>NW_020954671.1:6531706-6592113 GCF_900497805.2 Vombatus ursinus | reverse complement strand
AACCATTGGTCACACAGTAAATGGAGAAATTTTGAATGCTGTAGATAAGTTCACTTACCTTGGCAGTATATTCTCCAGGACTGTCCACATAGATGATGAGGTATCTGATACACATATTGCCAGAGCTAGCTCAGTGTTTGGGAGGCTTTGAAAGAAGGTGTGAGACAACATAACCAATGTGGAAAGGTTTCACATGATTGCACATATAACTTATATGACATTGCTTGCTCTCTTGGGGAGAAAAAGGAGAAGGGAGGGAGAAAAATTTGGAACTCAAAATCTTTCAAAAATGAACGTTGAAAATTATCTTTACATGTAATTGGAAAAAAATAAAATGCTATTAAAGAAAAAGAAAGAAAGTGAGAGAGAAAAGGTACCAGGCTGCATACCAAACTGAAGGTCTACGGAGTTATTGTGCTGACTACACTGTTGTATGCCTATGAAACCTGGACAGTCTATCAGCACTATGCCAGAAAATTGAACTGCTTCCACTCCAATTGTCTCAGGAAGATCTTGAAGATTACCTTGCAAGAGAAGGTATCAGACACTGAGGTCCTCTCTAGAGCTGAACTGCCAAGCTTTCAAACTTGCAGAGAGCACAACTCTAATGGAATGGCCACATAGCCTGAATGCCAAATGCACAATTACCTACTTTATGGAGAACTTGCACAATGTAAGCATTCACATGATGTTCAAAAGAAACAGTATAAGAATACCCTCAAGGTATCACTGAAGAATTTTAGTCTTGACTGTGAGACATGGGAAACACTGGCAGAGGACCACCCAGCATGGCATGACCATATCAAAGAAGGGGCTGTACTCAATGAGCAAAGCCAAATTGTAGAAGCACAAAGGAAAAATGAGCTGCACAAATCCAGAGACACCTCCACCTAAATACTCTAATAGAACACTTGTGTTTGATCTGTGGTAGTGCCTTCTGAACTCATACTGGAGAGATCAGTCACATACCATACCTTGACCCCACTATTATGATGCTATTGTTCTTTGAAAACAAAGGACAAACAACAACCACATAGTAGACACTATATACATGTTATTATTATTATTCCCTTCTCACCTCTGACTCATTGAATCCCTTCTTTCCTTCAAGACACAGCTCAAACACCCCTTTCTATGTGAAGCCTTTCCTGACACAGTCAACTGCTAGTTTCCTCCCTCTCAAACTATCTTGTATGTAACTGCTTTGTATTTATCCTCGTTATATTTATTTTGCATATTTATCATTGTTGTCTCCCTCCTAAAATGTAAGATCCTTGTGAGTAAGGATTGTTTCATTCATTCTGTTTGTATCCTTAGCATCTAACATAGTGCCTGGCACATAGTAGGTGCTTAGTAAATATTTTATTGATACACAGTAAGTACTTAATAGTGTTAATTGACTGATTTGTATCTTTAGGAGACTCCTTTTAAAATATGAATATAATACTTATCTAAGGAATCATATTATGTATTTAGTAGCCATTAACACATTAGTATAGCTTTAGCTTATCAGTTTTATTAATTTATCAAAACAGACTTCTCTTCCTGACTTCATTATTTCTCTCACTGGCATTTCCATTCACTCAGTTGTCAACAGCTGAAACCTGCTTGTTGCTGTCTTTCACTCTTTCTTCTACTTTACTTCTTCCTCCATATAATCAGTTTTCAAATCTTGTTGATTCTATACCCACACTATCTCTCAAATCCATCTGTTCCTTTTTGTCTCTACTTTCATCCCCAGTATTGGATTTCCTTATTACTTGTTTAGACTACAGCAACAGTTTCTTTACCCACTATCTCTGAGCTCTCAAACTAGCTCTCACTTTGTTGTGAGATTAATTAATCTTCTTTGTCCATAAATGTCTCTTTCCAGCAATATATTTCCTTTCATAAAAACCTGCTTTGATGTAACATCACAAAAATAAAATATTTATCAATCCAACAAGCATTTGTTAAGCACCTATAGTATTAATATGCATGATACTGAGGATACAAAGCCAAAATGAAACATGGTCCCTGCCCTTGATTAGCTTACATTTGACCATAACTTAATAGAAAGGAAATGACTGGTTATCAACGTAACAGTCATTTCAGTAGGAGCATGTGCAACTCATTGGTTAGAGTGAAGGTTAAATTCAATACCAGATTAGAAAAATAAACTAAAATGAGAAGACACTGCCTTGATTTATGGTAGTTACAACCTGATCTGTCAACAAACTATTGACCCTTCAAAATGGGACCTGAATAAAGATAGATAAAGATATTGACTTTGATGATGAACTTTTCCTGAAAAGTTTAACTAATGCAAAATAATCGCCATAATAAGGAGACCAAAAGAGCTCAGAAACTGCCTCAGTTACAGAATCTCTTTATGAAGTAAAAAGATGTAGGAGACAAAGGCAACATTAGTTTAGATTACAGACTCATAAAATGTTATAGGAGAATACAAAAGAGTATGAATAAAATTATGTCAGAGAACAAGAGTTCTCCTCAGCACAGCAGAAACAAGACTATCGAGTTTGACCTGAAATCTTCTAGTTTATTTCAAACACAAAGCAAGATTGCAAAAGAAACATTTGTAGATGAAACTGGCATTAGGACAACAAATTAGATGAGAAATGGAGAAGATTTTCTGGTATTTTCATGGTCATATATTCTCTTTTAGCAATCTCAGCGAAACTCTACCACATCAGTACCCAATGTACTGTGTATGTGAAGCAGCAAGAATGATACTTAGAAAGATGGAGCTGGGAAGAATCAGTGGCTTAAGTGAGAATGAAATCCATGCTAAAGACACACAGTTTTAATGGGACTCAGGGACAGACATTCAAGAAGGAAGGATTTCAAAGGAATGGAAAAGATTAAAGACGATATACTTTTTTTTAAAGCAACCAAAAAGAAATCAATATCAAAATCAAATTATATGCTACAATCTCATTTCTCTAAAATCTTTGTGAACATGTTATATCTGTGCATTGAAGTTGCAATAAGTTGTAATAGGCCAGGCTTGACATTTAGCAGTCAACAAAAGGAAATGTACTTAGCATACAGCATGTAAAGCATAATCAAAATGGATATAGTACTTGACTTAGGTAGACATGAGCCCCTTATATCCATACAGAATAAGTCGGGTCAGCAGGTCAGGATGCAGTGACTTGCACAGCCATGGCATATTAGTCAAGTCTGTAGGACATTGATCCCATGTGGGTTGTCCACTTTTACACTCTTTGGAAATCAGGAATCTTGCATCACAAGCAACATGGCTTAAGCCTTAGCTCCCTGTGCCAATCGAGTTTTGGGGACCTCTTCCTTGACTTTTGGGAAAAGTCCTACCTTATTCTCCTCTTATTATACTCAACTCTTTGGCAGCAAGGTCCCAGACAACTTCTACAGGACTTTCCAACACTAAAATGACTTTAGGGCCATTACTGGATAATCCTAATCTCAGAGGCATGAGAAACCTCTCATAGGCAGCATTGGAGTAAAAAAACAAACAAACTCTAAACCAGAAAGAGAGAAAAAAATAAAACAAAAAGAACTCCCCATCCCCTCCAGTTCACTGAAGCAGTAGCCAAATATGAAAGAGAATGAAACAAGAAATCTCAGGCTTTGCTTCCTCCCTTTGGAATGACTGAGTTTTTGATATTAATGATTTGGTATATGTGGTGGGTTATACATTTTTATAGTTCACAGTGGGTCTCTGTGTAAAGCGTTGATATTGAGCCCCAGTACTAGGGACATCAGGATCACCACACAAATGACAAAACTTCTGACAATCACTGATTCTCATCGTGGTAACTGTAGTAAAATAGCCAAGAGGTCATTACTTTCTTACACAGAACCTTTTCTGGTGCTAGAGTTGACAGTGAGACTCTCTACCACCATTTTCTCAGTGTTTCCCAGCCCATCAGCCAGGTTATCCTCTCTCCTGGGAGCCCAACTGGGTGGGTAACCAAAAATCTATTACATCTCCAGTAGGTGCTATGTCCCACAAATACCAATATGTGGTGGGAGGCATTGACAAAGTTCCTCTATCGGTTCTGTTCCCAAAGGAACAGCTTTTGAATATCCAGTCCTTTTCTCTCTAGGCCTCAAGGCACTCAGTCAGACTAATGGCCAAGGTCCATAATTCATCAGTGTAGAAGAAGATCTTATCTGATCTGCCCCTCAAGGCTCTTTCATATACTGGCTATGTAGATTACAACCCACTAGGAGGACTTGCTAGAACCCCCTTTCCTCAAGGTATTTCCTTTTAACCGGACCATAGAAATCCAGTGGCACATGCCTCTTTTATTGTGGGCAGAGCAGAGCTATGAGTGATTCAGGCAAAACAGCATTGCTGAGGAGCTAGGTCCTATTGTGTAGGGGCTCATTGGGTTATTGGAGGAAGCAGGAAATTGAGACTTGGACTAGTGGTAGAGTCCTGTCATGATGGCCAATAATACCTGAGAGACCTGAGAGGGCACACTTTTGAATGTGTCATTTCCATGTAATTGTAGAGAATGCCTGTCCTCTTCTATTTTATTAAAAGTTACATTTTCATTACCCAACTCAAACTTGATGACCACTACCCATTTCTGGTGACTTACAAGGACAGTGCTAAGGGAGATCAGGACTAATTGGTCATAGGCAAAAAGACATGTTCAGTCTCACCGAAATCAAGGCCATAAGAGAAGAAAGGTCAACCCTAAGAAAATCTAGGGTTTTGGCACTCAATTCCTCACAGCAGACAAAGAAGTCTAGAAGTGTATTGGTCAATCTGGATTAAGGGTGGTCATCTGACCCTATTTCATTTGTATAGTAGCAACTAGGACCCAGGAGACAGGAGAACAAATGCTTTTCAAAACTGGTATAGAAAATGGTCACTTTGGGGAGCTTAGAGCTCCAGAAGTTTTATGGTCATTTGGTCTTGCCACCCATAGGTGGCACCCAAAGGCTCTATTCAGACTGTTCATCTTGGACAGAGACCTACAAAAACATGGACCCCATAGGATCATAAGGGCCAAGGGGGAGAGGCTATTGGATAGTCCAATTTAGATTGTCTAGGGTTATAATGTGTTCTTGGTCTCCACAAGAGGTATACTCATGGGTGAGTTTGTATATAAGCACCATTAGTATAGCTAGGTTGGGATTATGCGTTCTCCAAAACCTAAACAATCCAATAAGCCTCTGGATTTCCTTTGTCAACTATGGGGAACTGAATGCCAAAACCCTGGATTTTCTTAGGATTGACCTTCTCTTCTCTTATAGCCTTGATTTTGGTGGGACTGAACACACATTTCTGCTTGTGACCTATTGGTCCTGACCTCCATCAGCATCATCCTTGTAAGTCACTAGGAAGGGGTAGTGGTCATCAGGTTTGACAAATACCAAGGCAGGGGAAACACCAATCCTCTCTACTGTTATTGCCAGGTCAACAAATGATTGACTGAATACATCTCAAGATGGAGTCATAAACAGCCCAGAAGCAATTTAGAAAGCATTTCTAAGGAAGTTCTGGAAAAGAAACCTATGTCTTGGGAAAAGATAGAGTTTTCATCATTGCTGCTAATCAAAGTATATTAAGTTGCCCTTGTATACAAGTCACTGGACTAGGCACAAAGACAAAAGAAAAAAATTAAATAGTCCCCTGCTTTCAAAGATTCTACTAGGCGAGGGGGAAGATACAATATGTATGCAGGTAGTAGAAAATATGACAAATATATACATGAAGAGAGAGCACTAATAAATGGGAGTTAGGAAAGGCCTTATGTGGAAGCTAACCCAGCCTGCTAATGCAAATGAGAATTTCAGATAGTAGCCCCACAGCCTGTGCTACATTATACAGTATTAACAAAAATTAGAAAGAAACTATAAGAGACTTTAACTTAAAATAAAAAAATACAAAGTGAATAAACTATCTGAATAGTAATAGCCATAAAATATTTATATAAATGTAACTACAAACCATATTTTAAAGAAATGAAGGAAGACAAATAATTATAGAGATTGCCACTGCTTGTGTTTGGGCTATGTCAACAGAATAAAAATGACATACCAATATAAAAAAATAATTTGGAGGAACAAAATCTCAAGATATATAGTGAGAAAAAAATACACGAAAGGAGGACATATAACATTACAAGGACTGAAATTGTATTATGAAGCAGCAGTCATCAAAACTATTTGGTATTGGTTAAAAAGCAGAAAAATTGATCAGTGTAATGGACTAGAAAAGAAAGAAACAGAAGCAATAAAATTCAGTAGCCCAGAATTTGATAAATTTATGGACATAAATTGTTGGGGGAAAGACTCCCTTTAAAAAAAAAGTATGAGAGTTGCTGGTAAAACTAGAAAGCATTCTGGCAGAAATTAGATTTAAATCATCATCTTATTCCACATACCACAATAAATTCAAAATGAAATCACAACATGAATATAAAAAAGCCACATCATTTTTTAAAATGGAGAAAACATGAGGAGGTACCTTTCATCACCATGGTTGGGGGAAGATTTCTTAACCAAAAAAGTATAGAGGAGAACATAAGAGAAAAAAAAATTTTGATAATATAAAAATTTAAAGCATTTAAATGTGCAAAATCAATGAAGATTTTGTGAGAAGAGAAATTGAATCTAATCATCAATGAAAAAAGATGGGCATTTAACAAAGGAACAAATCATGAACATAATATACCACTGGAAAGCAACCCAAGGAACAGAAACACAGGAAAGGTGCAATTATTTTTAGGTAATGAATGCAATTATTTTTAAGTATTTTAAGTAATTATTTTTAAGTAATGAAATAAATTACTACATGCTTACCATGTTTAGAGAGAGAGTAAAAGAAAGAATGAGAATGAGAACAAGAGAGAGCATTACAAGGTTAAAAAAGGAGAGGGAATCATGAGAAGATTTTTTTAAAAAAGAAACAAATGATAATGATATAAGCAGACCTTAAAGGAAAATAAAAAGTGGAACAGAGGAACAGAACTGAAGTACCAAGGACTAAATCCCATAACTCCTTCTATAACTCAATAAATTTATTTTCTAAGACCAAATTACAGAGTGGAAGGGAGCATAAATGGTGAGAGAAGAGGTGGAAGAGAGAGAAAAATGGGTGACATACCCTTACTAAGGTGAACAGTAAAGGAATGATGATTTCCATAACCTTTTTATAAGAAGGAGGGCTGCAGGAGAATGGAAGGAGTAGCAGAAAGGAGTGATTGAGTCTGAGAGACTGAAAAGAGTCTCAACACAATGGGAAGAATGAGGCCCCTGAAGAGCACTCTCGTGGGGAAATCAAGATGTGATTGTGATGAGAGATAAGGACCTCATGATAAGTTTAATGTAGGGGCAATTTCAGTATTAGGAGGCCACTTTCTCTGGGAGTATTGTGACTCTGCAGACAATATTCTGACAAAGGAGAAGATAAGTGTGAATTTTGGGGAATAGCTGGCACCAAGAAGGGTGTAGGGTGGGGATGAAGACCAAGGGATGAAATGGCGTGGCCAGTGGGAAGGAAAATCAACCACACAGTTTAGGACACAGAGTATTTTCTACCTTGTGCTGCTTACATCAACATTGCTTCCCTCATAAATTGAATAACAGAATCAGAATTCTGTGCTTCAATAAAATAAGGGTACATTTTTAGAATAAATGAAAAGGAAGACAATTAAGAAAGAACACAAAGCAAAGAAAAATTCCTTAGAAAAAGGTACAGAAAAAGAAAAGGGTATCGAAAAAGAAAACAAACATAGGATGTCCCAAAAGTCTTAGTGCAGTTTTAAGCTTTAAATCATGTAAATATTAATACACATATGCGTACTTAATCTTTAATAACTTAAAAGTGCACTAAGACTTTTAGGACACTGTATAGGAAATCAGAGAAGAAGAGTAAAGTGAAGATTTCAAAAATATCTTTTTGAAATTTTGAACTTTAATTTTCTTGGTTTTTCTGAATATAACAAACATCAGTAAATGTATTTCCATGTACAAAGAATAGGGAAAAAAGAATTGTACGTGAAACTATGAATGTCTGTTATGTGAAGCTTATAATTGAAAAAGAATATGAAATAATGTATAATAATTACTCAACATATCAGTTTCAAAACTGTTCTGATTGTGTTTCTCTTTCTGTCTTATTCTGTTCTCTTCTGTTGCTATAAAAATGCTATTGTGATTCTATCTTCTCCCTTTGCTTACATTTGATGAACAGTACATTTTCCTAAGTCTTTTCTTAATTATAGCTCACAAATTTTCAATGGAGTTTAATCAGTCCAGTTCTCAGGGCACTGATAAACGTTATAGCTATCTCTTGGAAAATTTCTTACCCTTTTATGATGTGTAAAGTTGTGTTTCAGTATTGCATCTGCATTTGAGAATTTCTATAATTTTGGAACAATTCTGCTTTGAATGATATAAATATACTTTTTAGAACTTATCATTCCTTCAATGAAAATGGGACTTCGAGGTCCACTGGAAGTAAAAACATCCTCTGAGCACATTTGTGTTTGTGGATATTTTACAATCTGATGATGTCTAGATCTTACAGGCTTACCTGGACTTCTTCTGACAATAGTTTTTGTATAGGTTTGAATGAAAAAGTGAGTTTCATCAGAAAAAAAAATTCCCATTCTTTAGTACTTCCGTCTTTATCTTGCTAATGAGAAGAATTTTTATTTAGCATCTTTTTTTTTTTAAAATTGGTCTTGCTGTCCTTTCATCTTCAAAGAGCCTACGCTGTATAGTTGAGCATTGTTAGAGCTGGAAAGCAGTGACTTGCATTTTTCAGGCTCCTCTGAAGGTCTTTACTTTTTTCCTAAGGATTAATTCTGGGCCATCACCAGTTGCCTTGACTTTTGTCTTGCCACTGGATCCGGATGACTCCAGAGGAGAGAGTGAGGCTGATGACTTTGGGTAGCTCTGCCTCACTTAAATCCAATTCATCTTCAAGTCAAGACAATACCCTCGTGATGTTATTTGTTCAAGAACTAGAACAAAGGACAAACAACAACAACAAGGACTAATTAGGCTATTTCCCCAGCAATGGTTTGTCTGCTCTTTGCTTTTTTTTTTTGTTTGTTTGTTTTTAAAAAGATTTTATTAAAGATCTTTACAGAAGAGCTTCGGGCACACCATTCCAGGTGTCACAGAGTCCTGTTATGCAGTGGGCACTGGCTGGGGCATAGCTGGTTGCTCTGCCTTCCTACTCTTCTGCTCTGAGATGGGGGTGGTAGGAAGAATCTCATCCTTGGGCTCTACGATGCTCATGTGGTCGGGCAGGGGCTTCCTAGGGCCAATCTTGCCACTTGGGTCCCAGGGCAACATGATTTTCACTTTAATTCCCAATACACCCTGTCTGAGGAGGATGTGGCGCATAGCTGTGTCGACGTAGTAGTTGACGTAGTAGTTGATGGGGTCTCCGCTGTGGATCAGCAGGCCATCCACAAGCTTTATGGACTTGGCCCTCTGGCCTCTGAGTTTACCAGACACCACCACCTCACATCCCTTTTCTCCACTCTCCATAATGAAGCAGACACCATAGCAGGCCCTATGCACAGCAAGCCCTCCCAGGAGTTTGTAACGCAGGGACTCAGACTGGGCAATAGCACAGAGACCTCTGGTGGCCACCTTCTCGGCATACAACTCCACACTCCCTTCAGGGAAGCCAAACCTCTTCTGAACTGCAGCTGTCAGTTCATGAATTCGATGACCCTTCTCCCCAAGGACATTCTGAGTCCTGGTGGCCAAGATGATGATTTCTGTCCTGGTTGGGGTTATTTGAACCTCCACCCCAGAGTAGCCATCCTCAACCAGCTCCCTGGTGAGAAACTCATTCAGCTCGGCTTTGAAGATGCCATCAGCAACAAACTTCCTCTTCTTGAAGATCTGCACCACCATCTTGCACCGACAGGAAAAGTACTCTTTGCTTTTTTTTCTCACACTTTCCTCACACTATGTTACAGTGCTACTGATTCTGTTTTTAATGTGATTGTGAATGATTCTTTTATTTGTTTCAGTCAGCAAAAATCCACCTCCTCAATCTCTCATCCCTACCCCCTAAATGAGAACAAAAGAAAAACAAAACCCATTATAAACATGCATAGACAATCAAAACAAATTTCCACATTGACCATGTCCAAAAAATATTTGCCTTTCCAGTAGGGTTGGGCCAATCTACAGCTTTACCTACAGTGCCTTAGTGTGCCCACTTTCCATGGTTTCTTTGATATTTACTGTTTCCGTATTCTGTCATCTTTGCCTGTTTGCTATGAGTGAAGTTAAACCTCAGAATTATTTTGATTTTCATCCCTTTTTGTTAGTAGTGATATGGAACATTCTTTCACATGGTGATTAATAGCAATTTTTTTGGAAAAATCGTTCATTTCCATTACCTCTTCTACCACTGTCTTCTGTTTCACATAAAGAGGTTGTCCTCCTTGCAAAGGCAAATCCTTCTACATGCACAAGTAATCAAACCCATTATATCCCATCTTCTCCAGTAGATTGGCCCTTTTATCATCCCTTCTCTCTCATTGATCTTTAATTTCTCCCTGTCTACTGTCTTCTTTCCTTCTGCCTGCAAACGCCCATAGCTGTCCCATCTTCAAAAAACTCTCACTTGACCTGTCTATCCTTGCTAACTATTGGTCTATACCTCTCCTCCCTTTTGCAGCTAAACTCCTTGGAAAGGCAGTCTACAATAGGAATTTTCACTTCGCTTCCTCTTAAATGTTAATTTCTCTCTTCCTCATTCTTTGTAATCTGGCTTCCAGTTTCATCATTCAACCAAAACTGCTCTCACTGAAGTTATCAATGATCTCTTCATTGTCAAATCTAATGGCATTTTCTTAATGTTCATCCTCCTTGAACTGTCCGCAGCCTTTGACACTCATCACCTCTTTTCCTGGATATTCTCTTCTCTCTGGTTCTTCTCTTACCTGTCAGACCTTTCTTTCTCGGTCTCCTTTGCCAGATCTTCACCAGGCAATGACCACTAACAGTGGGTGTCTTCCAAGGCTTTGTCCTGGGCGCTCTTCTCCCTTCATATTATTTCAATCAATGATCTTATCCTCTCTCATGGTTTTAATTATAATTTCTATGCAAATGAATCTCAGGTTTACTTGTCTAGCCCTAACCTTTCTTCTAATTTCCATCTTCTACTTCCCATTAAACATTTCAAACTTGATGTCTTATAGATATCTTAAGTGCAACATGTTCAAAACTGAACTCATTATCTTCCCCCCCCAAACTTTTTCCTCTTCCTACAAGGTGCCAGCATCCTTCCAGTCACCCAGGGTTGCAACCTAGGTGTCATCCTTGACTCCATACTCACTCATCTTCCCATCCCCATATTTTCATTTCAACCCTAATATACAACTTCCCCTCCCCCTTAACAATGCAACCACGCTGGCACAGGCCGTCATAGCTTCATATCTGGAATACTGCAATAGCCTGCTGGTTTGTCTTCCTGCCTCACCTCTCCCCACTTCGATCTATCAGCTGCACATATTTTCAATGCAGTAATAAAGCTGAAAGAAGTAGAATTGATTAAGGGTTGGTCTTAGAACCAGGAAGATCTGAGTTCAAATCCTATCTCCAGTGAATAGTGATTATATGGTTATGGGCAAGTCAGAATCTGGCACATAGCAAGCACTAAAATGTTTGTTGACTGACAAACACTAAAGCAAATCTATAGGTAGCCCCGTGGCTCAGAGGATAGAGGGCTAGCCTAGAGTCAGAAAGACCTGAGTTCAAATCAGGCCCTAGATACTTACTAGCTATGCAACCTTGGGCAAGTCACTTAAATCTGAATTTTTTCAACTGTAATATGGGGGATAATAATAGCACCTGTCTTACAGGGTTGTTGTGAGGATAAAATGAGATATTTGTAAAGCACTTGCATTTTGTTGTTGTTGAGTCGTTTCAGTAATATCCCACTCTTTGTGAGCCCATTTGGGACTTTCTTGGCAAAAATACTGGAGTGGTGTGCCATTTCCTTCTCCAGCTCTTTTTACAGATGAGGAAACTGAGGCAAATAGAGTTATATGACTTGTTTAATGTCACGCAGCTAGTATATATCTAAGGCCAGATTTGAACTCAGGAAGATGAGTCTTCCTGACTCCAGGCCCAGTGCTCTATCCATTCTGACACCTAGCTGCTCTAAAGCACTTAGCACAGTACCGGACAAATAGTAGGCACTTCATAAATGCTCATTTCCTTCCTTACTATAAATTGAAGACATTGGTGGAAGGAGTTTCTACCCTAAGGAAATCACATAACCAGACCCCACAAAAAAGTGTCAGTGAAATGAATCTTTCATCATAGGTTATGTATTTAGGAACAAGGTCTGTTTGTGCTCATTGAAATGTCAGAATTTCCAGTAAACTTTTCGTTTTCCTAGCAAGGAAACCTTAATCTCCTTACTGGAAATTGTTCTATTTATGCAGCATATCCTGCATTGAAAACTGTTTCAGTTCTAAAGTTACATAAGCCTAACAGATGGGACTTGCACAGTTTTTTAATACAAGGTCTAAATAGGTTACAATCCCTTAACTACCCATTCACATGGCAGAGAAAACAGATTTTCAGGCTTTCACCAGGGAAACTAGATGAACGCAGTTAGCTGGATGCAAGTCAGTGTCAAAATCAAATGACCAGTTTTTAATTGGTGGATGCTAAATTCTATAGACTGACTCAGAATTCTGATGCACCCATTCTATTATAATAAATTCTTTAGGGCCCTGAAAGAAGGAAAAGTATTTCTGAAGGAATCAAATAGTAAATTTATCTGAATAATGAAAAGCAAATAAATTCCTTTTGAGAAGCGAAAATTTTTTTTTCAGGGCATGCTCTCACAAGTTTGTCTGAAATGACTGCGAGCAAAGCTTACTAAATGCTTTGCTAATATGACTTTATTTGATACTCACAAGAACCCTGTGAGGTAGATGCTATTATTATCCTCATTTTATAGTTGAGGAAATAAGGCAGACAGAGCTTAAGTGACTTGCCCAGAATACCACAGCTACTAAATATCTGAAGCTAGATTTGAACTCAGATTTTCATGACTCCAGGCACTCTATCCACTGTTCCACATAGCTGCCTGTACATAGAAGATACATACATACATACATATATATATATAGATATAGATATATCTATCTATCTATCTATATATATATATATATCTTGAATGTAGTCTCAGATAGAAGGCACTAACAGGATGTCACTTTCAGGTTTGCAAAGTACTTTATATAAGGTTTAATAACTTAAAACTGCACTAAGACTTTTGGAGGTATTTTGTATTTGATACATCTTCTGTACCATCTCCTCAACTCAGTACTCACAGATTTCTAGCTTGGGTCTTGGTGTAGAGCAAATACTGCAGGGTTCCAAAGTACCCTGTGGGCATATGCTTGTTAACATTATAGATTATGAGCCCCTACCGGTGAGCTGAAATTTAAGAGCCAATAAATATAATTAGTTCAAAGCAAAGACATGGTAAGAACAGTAGCTACAAAACATTCCTCCCATGAACCTAGGGCACAGAGACACATGGTATCCACCGGAAGATTGGGCATGAACTTAGAGCGTGCATTTAGGAAACCTATATGACCAAAGGAACGCATGCCCTCCAGTACTGTAGGGCCCCGGAGTTCTTTCTTGCGGTGTTTGTTCTCAGGCTACGTCTTGCTGAGTGCAGTGTCTCAGCTGTCTCAGTCGAGCTCCCCGAGAGTTCTTTCTTCCTACTTTCAATTACCAAGGCCAGCTCTTTCTCGCATCCATAACTGACTCTCTTCTGTCCTTCCAGATGTCATCGAAGCTGCTTCCTTCCTGTAATGCTACTCATCTTTGTATTTGTGGCCGATGTGTGTATGTGGGGGGGAATTAAGGAGAGCGGAGATAAAAAATCTCCTCCTGACCTGCTGCCCTCTGGTAGAGGTGAAAGGGTCAGAGCACACAAAGCTGTCCCCTTCCTTGAATGCTCCAAACTTTTGAACTCTCAAACCGTCTCTAGAGCTTGACAGGTCATTTACTTTTTAATGACATCCAAACATGTGGCCAATCTTCACTAAGCCAATGGCCAGCTGCCCTTCCGATTTCATCAGAGAACTACTTCACATTCATAAAGGAATAACAGGTCTCAGATATTGTAGACACCTTTGTATTTTGTTAATACATTAATAGGTATAAATTATGTTCTCTTCCTTTTACTTTCTAGGTTACATCAACTAGGGGAGAGAGGAGTTGAACAAAATTTTCACTACTAACTATATCACTGTACCATAAGAGATGAGATTCTACAAGTAAAAAGGAGAGATTTTAGTTCAAAGCAAAGACATGGTAAGAACAGTAGTGTGATCATATTACTGGTATCAGGTAATATATAAAAATAGATGGTTTTATTGCATTCACTGACTAGTCTGGAAGATGATGTTTGATTTGTATGCTGTCTCTCAAGAGGTTTCCTCTCTATTCATCCTAGCGGCTTCTGCTAAGAAGGAATAGTGTCTCCATTTTTTAAAGTAAAACTTACAGCATCTGCTGTTTCTATTGGTGTCATTCTCAGCTCCCATCAATTCTCAGCCACTCTTCTCTTTCCAATGACTATCATCCTTACTAGAAACCTGAAAAAGTCTCTGTGTGCAAGGGCTTCAGTGAAGGGTGAAGGGTATACCACACAAAAGCATGCTTTTCTAATGCTTCCATTCATCACCTTTCCCCAGACTTGACATTTTAGAAACTGATTTAGAAACATTTGGAAAATTGAGTAGTCCTTTTATCTTCCCTTCGTCTCATGATGACTCCAGAATACACTGGAGATAATCTTAGATGGAAGAGACTAATATTAAAGAGGACTGGAAGGGGCTAATTGGAGAAGGTAAAAATTTTAGCTGAGACTTGAAGAAAGTTAGGGAATCCAGGAGGCAGAGATTAGGAGGGGAAAGCTCCAGGAATGGGAGGCAGCCAGTGAAAATGCCTGGAGTTGGGAGATGAAAAGTCTTGTGTGAGGAATAGCAAGGAGGCTAGTGTCACTAGATCTCAGAATATAAGAAAGGGATTAAGGTATAAGATCTTGAAGGTAATAAAGACACACTGGAGTTCATTGAAGGGGATTGGAGTATGTGACATGGTCAGATATGCCATTTAGAAAGATGAATTTGATAGCTGAGTGAAGTTGTGCTGGAGTGGGGAGAGACTTGAGGCAAGGGAGACCAGCCAGTAGGCTATTGAAATAGTTCAGGTGATAACCGGTGTGAAGTGATGAGAGCCTTCACCAGGGTGGCAGTGTCAGAGGGGAGAAGGGAGTGTGTGTAAGAGATGTTACAAAGGGAGAAATGACAGAACATGGAAACACGTTAGATATGGGAGGTGAACATGAGTAAAGAGTTGAGGATGATACCTAGGTTATAAGCCTGGGAGCTTAGAAGGATGGTAAAAGTTAGGAAGAGGGGAGAGTCTTGAGAGAAAGTTAATGAATTAAATTTTACCAATGTTCTGCTTAAGATGTCTGTAAGACATCCAACTGGAGATGTCCAGTAGGTAATTGGAAATGTGAGATTGAAGGTCAGGAGAGATGCTGGGGGTGGTGAGTAGATTTGAGATTCATCTGTTAGAAATGATCATTGAAACCACATCAGCTGATGAGATCATCAAGTGAAATGATATGGAAGAAGAAGAGGGCCATGGACAAGGCCTTGGGGGACACCCAGGGCTAGCAGGCATGGCTTGGATGAAGGTCCAGCAAAGGAGATGGAGCCAGGAAGAGTGCCCAGAGAATGTGATTTGGTCTTTTATTTAAAACTCTATGTCTGGGCAGAAAACAAAGCCCTCTGTTACAGAATCAAGTTAGAATACTTTTAGTCACTTCTAAGATCTTGTCTGGCTTAGCAAGCAAATGAATTTGATCCAGAACAAAAATTAAATAAAGGAGACAGGGTCATTGGTCACTGCCTATCTAGCTGACATTCTTGTCACTATGCATATCTGTCAGCAGCAAAGTTTGATTGCCATATTTTGGACAAAAAAATTCTCCTAACACTTATGAAATCTGAGTGCTCAAACTGAATTTCTGAGTTTACTTACATGATTTGGCTTCAACTTTGGGGAAATTATCTCTATTAGTATTAATATATCTTTGGGTTTACAATCACCAAGAGGGTCTTTCATATACCATCTGAATTTAGCTCATTTAGCCTCTGGCCTTGGGGAATCCAAGCAACCTTCATGACCTGCAAGCAACCAGAGTGACCATTTTGAATATAAAACATATCCTATACAAACATATAAGAATGTAAATGTGATTCACCTCTTAGTCTGGGAGCAAAGTTATAGGGTCATTCTGCTCCACTGCTGCCAAGTTTTCAGAGTCCTAATTCCCACACAAACAATCTAGAAACACAAACCAATATGGGAAATCTCAGTAGCATTAGTAGAGTTGGAAAATCACAGTGAGGGTTGCATCTGTCTTATTTCTTTGCATTGTTTCTCTTTAGACTTTAGAATTTTTTTTCCTTGAAAAATTTCCGTCCTTCCTGGGCTGACATTCTTGTAGAATGTTAGTTCATGGGCTCCTACTTGTTCTTTTAGTAAACCCTAGGAAATTTACTTCCCCCAAATCTAAGATGCTTTTTAGACTAGGCTTGGCTTTCCATTCCTTTATTACAATTCTAAGATAGAGTGATCATTTTCCCCCAAGGTTCCTACCATTTTCTTCCAAGAAACCAGTGAAAATAGGATCCAGAATAGAATTTTCTTTTGTTGATTCCTTTTTATTTTGAGGAATGTTAATTTTGAGGGATATTAAATCAAATCAAGAAATTATTAGTCAGCAATTTTGGCACAGAGTGAGCTATAGCAAGTGTGTGGATAATTGAAATTATCAATCACAACTTTACCATATCATGCTATACTGGTATTATTTACCAGGCATATAATCTATTTCCTAAACTTCTAATCATTTTCCTCCCTCTGTCCAAGCAGTTTTTTAAAATCTTTTTTTTTTTTTAATTTTTAGGCAAGTGGGGTTAAGTGACTTGCCCAGAGTCACACAGCTAGTAAGTGTCAAATGTTTGATCTGAGGTTGGATTTGAACTCAGGTCCTCCTGACTTCTGTGCCGGTGCTCTATCCACTGCGCCACCTGGCTGCCCCTCCAAGCATTCTGTAATGAACTCCAGTAACAATATTTCTTCTGTTCCTTCATCCTTTAATCTTCATTCACCCAAATGCTCTCTTCCTATTATGTTTCCTCACTCTATGTCCTAAGTATTCTCATGCCTACATATATGCCTAATACATAATACTATTCTTGTTCTTTTAACTGTTCCATTTATTTTCAACAAGTTATATGCTTCCAGAGTTATATTCTAGTCAAATACTTCACTGATGCCAGCTAGAAGATGTACTAGAAGTAGTATATTTATCTAAGGGAACTGGCCAAGGACCTTCCAAGTGTTTTCAGGTTGAACTGAATGAAGCCTTCTAGCAAGGTTTCCCTTTTTTTGTAAGTGCGTGCCTGGCTTGGAAGCCTTGCCTTCTGACATGGACAAGTTAGGTGATTTAGCCAAGATAACAGAGCAAATCACTGGCAGAGCTTGAACTAGACCTCAGATCTCTGGATTTCTAGTACAGAGATCATCTATTAGATCATGCTATTTCAAAAATATCCCAGAACTTTGTCCCCTTCCTTAGTCTATATCATACCAAAACAACTGATGTATTCAGTATGTTTAAGGGGGAACAAAAAGTGATCATTCAAATCAATTACTTGATTTAACTTATCAGACAATTTAGTCAAAATAATTGATCTGGGAGCCCTGTACTCTGAGAGATAGTAGCCTCAGTCTTTCTTAGTCTTTTAATAGGAGAGTGAAAAAGCAGTAGAAATGTTGGTTCTTACCAAAAGGAGTGGGAGAAGATCTGAAAAACTACTTTTTAAAGAATGGAGTGAAAAATGTTTAGTGATCCATGGCTCTAAGGGAATGCAAATAGCTTTATTTTCCAATCCGAAACACATTTGGGAAATTCTTTTATGTGCAATGTATTTAAGAAATTTGTAATTATGAGACATACACATTTCTGGGAGACAATCCTTGCCTGGTTTACGTTAGTTTCTTCCTGTGTCATTTTGCCTTTGTGATGGCTTTTACTTGCTCTTATATTCCCAGCTGTATTACACAACTGTGGGAGTTGATCTAAGCAGCTTAATCATTCCCTAGTAGTCTGGCAGGCACTCAACTTCCCTGACAATCACTGAAGACATTTTAAGAAGGCTGTTATTTTAGGACACACACCGGTCTCTGTACTGAAAGCTGATATTTAGATGGTCATTAACTTGCTCATGTAAATAGTGAAGGTCTAAAAAGCCCTGGGGACTGATTGCGCATAGTTTGAGCTTATATTAGGAAAAACCCCAAATGAGAAAAAAACCCATAGAAGTACCCATGCATATATTCATTGTTACTTTAATACATTAGGCTTATTGGTGTTCAATCATGTCCAATTCTTCGTGACCCCATTTGGGGTTTTCGTGGCATAGATACTGGAGTGATTTGCCAGTTCCTTCTCCAGTTCATTTTACAGATAGGAAATTGAGACAGAGAGAATTAAGTGACTTGTCCAGGGTCCAACAGCTAGTAAATGTTGGAAGCCAGATCTGAACTCAGGAAGATGAGTCTTCCTGACTCTAGGCTTGGCACTTTATCCAGTGTGCCGCTTAGCTGCCCCTCTATTAATCTTAGCTTAGGTTTTAGGTGTATAAAATGGCTACAAGACAGAATGAATAATCCAATAATTTAGTCGGTCTTAAATGTGGATCAGGTCAATATCCATGAATGATGTTGATTATGAATATGTTTGCAGAAGCTTTAATAATATAAAAAAAAACAGATAATGTTTTACAATTTATAAAGCGCATTTCTTAGGTAATGACCATATGGTGAAAGATAATCAATTATTAGTTTAAGCAAGACTCCGTTCCTTATGTGTTGCATGAACCCCAGACAACTAGGGTTGGTTGTCCTTCCTTTTGAAGAGGACCAATGATGTCATGAGTGATGTTTTGACTCTTGTGTGAATTGTTCTTAAGTAAGACAGTTGCACAAAGTTGTCAGCCTTATTCTCTCTTTCAGAGTCATCAAAGTCCAGCGGCAAGATAAAAGTCAGGATGACTGGTGATGGCCCGGGATGCATTGGATGACCTTGGCATCTTCAATGCCTGACCAAGCTCTAAGCACTCCACAAGCACCTGCTTTAGCCACCTTCATGGCTCTTGGAGCAAATTGTTCTCATCTGCCCATTATAGCAGGAGAAGTCTTCATGTTTGGAGTAGACACCCTCCTAGCTCACCAACAGGTTTGAGGCTTGAAGGTTACCTTCAACCTGGTTTAGCCCATCTGTCAGACTGTTTTACTGGGGTATGGCTGCTGAGCATGCTACAGCTTCTTGGAGCCACAGGTGAGAATTGAGTGAAAATAGACACCGAAGGTGGGTGAGAAGCCCTGAAAAGGGCTTAGCAAGCCCTCATACTACAGGTACTAGTCCTCCCTGAACACCTCATATAGCCCTTGAACAATAAACATCCAGTCTATCTCTGGGCCTGTATTCAAAGTCTTTCCAGCCTGATAAGGCCTGATAGAACTTGGGTTCTAATGGAACAGTCTTTGAAAAGTCAGGGTCACTTCCAGAACATAATAAGACGCTGGAGTAGGACTATGTTTGCTTATGTGAATAGATGAAATGACAGTTTAACCTTATAGATTTAAAAAGCCTTATGAGTTATTAGCCTTGACCATAGAACCAAAGAGTAATTGGGCTGGAAGGGTCTTTAAAAATCTAATCTGATCCCCTCATTTTACAGATAAAGAAACTGGACAGAAGGAGATACAATCATTTGCTTAAGGTCACTCACAGAATGAGTTGATGGTAGAACGAGAGCCAAAATCCAAATCTTCTGATCCCTAGCCCAAGTACTAGACCCTAGCTGATGAATTTGTTCCTCTTCACTTGGGACATTTCTATCTGACTGTGACACATACAAAATTTATTGATGTAGAAATGAACTCTATCCTCCAAGCTCTCAAGAGGCCTCAATCAATGTAGGATTTTATCTACATGACAAGCCAACAATATTTTTAAGTGGAAAAGAATGTTGGTCATTAATATTTGGTGGTCATTAAGATGTTTGGATGTTAATATTTCCAAACCAATTTCCTCAAAAATAGATTTAGTAGTGTTAAAAAGCCAAAGTGGATTTACCAGTTTATTTTTTTTCTTGTTTCTCTAGGCTTTCCCTCTCACAAACTGAATGACTACCAGCTAGGACTCTTTCCCTCCTGTCCTCCTTCCCTGAGGAAAAAGAACCTTTTTTTTGGCCAAAGCTAATCCTTACACTTGTGCCTTTGATCATTTTCTTTCTCACGTCCTGCTGGATCCATCAATCATCCATGCTCTCTTTCATCCTTAATCACTTCTTTTATCTTCCCTTCTTCACTTCTGCCTAAAAACATCCTCATGTCTCCCAATCTTAAAAATCCTTTCACTGACTTTACTACTCCCAACATTTTTTCTATCCCCTGTTGCCAAACATCTTGATAGAGTGGTTTCTATTTGCTGTCTCCACAACCAACAACTTCTTAATTGCCCTAATACAAAAGCCCTTTCTCAGTCCTTATCTACCTTGACTCCTCTTCAGCATTTCTCTATTGACTACTCTGTCTTCTGTGAAACACTCTGCTCCTTTGGTTTCTAGGACAACACACTCTTCTATTTTTACTCCTAATTCTCAAACCACTCCTTCTAATCAGGTGCCAAGTTGTGTCACTTCTATTTCCACTGTATACTTGTAAAAGCTTCTTCATTAGTCTCCCCTCTTCCACCTTATCTCCTCTTCCAATTCCTTCTATAAACTACTGCCATATTAATTTTCCTAATGGACCATGGAGGTCTGATCACTACATTACCATAAAATTCTAAATGGCTCCCTATTGCTTATCAAAGTACAAACTGTTTGATATCGCATTCAAGGATATTACAATTCAATTTCAGCCTACTTTGTCAGCATTGTTTTCTATTACTTTTCATCATGTATTCTACCCTCCAGGTAAATGAATTACTTGGTGTTTCTTGACATGTCCCTTGCTCTTTTTTCTCCCTGACTTGCTTAGGTTCATGTTTATTCACAGTATTTCCCAGGAGTACTCACTTCATCTTGCCTACTGAAATCCTACCCATACTTCAAGGTCTATGAAAACCATCAAGGGCTTTTGCCATTCCAGGGCCAACGGAGATAAAATAGCAGAGAGAAAGAGAGTTACACGTATAGTGTATTAGTAAAGCTTTCTACACTTAACCTTTCCCATGTTTCCCATTCCCAAATGCCAGCAGGTACAAGGAGAGATATAAGTATAAAGTGAGAAGCAAAGAGTTTTACTACTTGTCAGGATGATCCTCCTTCCAGATTTGCTGAAAAGGTTTATGGGAGATTCGGGATCTATATCAATCATGTGGTCACAGAGTTTAAGTGAGCAAAAGGACTTCAGAGAATATCTAATCCAACCTATACAGGACCATTCTACAAAATTCCCAACAATTACATTCCCAGCCTCTGTGTGAGGACCTAAAAAGAGAGGAAGCCCACTATCTTCCAAGGTAGCTCATTCCTTTTTTGAATAATTCATTCTCTATTTCTTTTTACCAAAGCTCATACCCCGGAGCCTTCAACACATTCATCTCCAAATCTTTTACTCAGGGGTCGCTTTACCCTGATAGTTGACTTCCACACCTGACCTATTATTTCAAGCAGGCCCTTGTCATGCATTGCGGCACTCCCTGTTCCCATACTATCTTCTTGACAACCTTACCAACCACCTTGATGCCATAGGTGTATCCTTCCTCATCTCCTCTAGGTTTGGCACCATCATCAAGCCTTTCGTCTGGCCATAACCTCTTATCATTCTATTTATCCCAATGCCTCACCCCACCTAAACCTATTCTTCACTCTAATCACAACCCCCAATACCTCTTGTGCTTCAGCTCTGACTTTACTTTCCTATTTCCCATCCTGACTCTATAGATAGCCAATTCAATGCTATGATGCTATGATGTCATCTATTTGAATCCCTCACCCCTTTGTCATATAAACTCTCATCCCTTGACAAACCTTACCCCTGGATTACTCCCACTATCCACCTCCTCCACTCCTACTCACATGCTGCTGAGTGAAACTGAGGGAAGTCACAGAACTGGGCACGTAATAAATTCATATTATCCAACCTCAACTAGGCTCTCATTACAGAAAGGAAATCCTTTTGTTCCTCCTTAATTGGTCCCCGGTCTCACTCGTCACTGAAGCTATTCCAAACTTCTTTTCTCCTCAAGAGCTCCCACTGCACTCCTCTCTGAACTTAGATCTTTGCTGAGAAAATTGAGGACATTCACCATGAGCACTCCTTTTTCCCTTTCTCTTCTCCAACCTCCTTGATACCGCTCCCCTTATCTCTTTCTCCTTTTCCTAATCTTTGACAATGTCTTTACCTTTGCCAATGCCAAGCCCTTTATGTGTGTCCTTGATACAATCTCCATCCATTTACCTTTTATTCTCTCTCTTTGTCTGTCTCTGTCTCTCTTTTTTCTCTCTCTCTGACTCTCTGTCTCCCTCTCTGTCTCTTCTTCCATCTATCTCCATCTACTTGTTCCTTCCCTACTACATTCAGACATGCTTGTCTCCTCCATACTAAAAAATCTTTCACTAGACTCTGTTATCCTTTCAAGTTATCATTCATCTCTTTCCCCTTTCTCAGTCAAACATTTGGAAAAATTGTCTATACTTGTCTCCACTTCCTCTCTTTTCACTTCTCAACCTTTTGAATTCTGGCTCCTGACATTATCACTCAACTAAATTGCTCTCTCCAAAGATAGCAATAATCTCTAAACTGCCCAAAATGATGCTGTTTCCCCAGTCCTTACCCTTATTGATTTATCTGCTACATTTGACACTGTTGATCACCCTTTCTTTCTGGATATTCTCTGTTTTCTGTTATCACACCATTCTCCAGTTATCCTCCTTCCTAACTACTTGGTAGTCTTCTTTGCTGGCTTATTAGCCATCCCATAATGGATACTTTCCCATAAACAGTTGTGGGTGTTCCTCAAGGCTTTGTCTTGGCCTCTTGCCTCTCTCTCTATCTCTCTCTCTCTCTCTCTCTCTTTCGATATAGATATATCAGCTCCCATAGGTTTAATTATCTCAATGCAGATGACTTATAGGTCTATATATTCAGCCTCAGTTTCTCCCTTGAGCTTCAGTAGCAAATCATGAACTGCCTATGGGACATTTCAATCTCAGTGTCCCAAAGATATCTCAAACTTCACATGTCCAAAACAGAACTCATTATCTTTTGCTTGAAAACCCACCCCTTTCCCAAACTTCTCTATGTCTTTTGACGGTTCTACCATACTTTCAGTCTCCCAAGTTTGTAACCTTGGCGTTATGCTTGAAATCTCTCTCTCTCATTCACCCCACCTAGCCAATCAATTGCCAAATCTTGCTGTTTCTACCTTCACAAGATCTCTATTCACCAGCTACCAGTTTGGTTCAGGGGCCCTAGTTCACTGCCATGGCCTCCTAATTGATCTCCCTGCCTCCAGTCTCCCCTGACTCTAGCACACCCTCCACAGAGCTGTCAAGTATTTTTCCTTAAGCATTGACCTAGCCACATTATTACTTTACTCAATAAATCTCAGTAACTTCCTGTTGCCTCTAAGATCAAATGCGCTCTGTGCAGGTTTTAAAGCTCTGTACAACCCAGCCCCTGCTTATCTTTTCAGCCTCATTATCTATTACTCTCTCTTTACTGCACTCTGTGATCCAGGCCAACTGGCCTTCTTTCTTATCTTTGTACATTATACTCCATGTCCTTAACACTGGCCACTTTCTGTTCATGGAATTACTCCCTCCTTTCCTCTACCCCATAAAATTCCTCTCTTCCTTTAAATGCAGCTCAAGCAACACCTTCTACATGAATAGTGTTTCGATTTCCCCAACTGCTAGTGCCTTCCTTCCTAAACTACCTTGCATTAAATTAATTTGAATTTATTATCTTTGTATTGATTTTGTTTATTCATATATATGCATGCACTTATATATGTATATATAAAAATAAATGTTTGTTGTTTCCCTCCCTTGAGAGGAAGATGGTTTCATTCTACTTTTTTGTATCCCCAGTGCCTAGCACAGCACTTAGGAGGCTAGCATACAAGTAGGTGTTTAATGAATGCTTATTGATTGATGGATTGATTAAAATGAACTTTTTCTCTGCTCCTGGCAGATGTATGTGAGTCTACTTCATTAAGGCCCCAATCACCATCCCCATAACTTTATGGAACAAAGTGCTTCTCTCTGGTCCCCATACCCCTGTATTTCTTGTTCCTTCCTATTAGAATAATAGCATCTTGAGAGCAGGAATTGTCTTTGCTTTGATGTTTGTATCTCCAGTGATTATCACTGTTTGACATATAATAAACAAATAGAAATTGGCTTAAAATGCTTTTCGTTCATTTGAGCTAAAATTTGTCTCTTTGCAACTTCTACCCATTTTTCTTAAATCTGCTCACCAAAAAGGACATCTCTTTCTTACAACAGCCTTTAAAATACTGAAAGACAGCTATCATGAGCCCTCTAGATCTCCTCTGACCCATGATCCCCAGCTTCGTAGGAGACTAAATTCTAGAAAGGTTAAGTTCAAGGTTCAAAGTCACATAGTGTGAGGGTAGAGGTTAGCCTAGACAATTACTCCACCCTGCTTACAGTAGGGAATATGAGATGCCCTGAAACATTAGGAACACAACTGAATCAATCAATTAAAAATTACAGACTAAGTACAAAAAGTCCTTGAAAGACATTGAATTAGAATGGCATCGTACAGCAAGTGTGTTTAAATCGGATGACGAAACTTGGTCATGCCCTGTGAGTAGTTTATTACATAGCAGGTCATCCTGGGACTTGGACGTTCATGTACCTGGTGAGTAAGGAGAAAGTGTTCCAGCCTAAGCTCTGTGAAGGAATCATTTGAGTGGAGAGAAGAGATGTTACCTCAGCTTGGGTCTCACTCTCCTCTCCATCTGCTTGGCTAGAAGAAGAACTTGAAAACTTTGGAAGACTAGAGGATTTGGAGTTTTAAAAATGTCATTCTAGAAGCATCCCTGGGACAGCAACAATTGGAAGCAGGGTCTGTATTAAAAACTGAGAATAGACTGGCTATAATGAACAAAGATAAGTTCAAGGCTCTGCAAAAAGTCTGAAAGAAAAACTACAGTATACTTAAAGGGAATATCTTGAGGACTTCAGCAAAAGAACTTCCAGGGTCTTGAATTATATCTATATGACATATATATTCCCTAAGTTTGAGCCTACTGGTCCCTAGAGTCTATATGAGTTGATGGGAGAGTGTGTACAGACTTATTGTATTTCGGACCAATTATATAATTGTAGTAAATATCCATTCCTAAAAATTAATTCAGTCTAGCTTACTAATTTATATCAATTAATAACCACAGAGAGAAATACACTAGTGGGGGCTTGTAAGTGATAGTATTATAAAGACACTAAAACAACTTTGAGATACCATCTCAATAAGATTGGCTAAAATGATAGAAGGGGAAAATGAAAGGAGAGAGAGTGGAAAAATTGGGACACTAATACACTGTTGATGGAACTGTGAACTGTTCCAACCATTCTGGAAAGCAATCTGGAATTATACCTAAAGAGTTATAAAACTGTATGTACCCTTTGACTCAGCAATACCACTATTAGGTCTGTTTCCCAAGGTGTTTGGGGGAAAAAGGAAAATAATCTATGTGTTCTAAAATATTTATAGCAGCTCTCTTTGTGGTGGCAAGGATCTGGAAATGGAGGGGATGCCCATCATTTGGGGAATGGCTGAATAAGGTGTGGTATATGGTTGTGAATACTACTGTGCTATAAGAAATGATGAGTAGGCTGATTTTAGGAAATCATGGAAAGACTTCAATAATGAAAAGTAAAACCAACAGATCCAGGAGAACATTGTATACAATAATAGCAATATTATTTGAAGAGTAAATGTAAATGACTAAGCTATTCTGAGTTACATGAATATTCAAATCAACTACAAAGAACTTATGAAGGAAGATGCTATCCACCCTAGAGAAAGAACTGATATATGGAATTATGTATTGCATAGTTTCATATCTATCATATCTGTGTCAAATGTTAACCTTCTCTTGCAAGGGGTTGGGAGGGAAACAGCTTGGAAATCAAATATAACAAAAAAATTAATTAAAAAAGACACCCTTAATCTCTCAGAGCTACACATAGAACCCCGATGTGAAAGGTACCAGTCTTGTTTTGGGGATCCAGCCTGCCAGTGGAATGGGGATTGGTAGAGCAGCTCTAGCACCTTTATGTGATACAGTAGTAAAAGTTAGCAAGTGTCAGTGCCAGAATTTAAGCTCAGTCCTCGTGATCCCAAGTCTTTGCAGTGCATCACACTGCCTTCTTAGAGTGATTTAGTGATTTGGCTTCATAACATGTACTCAGGGGTGTACTGGAGCCAGCTTGTAGGGGACAGAGAGTAAACTGTCAAATTTTCAGTGTGAGCTCACACTTCAGTGTGAACAGTGTGAGTGATATGTTGGAAATCAGGGCTTGATTTATTGCCTTGTTGATTGTCTAGATTTAAGAAGTAATGAAAAATTTGTTAATGATAGAGATTAAAAGTGTTTCATGCACTTGGGATAACCAGGGTGATGTAAGAAACAGAAAATATAAATAAAAACTTAAAAAAACAAAACTGTGGCATAGATACATTTTTTCTGGACAGCTAATTGTTAAACATTTACCAGTACATTCCTGCATGTATCCCTAAGAAGCCCATTATTATCACTAATCTTTCAGAGACTGAAAAAAACAAAACAAAAGAATAAACAAAAACAAAAACAAAAACAGTTTGTCAGGGTTACAAGTTATTGAGTATTCTATTGTTGTGCCTCTTAAGGAATTCCAGTTTTTAAAGACAGGCACAGTAATAGTCTGCTTGTATGGGAGAAATGAACATCTTTTACTTTATAATGTATATTTGTATGTGACAAATATGACCTGTCTTACCTATTGTAAGCTCCTTGGGGACAAGGGTATGTCTTATTTATCTTTGTATTTCTTTGATATGCACAGAGTAAGCATCTAAGAATGTCTGTTGAAGATAGAGTTAAAAGGCAATAATTACTAGGTACATATAAATCTTGAGAAGCAGCATGGCATAAGTAGAGTAATGGCTGAATTTGGAGTTAGGAAGACTTGGGTTTCTTGCCTCTGATACTTACTATCTACATGACCATGGGTGGAGTGGGGAAGGAAGGGAACAAATATTTGTTAAGTACCTACTAAGGGCCAGGCACTGTGCTAAAATCCTCATTTTACAGTTGATGAAACTGAGGCAGACAAAGGATACATATCTTGCCCAGGATCACACAGTAGTAAGTCACTGAAGCAGCATTTGAATTCAGGTCTTCCTGTCTCCAGTACCAGCCCTCTATCCTCTGCACCACCTGGGCAATTCATGTGACCTCTAAGGGTCTCAGACGACTAAGACTTAACAATTAAATTGTAGATGTGTTGTAGCATACAGGCTATCCCAGAAGTCTTAGTGCAATTTTTATGTTACTAAAACTTAGAACTGCACTTAAGACTTTGGGAGACCCTGGATACTGTTCAAAGGAGCTCCCATGTCACGAAATCACAGATCTTAGATGTTAAATATTTTATCTCCATTTGCTTTGGTCAGGTCTTTACTGACCAGTACCTGTTGTCTTTCCTACCTGGGACATTAGTGATGGAGAACCTGCCCCTTCCCTATATGAGGGGAATTTTTGCTGCTTCAGAAAGCTGCTGTAGTGTTAAAATGATTGTTACTTAGGCCTCCTGCATGGTCATTGGAAGGAGATACAAGGACCTCACCGAAGTTGAGTTCTAGGACAACCTTCCTTCTCCTGCCATATCTTGAAGACTTTTTTATTTTAGAATTTGAGCCTACTTTGATGTGTTATAATTTACTACAATCCTAGGATAAGAGATTTAGAGCTGGTCATCTGGTCAATATCGTTGGCCCTTTCTATAGATGAGGCTCAATGAGGGTGATTTGCTGGAGGTCACATGGGAAATAAGCAAGGCAGAGTTAACTATTTTGAAACCAGGTCCTTTGACTCCAAATTTGTTGTTCTTGTTGTTTCCTGATTTCACTCTTCTGACTCTTCTAATAAAGGTCTTAGTGTATTACTGCTCTGTTTGAGTCTTTTGTGAAACCCTTTCTTCAGTGACGTAACTGTTAGTAAGGATAAGAAGTGGTATTGATTTTCAATTCTATACAATGGAAATGCATGCCACCAAACTGGAACCAGACATGATCACCAGAGGAGGGATAGTTAAATAATTTAATAGAACCCTTTCCCACTAGCCTTCTACAGATAATGTTTTCCCATTACTCTTTCTTCCTTTTTGTATCATAAATAGATATTTGGTAACCCCTGATCTCCTGCTAATGGTTTTGTAGAGCACATTATTTCATTTCAATGAGAAAGCTTTTGATTCAAAGCCAAATTGCTATAGGCAAGGCACATTTTATTTTCCTACATTTTCATTAGTAAGAAATACAGATACCTTTTTCAATGGGTGGAGGAAGGAGCAGGAGGAAGGGAGAGAATTTGGAACTGAAAATAAAGAATGTTAATAAGTAAATAAATATATTTTTAAAAAGAAAGAAAAATACATGCAGATACCAATAGATTCAAATAGCAAAGATGTGGAATTTTACTTGAAGTGCCTTCATTTATTTAAAGGAAAATAACATTTTTTGCTGTTTAGCAGTTTCCATAACAGTCAAATAAATTGCAGAGAAATTTTTAGTGAAGGAAAGAACATCCTGGCAGGCTGGGCACTTGGAGTCTGGTGTGCTGTGTTGATTGAGTTATGTAACATGAATCCCTGAAAAACCTGTGACCATCACTAATCTTTGCAGTTTTCTAGTACATACTGACTTCTAACACAAAACAGGCTTGCAGGGCTCTTGGGTCTTCTTTGCTGTGCCTTTGAAACATTTCCTACTTTAAAGTAAGATACAATAATAAATTCTGTTTTTACTGGAGAAAAAAGAGCAGACTTCAACTGCTGTTACCCTTGTACCCGAAGGGAAATTGCTCTGAATCCATGGCCCTTGCTTGGCAACAACTGCTGAGAAATTCCCGTCCTTTGGATTCTATGTTTGGCCATAGTGGGGTTCAGTTAACTATGAATCCACTTTGCCAATTGTAAGAGAGAGACATCTCTTAGATCTACCATCACATAGATAAAGCTTCACAGTCTCTACGTATTACAATGCAAAATGGAAACAGTACTATGGGTGCTCAAAGGACATGGTACTGTCAAAGGCGAAGGTTAATGGCCACAGAAAAGAATGATTCTTTCGCCAAAATACAGACCTGTGGCTCTAAGCTTGTCCTCCCACCTTCAGTTTCCATTTCAGTAGGTTCCAACAACACTGATTTATCTAATTCCTCTTCGATAAAAAGAAGATACCCAATAATCAATAGGTTTTTTTTTCCACAATTTTTGAGAGGTGGGGAGGACAGAAAGAGAAAGTACATTTATTCCTCAGGGCACTCAGTAGTTGGCAGCAAGTAACAATCAGGATTCATACAATCAATAAGTATTGCCTGTAAAGACTGAAGACCTAGTGAATAAAAACGCAAAAAATGGACATTTTCCCCCCTTTCTCAACCGAAACACTAAAAGAAGTGTTAGGGGCTCAGATTACATTCTCTTCCCCTCCCTGCCTTATTAAAGTGATGGATTTCTGCTTTTTTGTTGTTCGCTCATATTGTGACACAGTACACCATGGGATTTTCTTGGCAAAGGAACTAAAAGGGTTTGCCATTTTCTTCTCCAGCGGATTAAGGCAAACAGAGGTTAAGTGACTTGTCCAGGGTCACACAGCTAGTGTCTGAGGCCAGATTTAAACCCAGGTCTTCCTGACTCCTGGTCCAATGCTCTATCCACTGAGCCATCTAGTTGACCCTTGGATTTCTGCAACTCTTACCTTAGCAGCTCCCATGCAAGTGACTGCTTACATATTTAAAAACAGACAAAAGTGATGCTATTTCCCTGGAGCCTGGGAGGAATACCATAGGAGTGGATGTGCAGAGAAAAAGTAACAGAACTTTTACCAGTCTTTTGAGCTATTTGAAAGAAAGCTTGATAAAAAATAAAAAAACAAAACCAAAATAAAACAAAACCTAACATTTCTGTCCGTATTGTGGGAGTTGGTGATTTTTCAGCATTTATTCTAGTTGTAGTCTACCAGTAGCATGTTGCATGCATCACTGCTACTTCTCATGACTACTTACCTGCTTTCCTTGTTTTGCCCCAATCCTTCAGAGCTGACACACAGGAAGCTTAAGGAAGGTACTCACCGGCTGACTTAGGCAATAATGATTCATAGAGCACCCAACCCATTTGCCTGCCTCTGGATAGGCTGTATCAAATCCATCTCACAGCATCTGAAGTCAAGTCAGCAGCCTCCCTTAGTACTATATTCAATTTCTTACCACTCTGTTGCCAGAAATTCTCCAATAGATCTGAATGAAGTGTGGCTCAGAATTTTAGTCAAATGGTGTTAATTAATTTTGAAAACAATTTAGCCCTTGGATTGTTGGCCAAGAGGAAAATGTTGACTGAGGAATATAGGTAGTTATATTTATATCATGCAGGTAACATGATACTATTTATATACTCTATATATGGTTTATCTATAGATGCATATTTTAAAACACATATATGCTTATAAGACTGGGCATTGTGTAGTGGATAGTGAGTTGACCTCAGAACCAGCAAAATTTAGGTTAGAATCCCCCTTCTGTCTAATAACAAAAATAATGACAATGATAATGATAATGAGTAGCTGCAGCAGTGGCTGCTAGCACTCAGTCACACTTTAAGGTTTATATAATGTCTCCGTGACCCCAGGAAAATCCCTTAACTTCTCAATGCCCTAGGTGACTGTCTAAGGCTCTACATTGCAAAGAAGAAGGTACTGACCTATGTCAGTAGTAAGAATTTCCTCATCTGGGAGTTCCCAATACCAATGAAATCACATGTCCAACCCCTATAGATACATACATATATATATATATGTATATATATTTTTCTACTTGACCTCTGATTTCAATAATATAGGAGGGGCATTGTACACAGTAACAGCCACATTGTGCGATGACTAATATTGATAGACTTAACCCTTCTCAGCAATACAAGGATCTAAGACATCTCCAAAGGCCTCACGATGGAAAATGCTATCCACATCCAAAGAAAGAACTATGGAGTTTGAATGCAGATCAAAGCATACTATTTGCTATTTTTTTTTCTTCTGTTGTGTTTTGTTTCTTCTTTCTGGTGGTTCCTCCTATTGGTTCTAATTCTTACTTACAACATCACTAATGTGAAAATATGTTTAATAGGAATGTATATGTATAGCCCATATCAGATTGAGAGCCATCTTGGGGAGGGAGGTGGGGAGAAAGGGGGAGAAAAATTTAAAACTCAAAAGCTTATGGAAGTGATTGTTGATAATTCAAAATAAATTAATTAAAAAAATAATATAGGAAAGACCCAGTGAGGAAACTCTTCAGCAGTGCAGATCAGCACGTGTCCTGCCAATTATAGTCTTAATGAATTATCTGAGGCACTGAGAAATGACTTGCTCCAATAGGTGTCAGAGGCCATATCCTCTCTCTCTCTCTCTCTCTCTCTCTCTCTCCCCCTCCTCCTCCCCCTTTTCCCCCTTTCTTCCCCTTTCTCTCCCCACTTCTTTCTCTCCCTCTCTCATCTTTCCTCCCTCTCTGTCTGTCTCTCTCTCATTTTTCACTAGTCACTAGAATGTGGGGCAAATCTTTGTGCAACTCCCTTCCCCCTGCCTTTTGCCAGAGAGGTAGAGAGGATTGCTGTATTGCATGTGGGAAGCAGAGGAAGCTGAGAAGAGTTCTCTCAGCCTTCTTTTCAGTGAAATAGCTGGGAAAGTTTTCCCCCCTTTATGAAGAGGGAAGTTTAATGGAAGTCTCTGAGAAGCTCCCTAATCCCTAGGTTGGAGAAACAAGCCAGGACAGCAGCATGGAGAGGGCCACAACCAGTAACTAGGAGTCCTATAGGAAGCAAGGCAAGTGGGGAGCTGCAATGGAGATGAGGAGTGAGCCAGGCAACTAACCTGCGTAACAGCCAACAGCTCTTGGCAAGAGCATTTTCCAAGCAGTGATGCCAAGGCTGTCCTCACTAAAACTTCTCAGCCCTAACTCCAGCTACAGACAAACCTTGCTCTATCTGAACTGTGAACTGCATGAATGAGCCCATTTCCCTACTCTGAGGGAAAGTGGAAGGAGGCTATACATATTTGGTACCATATACTGAAAAGGTTTTCATTGCCTTACTGTTTATTTCTGCCCTGATGAAATTTAATGTTTCAGTGATATTGCTTGCCTGGGCTTGTTAGTTGGGGAGCAGCTGAATACTAGGTTTGAAATAACTTAAGAAGTTTCCAGTTTTTGAACTGGGTAAGTAAGCTAAGATAAGCAAACCACTTGAAAGTCCCTACGATTTGAACCTGAGTCCACAAGGGTCCAGAGGTGATGGGCCCAAAAAAACTAATTCTGTTACAAGGCAAGTAATTTCCATTATCAAATAAAGCAGGTGGTTTAGTGAACATATCACAGAACTTTAGAATTTCAGAATTAAAAAGGTTCTTAGAACGTGTTAGGGGCCAATGTCTAAGGTCTGGCATGTTTGTTGAAAAATTAATCTTATTACCTTAAAGTTACACCGCATGTTGAGGAAGGGTGGTGGCATGGAGACAAGTTTGTGCAGTTTCATTTATAAGGTTGATATGTAACATCTAGGAGATTTTAAACATAGGGCATTACTAATAGCAAAAGAACAAAACCACTGTTTGCCTATAAATTCTAGAGATTACAATGGAACAAATTCTTAATCCCTTGCCAAGTTAATGCACAATTGGGTAGAAATGCTGGCTTCTGTGAAATCTGCTAACTTCTAAGTTTTTCAGAATGAGAACTGTCTTGTCCAAATAGATTTTGGGTCAAAATTTGTTTCAACATTTCAAAACCTCATCTCTCTAAGTGAACGTGTTCATTCCTGTACCATGCATTGGTAAGGAAAGTCAGAAAAGCATTGGAGATTTGGGTTCCAATCCCAGACCTGCCATTAGCTAGCTGTGTTTAATCTCTTCACTAGGTCTCAGTTTCCTCATTTATAAAAGGAGAGGATTTGACTAGATGATCTCCAAGATTTCTTCCTGCTCTAAAATTTTATCTTTTTATGAAGTAGTATATTTCATCTTGACTGGTAGGAAAAAAAGCCTGAGTTAAAAAAGATTAAATTAACTTTAGGTGATAACAGCTGTTCTTCAATACAAATCAAGTCTAGTTCTTTCAGTAACTGTGCCCACGCCTCCTCCTGACTTCAAATTAAGTTTCACTAAGCAGATACTGTAGGGAGAAAAAAGTCACAAGTTCTATGAGTTAGTAGGGCCCCAGAGACCATCTGGTAGAACCAGTACCTGGTCTATTGGACATAGCTTCTACTGGAAGATTTCCCATGATGGGGATGGGGGAATCTACTCTTTCCTGAGAAAGCTCATACCTGTTCAACAGTTCTGATTGGTAGGAAGTTTTTCTTTATAGGAAACTAAAATCTGACTCTATGACCCTAACCCGGTTCCGCCTTTTGAGATCAAGCAGACCTAGTAATAATAGCTGCTAGCATTTATACAATGCTTTAAGGTTTGCAGAGTGCTTTACAAATATTATCTCATTTAATCCTCACAACAGCCCTGAGAAGTAGATGCTATTATTTTCCTCATTTTTACAGATGAAAAACTGAGGCAGGCAGAGATTAGATGATTTGTCCAAGGTCACACTAGTAAGTGTCTGAGGTCAGATCAATTTAAGACTCTGTGCTCTTATTTCCTTCAAATGGCATGACCTTTAGTATTCTTACCATCCTGATTATCTTCCTTTGGATGTGCTTTAATGCCCTTCCTAAATTGTGGCACTCATTGTTCCCAATATGGTTTGAGCAAAGCAGAGTACAGTTTACCATCTATCTCTTTATAGTTGACCTTAGCATAACCTATGATAACTTTAGTCTGTTTAGCTGTCATGCCCTATTGGTGACTCACGTTGAGTCCACTGAAATTGAGAAAAGTCGAGAGATGAGATGTTACTTGGAGTGGGTCACCTTAGACAGGGGCCTTGAAGTGTGATGTGCCCGGAAGCTAGAGGGCAGGAGAAGTAATGAGAAGTTAAAAAGAAATCATTTTCTTAATTTTTTTTTTCTAGAGCAAGTTTTGGTACCATGACAACAAGGTAGGAAGAGGAACAGAAAAGAGGATTTATTTAGACTCCTTTTCATTTACACTTTAGGAGCAAAATATTCTAGATAAGTCAAGAATATCAAAGAGAGAGCATGGACATTGAAGAAAGAATTTGCAATCAACTCATATAATTTTTTGTGTACTTCATGGACCCGTGTAAGGGTCAGAAACACAGGGCAAATTCTATTTTGCTCTGTAAAATGCATGCAGAATTACATAGGTTGATCACAGACTCCCTCTTCAGAGCTCATGTTCCTGCCTTTTCTCTCTTCAATATTCTTGATTGATCTAGAACATTTTACCTTTAAAAGGTAAATGAAAAGTTATATAAGTAAATACTCCCTGCTGTTCTTCTCTGCAGCTGGTTTCAAGTGTACAAGTTATTACTGAAATATGTTAATAATCATCATGCTAAAACTTGTGTGAAGCTCGTGAAAGATTTTGCTTTAAAAAGAACACATGCATCAAGTCAGATTGAATTATGGATACTCAATTACCTGGAAGCAGATCTTACGTCTCAAGAGGAAAAATGTTTGTTTAAAGCCAATTCTTTCATATACAGTTTGCATACACATTTTGAGAAACATACCAGTTCCATCTTTTAAGCAAAAGTATTCATTTAATACAAATATCTCCGTGAAGTATTTGCCAGTAAGAAATGTACTGCATATCTACCAGTTCTTATCAATCAGTCAAAAGGTATTAATGCTCATATGTTCGAGGCTCTGTGCTAGTCAGTTTCTAGCAATCTATTGATTTAAAATACCCAATGGAAATGTGGTGTGATTTTTAGGACACCAAGAAGACCATTTTAATACAAAATTAACTTCTCCACTGGCAGACTGACATCTTTTTTTTTGTTTGTTTTTGTTTGTTTTTTTTTGTTTTGTTTTGTTTTTTTGTTAGGCAATGGGGTTAAATGACTTGCCCAGGGTCACATAGCTAGGCTAGTAAGTGTAATGTATTTGAGGCTGGATTTAAACTCAGGTCCTCCTGAATCCAGGGCCAGTGCTCTATCCACTCCACCACCTAGCTGCCCCACAGACTGACATCTTAAGTTGCTGTTGATTTTACCTTTGCCACATCTCTTAAATATGCCTACTTCTCTCCCCTAACACTGATATCACCCTGGTTGGAGGCCCTTATGTCACCTTACGTTGGAGCTATTGCAATTCATTCCTTCAACAATGCTTTGCTGTCATATTCCACCAGAAGTTGGGTTAACACCTAGGTAGCACATTATGTGGATGATTAGACACACATTCAAGCAGGGAAGGGAAATTTCTTCCTGGGAGGAAAGAAGATGATGACATTTGACCTGGAAGAGAAAAAGGGAAATTGGTTAATCCAGGCTACACTCTAAGGGAGCATTGACATTCACAGGGCTGGGATGGATGACAAAACTGGTTGCCAGAAAAGAGATACATGTTGAGGGGGCTGGAAGAGAGTTGATTATGGGTGAGAATCAAAGTTAGATAAGTGTACTAAATGTAGAAAGTCATGGAACTTTTTTTCTCTATCAACCAGTCTTTCTATTGTGAATGTTGGCATTCTTTACTCCCATATTTCACTGATGCACCATGGTGGTCAAGGGCAGTGTTTACCATGCCCCATTATGGCTTAACTACCCTCATCCAGAATATATACCATCCCTTCCTCCAGAATCTTGAGGCCATGAATTAATGGAAAAGCATTGGTGAAAGGCCTCAACCAATTCCAGGATATGAGTCTTGTGTGCTGACTCCCAAAACCCATTAGGTTAACACCCCTGCCAGTCTACTAGGTACTAAGGTAACCTCATCATCTCCAAGTGTCAAGGAGATACTGAATAATGTACATTGTGCCTCTTCCTCCATAACTGGTGAACAAGGACTTAGAGGGTTTAGGTCAGGGCCTAACTATTTATATCTATATCTGTATCTATATTTATATCTATAGCTACAGCTAACCATCATTTGATATCTCTTCTGCCCTTTATGGCTAAGCTCCTTGAAATCACCTTTATTTCCTCTCACTCTTCTTAGCCCCTTATGATCCAGCTTCCGACCTCATCGTTCTCTGAAACTGCTCTCTCCAAAGTTACTAATTATATCTTAATTGTTAAATCCAATGGCATTTTCTCAATTTAATTTTCTCAATTTTTCTCTCTAGTTTTTCAGGGCACCATGTTCTCCTTCTCCCTATCAGACTGTTCCTTCTCAGTCTGCTTTGCTGGATCTGCATCCATGTTGTGCCCTCTAACTGTAGGTGTCCCACAGGATTTGGTACTAGGCCTTCTTCTCCCTCTATGCTACATCACTTGGTGATCTTATCAGCTCCCAAGGATTTAATCACCACATCTATGCTGATGATTTTCAAATCTACCTATCCTGCCCTAACCTCTCTACTGACCTTGAATTTCACATCTTCAGCTGCCTTTCAGCCATCTTGAATTAGATATCCAGTAGATATCTTAAACTCAACATGTTCAAAACTGAACTCATCTTTCCTCCTAAATCTTCCCCCCCTCCTAAGTTCTCTATTACTCTCTAGGGCAAAACCGTCCTCCCAGTCTCTCAGGCTTGAAACCTTGGTGTCATCCTTGAATCATCACTATGTCATACCTTCCATATCCAATCTGTTACCAGTGTCACCTTTGAGACATCTCTTGAATATACCCACTCCTCTTCCCCGATATTGCCATCACCCTGGTGCAGGCCCTCATTGTCTTATGCTTGGACTATTGAAATACCCTGCTGGTGGGTGTGCCTGCTTCCAGTTTCTCCTCAATCCAGTCTATCATCCATTCAGCTGCCAAGGTGATATTACTAAAGCACAGGTCCTACCATGTCACCCTCTACTCAAAAGACTCCATTGGCTTCCTATTACTTCCCAGATCAGATAAAAAAATCCTCTGTTTGGCACTCAAAGCTCATCACCTCTCTCCCTCACCCTACTTTTCCTACCTTCTTAGACTTTACTCCCTGCCACATAACCTTTGATCCAGTGATACAGGCTTCCTTGCTGTTCTCCATCTCTTGGCTCCCGAAGTTTTTTCTGGCTGTACCCCATGCCTAGAATGTTCTCCCTTTTCATCTTTGCCTGCTGACTTTCCTGTATTCCTTCAAATCCCAACTAAAATCTCAAGCCTTTCCCAATCTATCTTAATTCTAGTGCATTCCTGCTGTTAATTATTTCCTGTATTATATCCTGTCTGTGGCTTGTTTGTACATTTTGCATTCTTGTTGTTTTTCCTGTTAGATTGTGAGCTTCTAGAGGGCAGGGACTGCTTTCTGCCTTTTTTTTTTTTTTTTTTTTTGTATCCTTGGCACTTAGCACAGTGCCTGGAACTTGAAGGAGGATAATAAATGTTTCTTGACCAACTGACAAAGTGGGCCAATCCTAGCAAAGCTCAGGAAACATAGGTGATTGCTGAATGAGAAGATTTATCCTAGCTGGTGGCCCTAGGACTGATAACCAGTTTTACAGAAAAGGGATAAGTTGACCTTTTTGCCACTTTCAGGAAAGATCTTCTGGTACTGAAATTGAAGAATAGCCAGCCCCTTATTCCCTTGCTTAAGACCTTTTGTTTCAAGAAGCATTAATTGAACAAGCTTTTATTAAGCACCTACTGTGTGCCAGATACTGAAGTGCTGCAAATAAAAAACAAGTACCTACTTGCCAGGTACTGCAAATACAAAATAAAATAGTCCCTGCCCCCAAGGTGTTTACATTTTACTGGAGTGAAGAAATATGTACATAGAAAATTATATACAAAATATGTATGAAACAATGTCTGACTCATGTGCTGTGTAGAAATGTGAGGGAGCTTGCTTCTGGGAGACATGTGATCATGTGTAATACAAATGCCTTGGAGAGACTGTGAAACATATATAGATATTCTGTAACTGGTTCTGGCTGGCTAAGCACATGGTGAATGGAAAGCTTTTTTTTTTTTTAAATTAACTGCATAGCCAGAATTGGGAAGGGAGTAGGGAGGAGCGTCGTCAAAAAGTCTTGAAACTGGTCTCTTTGGCCATTTTCTCTTTGGTTTCACTCTTGGTGAATCTTTCAGGCTCTTTCCCTAACAATGTCCATCCAGAGACAATGCCATAAGGTAAGAGGCCTTGGGTGCTCTAAAGAGACCACCAAGGCCACCACGTGGTCTTCTAGTGTCTGGCCTGTCTTGGTAATGGTTCTTTTGTTTTAGGTGAGGGGATATCAATGTCCTGCCATCCCCATGTCTAGGTTCTGCAGATAGGTCATCATTGATGTCCTGAAGAGCAAGGAGAGATCTTCAGGGGGCGACCTTTGGGACTCAGGCCAACGGAAACTGAGACAATGACTCATTCATTAGCAGTGCCACACTTGAGCTTGGTCAATACCATGCAGGAACTGAGCTAAGCATGAACCTGCTCTCTCTAGAAACCAGAGTCCCTGAAGCGTTGGGACTTTTTTTTTTTGTACTTGTATTCTTTTTACATCTTTGAAGTAAATATTTTCTTGTAAAAGCTTTTGATTTTGTTAGATTGATATTAAGTAGTTAAATGGATCTGGGGCACTATATATTAGCACCTAACAATAGGGGGGAAGGGAGGGAGCCAAATAGCCAATTGGCATTTAAGGTGATGGCAGTAGAGAAGAGAACTTCCTCCCACCCAAGACCTCCAGGGTAGATGTAGCAGACTTCACTCTGGGACAGTTAGGCCAAGAGGCTATTTTCTCAATATAGAATGTAGATTCTAGGAGGAAGGCACTTGCAACTGGGAGGATCAGGAAAGGCTTCTTGGAGGAGGTGGCACTTGCCCAGGGTCACACAGTTAGGAAGTATGCGAGACTAAATTTGAATTCAGGAAGATGAGTCTCCCTGACTTGAGGCCCAGTACTCTATCCACTGTGCTACCTAGCTGCCCCTGGCATTTGAGTTGAGTTTTGAAGGAAACAGGATTCTATAGCGTGGGAACGAAGAGGAAGTACATTCCAGGCTTGGAGGACAGCCTGTGCAAAGACACAGAGATGGGGAATGAATTGTCATGTACAAAGAAGAGTAAATAGTCCAGTTTGTCCAGGATGTAAAGTACATGAGGGAGAGTACCATGCATTAAGCCTGAAAGAGAGGCTTGTACCACAATGTAAAGGCTAAACAGAGGAGCTTGTAGGTTATTCTAGGTGCTAGAGGGGGCCACTGGAGCTTCTTGAGGAGAAGATTGACATGTTGAGACCAGTGCTTTAGAAATATTAATTTGACTGTTTTGTGGAAGATCAATGAAGGAAAGGAAACAAAGAAACATTAAGTATTTTCTTTGCGCCTAGCATTATGTTAACAACAGGGGAGGGGAGAACCTGGAATCTGAGCGATCAATCAAGGGATAATTGCAATAGTCTCAGTGAGAAATCATGATGGGCCTGACCTAGGCTCTGTAAATGGAGAGAGGGGGATGTATGAGATATAGATTGTGAATGTAAAATTGACAAGACTTGGTAGCTGATTGCATGTGAGTGATGAGGCAGAGAGGTCAGTAATGAAGATGAAACAGAAGTCACAAACCTGGGGAATGGTGGTGCGCTTAGCAGAAATAGAGAAGTTAGGGAGTGGGAAAAGTTTGAAGGGAAAGACAGTGAATTTTATTTTAGGTGTGTTGAGTTTGAGATGCCTTTGGGTCATTCTATTGGAGAAGTCAAATAGACCTGGAGCTCTGGATAGAGAATAGGCCTGTAAATATAAATATAAGAGTCATATTCACGAAGGTGTTAGCCGAATCTATGACAGTTGATAAAATCACCAAGAGAGTGTAGTGAGAAAGAAGGGGACCAAGGACCGAGCACTATGATATGTACCGACACTTAAGAGGTGAGACAAGGATGATGACCCGGTAAAGGAGACTGAGAAAGTGACCAAACAGATGGAAGGAGGAGAAACAGGAGAGAGGGGTATTACATAAAATCCAGGAAGTAGAGAGTGAGAGTAAGAGATCATTGATAACCTTAGAGAGAGCTGGTTAGTGACTAATGAGATTAGAAGGCAGGGTGTGAGGGTTTGATATGTTTGTAGTGTTTGTAAACCAAAGTGGTCTTCTGCAAATTAACATAAGTAACCTTTAACTCCTCTGTGTAGCCACTGACCTTGGGAATTGCAGTTGTTCAAATGAGAACAGGAGAAAATGATAGTATAAGCCATAGTTCATATAAAAGTGTATGTTCTGGGTGGATTAACAGACTGATTTATTACAACAAAATTCTTCAGCGGGTAGTAGGGTATCTAAGTCATCTTGATATCCTGCTACTATCCATGTGGCACTACAGATATTGACCCAGGCTTTGGTTCATGGGCTGTATCTGCCAATCAGACTAGGGGAAATGTCTTGGAAAGGTGAGTCTTCATCAAAAAGGATGCAAATAAAGAAGCCTAGAAGAGTGGCAAACTGGGGAACTAGAACAGAAGTGATATGAGAAAAAAAACTATGGAACCAAAAAATTTCTTTCATGAATAGTCTGGGGTGGGAGAACCAGAGCCATCTCAGTCAGAGTACCTACAACAATCAATCTGTCAGCATAACGCTGGGATGGGGGAAAGTCTATTGTAACTTTATCAGCATCCAGGGCTGGAGGATGTAGCAAAGCCATTCACCATCCCACTGACACCTAGACAAAAGCACATCCTTCACATACCTGGATCTGTTGACTATTGTCATTACAATTACAGCTACCGAATCAGAGATGACCACATGGAAGGTCTTGATCAGATCCCCATGGCTCACTGCTGGACTTTTGTGGCAGAAACTGTATACCACTCACTTTAAGTTTATCAAGAGAAAGATGCAGGCAGAAGTAAAAATAATCCATTGACTTTTCCTTAGGCATAGGCATCATGCCAGACAGATGGGTGCAAATATAGGCAGCCCAATTGTGCTGCTTATGGCGGATTAGTTCTATTAGCTTTGGTTGAGATTTAGTGGCTGCAAAGTTTGTAGTCCATAGAAGGGACTGTTAGAGTGATGGATTCATCAGGAGACCAGAGTCGGATATTAATGACCCCATATCTACTAGTTGATTATGATGTCTGGGAACATAGATGATTATAAAATTGAATCTTCTGAAAAATAATGTCCAGTGGGTATGGTGCTGATACAATTGCAAAACATTCTGAAGGTGTTCTAGGTTCTTACGATTGTGATGGATAAAGATGGGCTAACATGCCCATCTAACATAGGCTAAAGCTATTGTGGATTTGAGTGACTCCTGTCTACTGGGCATATAATGAGGAGTAGGGAGTCTTTTTTGGAGACTAGGGGGCAGTTGAAGAGAGAGAAGTGTGGCAGAATCTCACATGAAACAGACAAGAAAAGGCTTTTACAGTGGAGAGGAACTGGGGGAAGGTAAGAGGGAATGAGATGGGACCCTCATGAATCAAATGAAGTTTTAGACCCAGCTCGGTGGTACAGTAGATATAGTGCTGGACCTGGAGTCAGGAAGACTGAGTTCAAATCTGACTGTAGACATTTATTAGTTGTATGACCCTGGGCAAGTCACTTAATCTCTTTCTGCCTCAGTTTTCTCAACTGTAAAATGGGAATAATAATAACATCTGCTTTTCAGGGCTGTTGTGAGGATCAAATGAGAAAATATTTGCAAAAGCACTTACCACAGTGCCTGGCACATAGTAGAAGCTTAACAAATGCCTCTTCTTTCCCTCCCTTGGAATGCATACAGTTCCGTCTTCTAGATTGTATAGTTGTTTTCTCCATCAACCATTTTGTGTGTGGGGGGGGGTCAAGGAATTATAGTGGAGGTTGGGAAGGAGATGTGGAGGATACTGTCAGAGAACAGCCCCTTCAGCAATGTTAGACTTGGTGATTTCCACAATAAATTGTTTTAGCAGATCTAAATGCTGTGTTGGGTGATAGCATTTAGAGCTGGAAAGTAACTTAGAGATCATCTATATAGTCCAATATTCCCATCTTGCAGATGAGAAAACTGAGGACCAGAGAGGTAAAGGTCATGTCAACATCATTATAACTGATATTTATGTAGCACTTGAAAGCATGTAAGGTATTTTATACACATGATTCATTTGAACTTTATAACTTCTTGAGGTAGGTAAATGAAGAAACTGAGGTTCAGAGAGAAGATTTGCTTTCAGTAGTACAATTTGTGTTAAAGGTAGGATTTAAATCCAGAACTCTATCACTTCACAATACCGAATATGAACTTCTTTTTTTAATAATCAAATTTATTTATATACAACAAATGTTCTAATTTTTATATTTATAATAGTTCTTAAATCTGTCTCCATTCTCTGCTCAAGTTCAGTTCTACCTTCTCTTTCTCCTCTGACTGATTGATTGAGCTGCTGGTTCTTCTTGGCACAGCTCAATATGACCCCAACTCCTTCCTATCTCTATCTAGGATAGCTCCTCCTTTTTATACACATTCTTTAAGCCATGACCACATCTCTCAGGCAATGACTTTGATTGATTCAAGAAAGGGTATAGTCTCACTTAACATTCAATTCTAATTGATTCAATCAAGAAGTGTTCTTACCTAGCAAAAGCAAATCTTTTTAAGTGAAGTGGGATAATCAATAAAGCTCTATCCTTATACCATGCCAAGTCGAGACTTAGGGTCCACAAGGAGCTGGCATATTAATCACACTCCTTTGCCTTGTTGAGGCTATCTGTTGGTTACCAATCTCTCTCTAAGCAGGGTGTGGTACCCTAGGCCTTACTCAGGCTAGTCTTTTAGCTCAGGTTTATGAAATCCTCTCCTTTCAAGGTCCAACTCAAGTGTTACTGCTTCCATCAGAACATCCTTAATCTCCCTAGCTAAAATTAATCCATTCCTCTCTAGTATCCCCCTCTATTTTACCTCTTATGTGCATTTTTCACATTCTAAATGATACCATAGTTATTTATATACGTGCCATATCTACTTACTAGACTATAACTTTCTTGGAAGCAGGGACCGTAGTTGACGTTTTTTTTTTTATCTTTGTATCACTAGCCTAGCACATCCATCTACATCTAGTCAAGTCAAGTCAACTAGCATTTATTAAGTGTTTACTATCTGCCAGGTACTACTTAAGCACTGAGAATGCAAATACAAGCAGAAGGAAAGAAAGCCAGTCCCCACCCTCAAGAAAGTGACTAATGGAAGCTGAAAATTGAGAACAGTTGTTTGGGTAGAGAGGAAAAAGTAGAGAAACTCCAGATTATCAGGAGTGGAAACTGGAGAGAAAAGAGGGCATGACTGGTCTGAGCTTTTTCCTTAAAATGGAGGTTCTGAACCTAGAAAGACTTACATGAACTGGTACAAAATGAAGTGAGCAGAACCAGGAGAACACTGTACACAGTAACAGCAATATTATATGATGAAGAATTGTGAATGACTTAGCTATTCTCAGTAATACAACAATCCAAGACAATCCCAAAGGATTCATGATGAAGCATGCTATCCGCCTCCTGAGAAAGAACTGACATTTTCTAATACAGACTGCAACATGCTATTTTTCTCTTTCTTTCTCCCTTTCTTTGTCTTCTTGCTCAAAATGATAAATACGGAGATATTTTATATGATTGTACACGTGTAACCCAAATCATATTGCTTACCATCTCAGGGAGGGAGGCATAGAATTTGGAACTCGAAACTTAAAACAAATAAAAACAACAAATGTTAAAAATGTCTTTACGTGTAATTAGGAGGGGGAATAAAATATTATTTTGAAAAATGGAAGTTCTGGGAGGAACCAGTCAATTAGAGGAAGGGGCTCCAAGAGCAAAGAATACTTCCAGTCTGAGAAATCCAAGGATAGTATAAACTTCCAGGGTGAGGGACTTTTTGTGGAATGGGAAAGAAAATCCAGGGAATCAGGACTGGAGCCTGGAGACAAATGAATATAGGATTAAATTGATTCTTGGATCGAATTGTAAAATCTTTTTAGTCATTTCTACTGTAAGGGAGTTTATTCAATATTTTTGAAATAGCAAGTACCACAAGGAACTAGCTTCCTCCAGGAGGGGAAAAAGGAGAGGATGCAGAAAGGGGAAGATAGACATTTTTGGCTACTTCATAGTAATACAGGTGTGGCACCACATCCTCCTTTTTTTTCTCCCTGAGCTGACTCATTTACCCCAACATGCACTCACACTGGCAGTTCTGGGAAGTTTCCCAAAGTTGGAAGGCTGGAGGATGAACCATTGCTATATGGCTCAGACTCCCTCAGAGTTCACCAGGTAACCGTGGTGGGATGAATATACACTCTTATCACTCTCCATTGTAGCTCCTGAGTCCCATCCTCATAGTAAGTGACCCATGATATGGAACTATGATATGGAACCTATGATATGGAACTCAAAAACTCTTCTGTTAGATGGCACCTCAATGGTATACCCAATAAAAGTAAATGAGCTGATGGACCACAATGTCCCATGGTCATCTTTACTTCATTCAGTGCTCTGCCATCAAATAAGTCCTCTAAGTACATTTAGCTGAGGAGCAGTTTTCTCTCAGTTCTTCAGAATACTTTATGTCTCTCCTCAAGCCTTTTTTTTTATTCTGAGGGATTGTGCTTTCCAAGCTGATTTGATCAGTATTCCTTATACAAATATTCTTTTTTTCTGTCTCTTTCAGAGACCAAAGTATCCACATAACAAAGTGGGCAGTACCTTATATCAACACTTGGCATTTAACTAGGGGAATGCCTTTCTCCAAACTTTTCATCTGTTCCACGTACTGTTGATTAAACAGATTTTTAGGCTGGACCCTAGAGTCTGTACTAAATCTGAGTGTACATTTCAGAATTCTTATTCAGAGTCAGAGAAGAGAAGCCCTTCTTAACTCTGTATAGATGCCTTACTGTACAGAGAGTTAATTGGAAGAGCCTGATTTGCTCTGTGGGGTTATAGAGAGATGAGCCCTAGTTTAGGATTTTGCTCACCTCTGTCTCTATGAAAGGGATAGACATGTCCATTAAGGTTCCATTTGGAAGGCTGAGAATAATATCTCCTGGGTCTGGGCACCATACCTCATGGTTGATGGATAATTGATTACATGTTTCAGTATCTATGAATGATTTCATAGGCTAAAGCTATTGTGGATTTGAGTGACTCCTGTCTACTGGGCATATAATGAGGAGTAGGGAGTCTTTTTTGGAGACTATGGGGCAGTTGAAGAGAGAGAAGTGTGGCAGAATCTCACAAGAAACAGACAAGAAAAGGCTTTTACAGTGGAGAGGAAATGGGGAAGGTAAGAGGGAATGAGTGAATCTTATTCTCATAGGATTTGGTTTAAGGAGGGAATAACATACACAATGGGGTATGGAAATCTGTCTTACCCTACAGGAAAATAAGGGGGGAAGGGGATAAGAGAGCAGGGGGTTGATAGAGGGGAGGGCAGATTAGAGGAGGGGATTATCAGAAGCAAACACTTCTGAGGAGGGACAAGGTCAAAAGAGAGAATAGAATAAAGGGAGGGTAGGATAGGATGAAGGGAAATACACTCAGTTTTTCACAACATGACTACTATGGAAGTGTTTTGCATGACTACACATCTATAACCTGTATTGAGATGCTTGCCTTTTCAATGAAGGTGGGTGGGGAGGGAGGAAAGGAGAAAATTTGTAACCCAAAGTTTTAAAAACCCATGTTAAAATAAATAAATAAATAATTAATTAAATAAAAGGGAAAAAAAAAAGAAGTGTGGTAGAGGTAAAAGTGGATCTGGGTCCTGGAGGTGAGCAGGAGGGACCTGCGTATCTACACAGGTTTTCATTACTCCTTTCCAGGAATTGCCAATGGCTGCCTTAGAGAGGCCTTCACATTGTATATGATCCCATCCACAAAGCCCAAGAGGTGGCAGTGAAAGGTGATGTTAGGGCCTCTCAATCAGGAAAGTATTGAATCATCTGATCCCACCTCCTAGATAGAGAAGAGGTGATTTCCTGGACAATGTGGAGTTCCTGGAGAGTTCTAGATGGGACACCACCAGCTTTTTGGGGAGGAGAGGATCAAATATTTGGCTCTAGACCTAGAGGAACTGTTGAGAATCCTCAACATGGATGTGAGCCAAAATGGTGAGGAACAAAATCTTGAACTTTGCCCACCATTACTGTGAGTTATCTAGACCTGTGGAGTCAAACTGAAATAGAAGGAGGGCTACCAAACCATACAAAATGATCCGTTATCTGTATATTGACTTAGAAAATCCACACATGTTTATATATATATATATATATATGTATATATACACATATACATATATATATATACATATATATATATATATTTAGTAATACACCAGTACATTAAAATCAGATAGGAACTACATTTTAATCTGGCTTGGATAGCACTTAGGAGTGTTGTGGGTTGCATGTTGAGGGGTGGGAAGGGATGTTTGACACCTCTGATCTAGAATGTGCAGATTCAATGCAAAAAGGTGTTGCTAATCTCGCAACCCTGAGTTCCTTTTCTTTTGGGGTTTAGGGGGACTCCAAGCCTTTAAGGTAGTACTATAAGACTGGAGGCCTTGTTTATATTTCTGGAGTTAATATATAATTCACCATAATGTTTGGAGTGCTGTCTCTTTTTTAGTAAATTTCCTCTCAATGTGTATTCCATACCCTTGGGACCATAAGTCAGTAGGCCTCTTTAGAAACCTGGTAAGGAATATTTGACTTACTGTCTAGGAGAGAATTATATCAACTATTTATGGGGTACTGTGAGTACTTTGTATTGCTTTGCATTTTTTATGAGGTGAAATAAAGCCTGGCTTACATCTGATATTCATTGTTATCTTAGTGTTTTTTTTGAGGAATGATCCCATCTTTTTGATTGAGGGAAATCTCATATAAGTTAGCAGAAAAAGTTATATAGCTGATTCACTAGGGACTGGCTTTTATATGAAAGGCCATATTAAAGCAAGAGGAGGGAGACAGTAGTCTTCAAATTAGCTTATTAAGGGCAGATATAGCAATATGGAGGCAGATGATTGGATCTTTCCCTGGTCAATCAGTAATATTGTAAAAACACAGAGATTTTTTTTAGCGAGAGAAGTATAAATACAGGATGATAAAGGTTGGTAGCAGATCTGCATGGTCTGTGTTTATTCTAAGGGGCTGTAGCAGTCGTATAAAAGAAGAGCTTCTTTTATGTTCAAGCAATCAGAATCATAGAATTTGGGAAGGATTAGAGATTACCTAGTGCCAATCGTTTCAGAGGCGTGACGCGACTTGTTTGAGGTCACGCAACTAGTTAGGGGAAGAGCCAGGACAAGCATCTAGGTTTCTTGGCTCCAAGCTGGGTACTCTTCCATTACTCCATTTCCATTAACCTTTCTGTAATAATTGCACATTTAGCTAAAAAGACATGGCAACTCTTGAAAACCCTAGGTGCTAGTTAAGTCTCTTCTGTCCTTAAAATATCACAGAAGGCTTAGTTACTACCTTCAGTGGTATGAAAAATAAAAGGGATAAAGTAAAATAATTCATTAATATATAATAAACCTTATGACTTTTTACATCTACATTTTTAAAAAAATAGGCAACATATCCTTTTTTTGCTACAATCACCCATTTTTATGCAAATTGGTTTTGAATTCACAAGATTTTGACATATATTCTTTAATTCTTTATCATGAAAGTTTACTTGTCCCCAGAACTTAGCACAGTGACTGACACATTATTATTGTTGCTGTGTTTCAGTTGTGTCTGACTCTTCATGACCCTATTTGGGATTTTCGTGGCAAAGGTATTGGAGTGGTTTGCCATTTCTTTCTCAAGCTCATTTTACAGATGAGGAAACTGAGGCTAACAAGGTTAAGTGACTTGCCCAGGGTCACACAGCTAGTAAGTGTCCAAGGCTAGATTTGAATTCAGGAAGATAAGTCTTTGGGACTCCATGCCTGGCATTTTATCCACTATCCACCTAGCTGCACATAGTATAAATGCTTGTTGACTTGTATCATATTGGATAATAAGCATGCCTTTAATGTTCAATCCATTATTCCAAGTCAAGCTTTTATTATATAGTCCACAGGTTTTCAGTGAGACTTAAATCAGTGTAGTTCCCGTCCAGACCACCGAGGCAGGTTTTTCTCCAATTTTTGGATACATTTCTTTCTTTCTTTTTTTTTTTTTAGGAAATAGGCATTTTTATTTACACAAACTGCTGCCATTACTTTCAAAATTCTATTACTATTTTGAAGGTGAAGGAAAAAAGAGGTTGGCAAAAGGGAAGGAGCATACTCATGGCAAAGGAACTAAATTGGAGAAGGAAAAATATCATAGCCACATTTCATCTTTATCATCTTTCCACTCTAGATTTTAAAAGATCACATTCGCAGTCTCAAACTTCTTTGAATGTATTTCTTAATCCCATGTGGGATGGTACAAGGCTATATTGTGACATTCCATCTCCATTTGAAAACTTCTATAATTTCAGAATAATTCTGCTCCTAAATAAGTCAATATATTTATCAGAGTTTATCATTCCCTCAATGGGGACAAGACTTCTAGTCCTATTGGAAGTAAAAAAAAATCCTTAAAACATTTGTGGGTGGATGTTTTACATGAAGAGGAAAAAACCCAGTTCATATAAATACTGTTTTATTATGAACTTGCCTGATTTTTGAAATGCTTGGCTTCCCTTTACCAACCACCACTATATTTCTAACAGTCATTGAATTGTCCTCTTTAAGAATTATAATTTTCACATATTTCCTAGGAGTATCCATTCTCAAAAACAGCAAAAGAGTAGTGAAACACGTGTGTATGGCAAAAAATTAGCTAACCGTCAACTAAAGGTAAGGAAATCAGTTCAATTTGGTTTTATGTGGTCAAGTTCAGATGTCATGAATCAAACCAACATCAGTAAAAGCATACATGCATGACCACTGATATCACAAAATCAAACCATATCAAAATTATTACTTGTTGCAAGTAATTTGCACACAAGGGGAGACCTTGTGTCAGGCAGGGACAGGGTGGGATTTTCCCTTTGGCCAAAATGTACCAAAGATGGGGGCTGGGGTGTTGTTAACTACATATACATAAATATATATATATATATATATATATATATGTGTGTGTGTGTGTGTGTATACACACAAGCATATATACATGTTTATATGTATGTATATCATAAAACTAGAAATGGAGAGGGAAGGAGAAGAGAATAAGTATTTATAAAGCATCTATTATGTGCCAGGCATGTGTTAAGTGTTTCATAAATATTATCTCATTTCATCCTCATAAAAACCTTGTGAGGTGCTATTATTACCCCCATTATACAGTTGAGGAAACTGAGGCAAACAGAGGTTAAGTGACTTGCCCAAAGTCACACAGCTAGAAAGCTTCTGAAGCTGAATTTGAACTTGTGTCTTCCTGAATCCTGGCAGAGTGCTTTAACCACCTAGAAGCCCAGGTCAAGTAAATAAAGAACAATGATCTTACTTGCAGATAACCCAAAGGTGGAAGGGAGAGTTAACACTGAATGATATTCAGGACCCAAAAATATTGTGACAATTGGCACTGGGCTGAAACTAATAAATTGAAATTCAAAAGGGATAAATGTAAGGTATTACACTTGGCTTCAAAAAATAAGCTATACAAGTATAAGACGGAGAAGTACAGAAGAAAGATCTTGGGAGTCATCGTGGACTGCAAACAGTATGAATCAACAGTGTTATGTGGCCATCAATACAGTTAATGCAAGCATGGGTTACATCAGGAGAGCCACAGCTTCTAGGAATATTGGGGTGATGGTCCCTTTGCACTCTGCTCTTTAGACTACAGCTGGAGTATTGTGTTTAATTTTCAGTGCCATAAAGAAGAACATTAATAAACTGGAGAGCATCCAGAGTAGGACAAAGAGAACGGTAAAGTGCTTTGAGTTCATGTTACAAGAAAATCACTTGGAGGAACGAGACTTGTTTAGCCAAGAGAAGAAAAGATTCATGGAGGACGTGGTAGCTATTTTCAAATATTGGAAGGGCTGTCAGCTGGAGGAGAAATCAGATGTGTTCCATTTGGCTTCAGTGGGTAGAACCAGGAGCAATGAATAATGAATGCAAATGGCAAGTTTAGGCTCAATGTAAAATCAACAACAAAAACCCAAATTTCCAAAAAATTAGAGCTATCTAAAAATGAAACGGGCTGCCTTTGAGAAGTGATGGTTTCCCTCTTGTTAGAAGCTTTCAAGCAGAAATTAGATGTCTTCTTATTAGGTTTCTTATAGTAGGGATTCCTTTCAGGTAGGGGTTGGATCAGATTACCTCTGAGGCCCCCTATAGCTTTTAAATTGTGTGTTTCTGTGACCTTGCTTTTCAATGGTTAGTGACTATTTTATCCAGCATATACACATATATACCTAACTAGGGATCAGAAAACTTTTAAATTAACTAAGGTATTGTTAGAAAAGTATTTATAATCAAAGTTTGGAAGTTTAAAAAATTTCAAAAAGATTTCATATCAGAAAATTTTAAATTTTCAACCAAAAATAAATTCTTTTGTCTAGGTATATGAAAATATTTAGTTCAAAAGCATCATTAAGGAAATTAGAATATTTTCCCAATTTTTAAAAATGTTGATATTTCACACTCAAAGTCTTTGAAAACAATCTTTATTCCATTTATTCCAATTAACATTTTTTCTTCTGGGAAAGCAAATATAACACATTTAATAATTTAGGGGAACAGAATTTGGGTAGAAGGAAATAAATTATTAAGGATGAATAAGAATTGATAAAATAAGAGATCCCTTGACAATGACTACTAAGAGAACTAAGAAACTGACAGCTTGCTTACCATCATTGTAAAGAAACATTCCTCTATTATTGGAGTTGCCTTGTTAGTATCAGGGCTTAACTTAGTGCCTTTGCTATAGTAAGCCTTTAATGAATATTTGTTGAATGTTTGGTTCAAACTCACCAACAACCAAGGTCTTTGGGGCTGATAAGGGAAAAGATAGCACAAGGGATAATCTTTTTGCCCTCTCTTGCTATCATTATTCTTCTCACCATGCAAAATTTTCACATACCAAAACTTTAGAAAATCAACTTAACCATTTTCCTGATTGCTTCTTAAGCATTAGCAAAATGCAATGCACAATGACTATCCCTAAGTTTAAGAAGTTTGAAATTCTTGAAGTGTATAATAGCAGCTCAAAGATGTCTTTAGCAGTCTGGAATGTTCAAATTTTTCTATACTCAGACACCAAGTCTTACAGCTAAGTAACAGGCATGCCCAACTGTCAAACTGTAAAATTGTCCTTTCATTTTTGATGATTACACACTAAAAAATGAAAATTTCTAATGAAAAGTTTACTTATAATTTTTGATTCAAAAGGCCAATACTGTTAAAATAGAGGCAAATCAAATTCTGAGGTGAGACTTTACATTCACAATATTTTCATGAGAAAAGTTGTCAAGATCCTAAAATGTCAGAATTATTCACAGACAATGTCTTATTTGGCAGTAAGCTAGTGATCTCAGTACAGTCTTTTGCAAGATCAGTGCTGGGCCAAGAACTGGATAATGTTAAGCTGATTACTTTTAGTATTAAATAATGTACTACTTCTACATTGGTAAAATAAATGAGGATTTTTCACAAAGGTCTACGGAGGCACTCCAATGACACAGGTATTCATTTTCAGAACAAGTAGAGACACTGGCATGCTACCGTATCTAACATCTCAAATACTCAACATTCCATCTTGATCACAAACAACGTGTTGCTGATTGGAATGTCTATCAACACAGTGGGGTGGAACTCTTGTCGCCAGTCAGTGACATTATCTGAGAGGGTTCCTTTGCCTGCTGTCTGAAATGCCCTATCTTTAACTGTCCAATTGAATCCACTGTGAAAATCTCAGGAGCTAAAAGGAAGGTCACTGCAAAGAATATGCTGCTGCCGGCATTATCTATAGTCCGTACAGTTTCTTCAGAATCAGTTCTGAAGAGACTTTTTCTTCCATCTTCTCTGAAAGTCACAATTTATGGACTGTTGCACACAATACTTGTACATCATATGGGCTGCCTGGATGAATGTAGTAATGGTCTCTTGCCAATTTCTGCTTTTCTGAGAGAGTCTCACTATTTTGATGGTGAAGAAAAATTGTTTCATATCCTGCCAGAGGTGTCAAACACAAGGCCCACAGCTCCTTGTGGCCCCCATAACACTCCCAAGTGCTACCTAACCAGATTAAAATATAATTAGGAAATATTTAACAAAACACATAAAAATAAAATAAAGCACAAGTCATATTTAATATGTGGTTTTCTAAGTCCATATGTGGCCCACAGGGATTCTTATGTATAGTTTATTGGCCTTTGTTTTTCTTTGAGTTTAACACCACTGATGTAGATGAAACAGCTACAATTCTTTCCTGGTCAAAAACTTGCAAGTCTCTTATATCACTATGGTGTTGGATGTCACTTTATAACTAATGGTCACCTTCAAACCCTTTATAAAAGCTCAAGTTATCAAGATCTCTAATACACCATAGTGAAATACCATTTTCTTTATTATTCCAAGATCCTATAGCAAAGGTCTCTGTAGGCTTCGGGGTCATGGGGGCATAGGCTATCAGTGGGTTTTGCTGACTTTCTGGGACACAGTCTTAGCATAGATCTCCTTAGTGGAGAGGAAGGAACTCTACCGTAACTCATTACAATGGAGAGTCAGCAAGCTGACTCTGACAAGAATTTAACTACCAGTTGCAGAAAATCTATCAAACTGAGCAAAAGATCAGAGAATGATGACTCATATGAGGAAGAAATTCAGTATTGCTACCTGACAAAGGCTAAGGTAATACATTGATAAGGCCATGGTAACAGACACCTGGTGTAAGAATAAGGTGGGAAGAACTGAAACAATAAGAGAGCAAAGGGCACTCACAGAGTCTTGAAATAGTGAAAGGCAGAATGACCCTCACACCCTTGCAAGTTATGCTAGCTTTTCCTTAAAAAAATTTGAAACCAATCTTGAGACTTGATTGGCTCAGGCTAATGGCCTAACTTCTTCGTCACCTGAGTATAAAACAGCCATGAGTACTCTCAATACACAATTCATTAGATATCCTTCTCTGGCTAAGAATGGTTAAGAAAATCTGCTTTTGTGTCTTATTTCATTCCATTATCAGATCTAAACCACCAGAGAACTGATGAGTCAATTCCTAGTTGCAAGTATTAAGCGATACTTTTATTGATGTTGTAATCTTTCTTGGTATATATGCAAATATGCAATGTTTTGAATGTATTATTGCAATGTATTTCTGCAGGTGATATATATTTGGTTACTGTATGCAATGCTGTTGATTTGTTACAGGTCATGTTATATATTCTATTAATTATGTACCATATGTTATGCTGGTCACATGCAACAATGCCAGCTGGAAGCAGCTTTTATATGAATGCCATGCATTAGTTACCCACATGTACATTGTACTAAATACCTGACATGGTGATCTGTGATCAGGCTAATTGTTGGTTTATACTGCTAAAATGGTGGATGCCCACAGATGTTCGGTATACCCCGGGTAATTTTCTGGGGCTAGAAGTTTTTCACTGTGGTGAGAATGTAGGGAGAGAGTGAAGTTTTTCAAAGGGCCAAATAAAGCACCAAAGCTAAAGGGATTTGCTGTCACATAATAAATGCAAAACTGTGAGCCTGGTTGGCAGAGAACAAAAACCTGGTCTCCTTCACTTGGTTTTGATTTTGGCTCAAATTCATTTACACTCAGAGAAGATTTTGGGAATTTCCAATCCTAATTTTCCTGGCTACAAAGGATTTCAGTTCAGTCCCAGAGAGGGGGAGGATAAAAGAAATGACAGCAGCTTTGGGGTCGTTATCACTTGGCTTTTCTTGTCTGAGTATAATGGTTCATAGTCCTTGGCTTCAAGCTCTCAACTAAAAATTTCTCAGCCAGGGGCAGCTAGGTGGCATAGTGGATAGAGCACCGGCCCTGAAGTCAGGAGGACTCGAGTTCAAATTTGGTCTCAGACCAAACACTTGACACTTACTAGCTGTGTGACCCTGGGCAAGTCACTTAACCCCAATTGCCAAAAAAAAAAAAAATTCTCAGCCTGTCCTTAACAGGGAAGAGATCTAGTTAATCCACTCTAGCCAGTTGAAGCTGAGGTGGCTCACTGGTGGTTATGAAGAAATAAAACCAAGATATCGGTAGCAAAGAACAACCCATGAAACCAGCATCACCAGACAACATGTTGTCCAACATCAGAGGCATGACTTGTTCTTTCATATTTTCCATGCATGTATTTCCTCATGAAACATCTTTAGGCTTGTCTATTTCTCCCACTGCTGGCATAAGCAGCAACCGAAGGAGAACACGCTGTAGGGTTTGGCAAAGAATGTTTATTGCTACTTTTCTTATTATGCATTTTTATCAAATGCCTTAACTTTGAATTTATTGTGTCCTCCGACGAAGTAGGAAAAGCAGATACATGAGGATGGGGTGTTAATGAGTAGAGGAAGACTAAAGACCTTGAGCTTTATTTTTTAATGGCTTTATTGCTTTTATTGATCCTAGACTAAAAGTAAAGCACTGTTCTATATAGGATCACAGGCTCATAGATTTAGTGTTGAATGGTACCTTATAGGCCATCTAATCTACTCTCTTTTTCTAAAATATTTTATTATGAACTAGAAAAGCATCAATAAATATATTTCTATGTACAAAGGATAAGAAAAGAGCATGATATATAAAATCATGAATTTATTAGTCACAGTTTATTTGGGGGAAATTTATATTTAGCATGGCAGTAACAACATTGCCCTTCTTTTTTATATCCCTTACTGAACTTCCTTGTGCTCATTTTTGTGTATTTTAAAATTTTTTTTTGGTACTCTTTTCTATTTTTTCTTTCTTTCTTTCTTTCTTTCTTTCTTTCTTTCTTTTTTTTTTTTTGGTATCATTATCATCACCCTTCCACTCTTCCTACAACTCACCCTCTCCATAAATCCTTTCTTGTAATAAATAAGTATAGTCAAGTAAAACAAGATATTCTGTATCAGAAAATGCATATCTGATTCCATACCTATAGTCCTCACTTCTTTACTAGGAGGTGGGAAATATGCTTCATCATTAGTCTTCTTGAGTCATGACTGGTCATTGAATGGATCAGAATTTTTAAATCTTTCCAAGTAGTTTTCCTTTACAATGTTGTGATCATTGTATAATCCCCTTGATTCTTCTCACTTTACTTTGTTTCAAATCTTCCCAGATTTCACTGAATATATTACTTTTGTGATTTCTTTTTGCACAATAACATTCCATTATATGTTTAGCCATTCCTTAATTCATGTTCATCTCTTTTGTTTCCATAACAAAAAGTGCTACAAGTGGTACTATAAATATTTTTTTGTACAGATGAATCCTTTCCATCTGGCTTTGATCTCTTTATGGTTCATGCCTAGTAATGGAATCACTGAATGCCTTCCACTGGATATGCACAATTTAATGACATTTTTAAGTATAGTTCAGAATTGTTCTCCAGAATGGTTGGGCCAATTTTTAGCTCTACCAATAGTGCATTGCTGTGTCAATCCTTCCACAGCCTCTTCAACAATTTCCATTATCTTTTTTTGTCATCTTTGCCAATCTGATGGGTTTGAGGTGGAACCCCAGAGTTATTTTAATTTTAATTTCTCTTATTATTAAGGATTTAGAGACTCTTTCTCTAAATAGTTACTGATAGTTTGAAATTCTTCACTTGAAAAGTGCCTATTTATATCCTTTGACCATTTAATTATTAAAGAATGGTTACTATTATTCTTACTTATTTGCATCAATTTTCTGTATATCTTGGATATATGAATTTCACTGGAGAAATTTGCTAAAAATATTTCCCCCAATTAAATGTTTTCCTTCTAATTCTAACTGCAGTGATTTTATTTGTGCAAAACCTTTTCAATTTATGTAGTAAAATATTTTCATTTTATCTCCTGGGATCCTGCCTATCCTTGTATGATCAATAACTTTTTGACCATCCATAATAGGGGAAAACTCTTTCCATTCTCCTCTTATAGTGTTTGTGATCTGAACTTTTATACCCAGCTAACATAACTATCTGGAGTTTATTGTGATATATGGTATGAGATGTTTATCTAAGTTTAATTTCTGCCAGATTGCTTTCTAGATTTCCTAGCAGTTTCTACTGAATAGTGATTCCTTACTTCAGTAGTTAGAGTCTTTGATATTATTAGGCTCCATGCTATATTCAATTGCTTCTGGTTCATTTGTACCTAACCTGTTTCATTGACCAACTTTTCTATTTTTGAGCCTATACCAAATTATTTTGATGATTACTGTTTTGTGGTATAGTTTGAGACCTGATATTTCTAGGCCCTGTTCCTTCCCATTTTAAAACATTTTTATCCCTTGAAATTCTTGACCTTTCTTTTCCATCAGATGAATTTTGTCTAGTTTTCTATAGTAATTCTTTGGCAGTTTGCTTGGTATGACATTAAATATGTAAACTAACCTATATAATATATATTATATTAGTGTAGCCTATGCTAGAGCAGTTAATTCCTCTCTAATTATTTAAGTCTTCCTTTATTTATATGAAAGTGCTTTGTGGATGTGTTCATATACTACCTGTGTGTGTCTTGGTAAACAGACTCCCAGATATTTTCTACATTCTGTAATAATTATGAATGGAAATTTTTTTCTGATTTTTGATGGTAATGAATAGAAGTTTAATGATTCTTATGACCTTTTTCTATTTTACCACTTAAATGACACTACTAATTGTTCCCTTTTTTTAATCTCTAAGGTTCTCTAAGTAAATTATCACATTATCTCTAAAAACTAAGGATATAATAATTATACATAATTTATAATGTCTATTACATATAATGTTCATTTTTGCATAAGTTTATTCCCTCAAGTTTTTTATTATATGATTATAATAATTAATATTTTTAGAATGATGTCAAATAACATTGGTAACAATGAATGTCCTCATTTAATCCCTGATCTTATTGAAAAGGATTCAAGTGTTTCTCCATTACAGACTATTCTAGCTTTTGGTTGTAAAGAGTGTTTTGTAATTGGTTTTAGATGAATCCTGTTTACTACATTAATGAAATGTCCATTTATTCCTATATTTTCTAGCATTTTTAACATTAAAAGGTCTTGTACTTTATAAAAGCTTTTAAATCATGTGATTTTCCCTTTTTGTTATTAATGTAACTAATATTATTACATTTATAGTTTTACTATATTGAATCCCTGAATTCCTGGCTTAAAACCAAACTTTCCAAAGTGTATAATCATTTTATTGTGTTTTCTTCGGCCTTTTTACTGATATTTTAGTCAATATTTTTATGAACATATTCATTATGGATATTGGTCTGTAATAATTTTATTTGTCTGACTTATCTTTCCTGGGTTTATGTTTTAAGACCATATTTATCTTATAGAAGGAGTTTAATAAGATACTTTCTCTCTCTATTTTTGCAAATAATTTAAATAAAATATAAGTTAATTGTTTTTTGAAAATTAGAATTTGATTGTAAATCCACAGGTCCTGGCTTTTTTCCCTGTGGGAATTTATTTATAGCTTGGTCAATTCAATATTCTGAGTTAGAGCTATGTAAATTCCCTACATTTTGTTCTTAATGGTCTTGGTGTGCTATGTTTTTGTAAATATTCACCCATTCTATATAATTATATAATTAAATTGTATATATATAATTTGTATATAATTAATTAAATTAATTGTATATATAATTAATTATATATTGTTAAATGTATGTAATTAAATGATTTCTAATAATTTTTATTTCTTCATTTATTGTTAGTTGGTTTCTCTCTCCTTTAAACAAAATTAGTAATGGTTTCTCCATTTTATTATTTTTTTATCAATTTGATGATTTTTGTTTTCAATTTTGTTTATCTCTTTTTTGATTTTCAGAATTTTAATTTTGGAGAGTTTAGTTTTGTTTTTTATATTTTTATTGTGTGTGTGTATGTGTGTGTGTCTTTAGTTATATAGCCAATACATTTATCTGTGCTTTTCAACTTTTATTGATGAATATGTTAAGAGATATAAATTTTCCCCTCAGGACTGGTTTGGCTACACTTTAAAAATTTCGGTGTGTTGTCTCATTATTATAATTTTCTTCTTTGAAGTTATCTATCATTTGTATGATTTTTTTCTTTGTTCCATCAATTCTCTAGTTTCCATTTAAATTTGAATCTTCTTTAAATTACTTTTATTGATTATAATTTTTATTATGTTGTAGCCAGTAAAGAACGATGTATTTAGTGTTTCTGCTTTTCTCAATTTTTATGAAGCTTTTATGCACTTTCATATGGGGAATTTTTGTAAAGGTACTAAAAAGTGATGAGAAATAAATATATTTCTTTCTATTCCCTTTCGCCAGTCACCAGAGACCTATCATATCTAATTCTTTAAGAATTCTATTCACTTCTTTACTCTTTTTCTTGATTTTTTAAAATTAGATTTATCTATATCTGAAAGGGGCACATTGGGTCCCCAACTATTATAGTTTTATTTTCAATTTCCATTTGTAATTTAATTAGCTTTTCCTTTAAGTGCTTAGATCTGTTTGATTTGGTGTGTATATGTTAAATACTGATATTATGTCATCATTTATGGTTCCTTTAAACATAATGTAGTTTTCTTGCTCATGTCTTTTAACTATGTCTACTTTTACTGTTGTCTGAGATCGTGATTGCTACTCCTAGTTTTTAAAATTCTATGGAAGCATAATATTCTGCTCCAACCTTTCATTTTAACTTTGCATGAAACTTTTTGTTGTATTATGCTTTCAAATTTATTCTGCTACTCTCCTCCATTTTATGAGCAAGTCCATACCATTCATATTCATGTTTATTAATCATATATTTTATTTAAAGATTATACAATATATTATATGTAATTATTTTTATTATGTGTTATATTATATTTAATTATATAATATATAAATTGTATATTTAACATATTTACACCTTTGAAAAAACCTTCTTTTCTGTTTTTACACAGATGGTGAAAGAAAAGTAATGGAATTAACAGTAGAAATCTGTAATTGAATGGATTTGATCCTACTTCTTTATCCTTCCTCTCTTAGCCTAGTCCAGATTCTGATTACTTGTTCTTATACTTTTCTTTTGAAACTCCTTTATGATCAACCCTTTGAAATTAAACACTGTTTTGCTTTTATGATCATTCCCTTCCTGGTTCTACCATTCCTCTTAAACCCAGATCTCCTGTTTCCTTGTTCCTACTTGTTTCACTGCTGAATTTACTCTTTTTGTTTGTTTGTTCAACCTTCTTTTGCTTGGTTCAGATAAGAGTGAGGTTCAAGTTTGTATATTCCTCTTGATCACTCTGATTATGTTAAAACAAAATTTTCCTCCAACTTTCCTTCTGCATTTCTTTGATAGTATTTCCCTTCCCCCTCCTCTTTCCTCTCTTAAAACCTATAATATGGAACAAAACCACCACCTGTGTTTTTCTTACTTTACTCCCTCTTGTGAAGACAGTGGGGTTCTAAAGAAACATTTGTTTCTTCTCTCCTTATTACCTGAAATTAGTACTTTATCATCACTGCCTCCTTTTCAAATTTTTTCATTTTTCAAATGCATTTAACTTTCAAAATTTTTCTTCTCTCCTATGTATGTATTTCAAAATTTTTGTCCAGCTTCTGGGTTCATGATGTATCTATAAATGTCCTTGTAAACTGTACAGAGCCATCTAAGTCACTGAACATGTTTTTCCCTAAATTATTTTAATTGAAACTGAATGCAGAGGCAGAACACTGGCCCTGGAGTCAGGAGGACCTGAGTTCAAATCTGACCTTAAACACTCACTAGCTGTGTAACACTGGGCAAGTCACTTAACTCCAATTGCCTCCAGAAAAAAAGAGAGAAAGAAAGAAAGAGAGAGAGAGAGAGAGAGAAAGAAAGAAAGAAAGAAAGAAAGAAAGAAAGAAAGAAAGAAAGA
>NW_020954671.1:6481848-6531696 GCF_900497805.2 Vombatus ursinus | reverse complement strand
AGAAAGAAAGAAAGAAAGAAAGAAAGAAAGAAAGAAAGAAAGAAAGAAAGAAAGAAAGAAAGAAAGAAAGAAAAAGAAAGAAAGAAAGCTATATATTTATAATGACCAAGCTTGGACCTGATGAAAAGATATAAAAAAGCATCTTACCTCTCTTCTTTATAGATGTGGGAGAGGAGGTGGAACACAGAAAATACTGTGAGATTTGCTTGTCAGTTTGTTTTGCTGAAGTGCTTTAGAAATTTGTTTTTTTTTAAAAATAATAGATGGTGGGGCAGCTAGGTGGTGCAGTGGATAGAGCACCAGTCCTGGAGTCAGGAGGACTTGAGTTCAAATCTGGCCTCAGGCACATAACACTCACTAGCTGTGTGACTCTGGGCAAGTCACTTAACCCCAATTGCCTCACCAAAAAAAAAAATAGATGGTTACTTGGGTGGAGCATAGGAGATATATTGGGAAATAATAAGTGAATACAAAACATCAATAAAATTTTTAGAAAATTGAGTGGAAAATGTAGTTCAGTTGACCGGTCAGTGATATTGAGCTTTTGTTTTGTTTTGTTTTCTCTGTGAAGCTGACGAACCACAGGAAGCAATAGAATTCAATTTCTAAACATTTGAATAGATCATAAAAGGTTTCTGGGGGCAGGGGTGGGGCAAGGTGGAGAAAGGTGCCATGGAATCTTAGAGTGGGACAGGAGAATAATTCAGCCTCTGTAGCATCAGCAAATTTTATTACATCTGGAAATCTCTTCAGATTCAGGAGCATTACATTCATGTATTGGCAAAGAATGTGCCTCTCCTTTGACTAAAGATGAGTGACTCATGCCTAACTATAATGTGACAGGAAATGTATGCCAAGGAGTGGGCAGAAAAAGCTAATAAAGGCCATCTCTTTCCCATGCATAAATCAAGGCCATGTTTTCTTGAAGAGATCTCATTCCATTGTGGTTTAGGAGGAGAAACTTTTTGTTGTTGAGTATAGGTACTGTTATAGACGGGAAAGGGGAGAGGAAGGAGTCTAGAAAGCATATAGCATTTTGAGACAAATTAAAATTAAGTTTTTTCTACATATCTCTTTGTGGAGGAAAAACAACCTTCTTAACTGAATGTGATATTTTGCTAAATTAAACACACACACACATTCTAGTAAATTTTGGTATATTGGAAAACCCATAGAGAGAATATCAGCATCAAAGCTCTCTTTTTCTACTGCAATAGCAAGAAAAATTGGGATAAGCAAGAGTGAGATGTCCATAGGAGACACACATACAAACACTACTACAACTCTCATTCTGGAATCTTTCTATTCACTAAGAAACATCTCAGCTATGGCCCATGTTTTGATCCATCTTCCTGTGTACCCCTTCCTACACCCACTTCCCCACCCAGAAGCAGAATTCTATAGTAATTGTTTTCTTCCTGATCTCATCTGCTCTGTTAATGATCTAGAAAGTTGTTGTCAAACAGGGCATGTGAGTTTGGGACTCTTGTATTTCCAGTCATCTTAGAAAGACAACCAGAAGCAGGTAAGATTTGAAGGAAACATTTCCTTGTTCTTCCTATTACCATTCATGCTATACCTCAGGACCACATAAATAATGCAAAATTATATGCTTTAAAGAAAATGTTTAACAAACATGTATGATACTTGTTCAGAGAAATGTAGGACTTTTTCTTCTCAAAGTACCCAAAACTTACTAACTTTTTAGATCTTTGTCTGCCTCTCTCCTTCACCTCAATCCTTTTTCTAGTATTCATTGTTTCTGCAAAGACTGTGGGCAGATGGCTTATCAGCAAATCCTGGCAATCTGAAGATAGTAAAAGTATGAGACCATTATTTAACACTTTTATCATGGTATAAGGACAGTGCCTGAAGATATCCTCTAGGAGTGATTAAATTTCTTATCCCAGGAGATTGATTGCAAAGATATGGGGGTAGATTATATCTCTAGGTGGAAGGAAAGTACACACTAATTGAGGTGATTGAGTACAATATTAACACCTGCATTGAATTCATTCCCTGCTGATGAGTAATTGTTTCAGCATTGAGCTAGAACTTTAAAAGGACAGTTAGGGTTTCTTTGGAAGTCCTCAGAATGGACAATTGGAGAGAAAGAAATGGAATAGAGCTGGGAACTGACCTGGGTCCTGAGAGATGGATAGCATGGGTGGGAGATGGGGTGGTAAAATCTATGCATGCACATGGGCCCCCACCATCTTGGGTGATACTAATGACAGTTATGGACAGGTAATTATTGTAGTCTCTCAATCACATAGCCCAAGCGGTGGTGGAACTTGGACCTGTGGAAATACAAGTGACAGCAGCTGGAGGTAGTGGTGGAGGAGTGAAATAGGCAGCTATCTAGAAGAGCATTAAGGGTTCAGGGACCCAGGCTTTTTAGAGAAATGAGAGTGCCTAGACCAAGGGACAGCAGCAACTGGAGACAGTGCTAAAGTAGTGAAAGAGCCTGGACTAAAGTCTCTGGGAGAGGAGAGGATTGCCCTGACCACATGGACCTGGAGGAAGAGGATAAGTGACTTAAGCCATTGATACTGTGGAGAGCAAAACTCCATTATTATCTTGAATTATTTAGACAGTGCAGTTCAATGGGAAAGAAGTTGCATGTCTAACAACCCCAAATTTGTTCTCCTTCTGTGAGGAGATCAAGCCATTAGAGTAACATTATCATTCAAAGCATTTATTAAACATCTACTATGTGTTAGGCACTGTTGAAGGTGCTGGGGGTTCAAAGATAAAAACAAAACAGTTTGTGCAATCAAGGAGTATGTATTCTATTCATTGGTGTGTGTGTGTGTGTGTAACAACACATTCATATAGAGGCAAATTAGAAGTATATATACATAGTAGGTATAAGGGTATGTGGTATGCAATCTGGTAGACAGCCTCCTTCTTTTCTGTTTTGGGCATGGTGAGTGTGGGATGCCTTTGGATATCCAGTGAGAAATGTGTAATAGGCAGTTGCTGATACAGGACTTGAACTTTGGTCAGAGTTCATGGCTGGATACATAGATCTACAAATCATCTGTGTAGGAATGCTATTTAAATTCACAGGAACAGATGAGAGCCCTGAAAGGGTATAGGGAAGGAAGAGAAGAGAGGCCAGGACAGAACCTGGTGGTACACCCAGGGAGTGGGATTTGGATCATGATCCAACAAAGGGAACACATTCATAGAATCTAAGAGTTAGAAAGGACCTCAGGAACTATCTCTTTCAACTCATACATGGAGGGAATCCTTGCTGTAACATACTGTACTGTAACATGCTGATAGCCAACCTTTGCTGGAAGACTCTAAGGAAGGAGAACCTGTCACCCCTCAAGGCAGGTGATTCCACTTTTGGACAGCTCTAATTGTTGGGAAGCTTTCCCTGATATCAAGCCTAAACTTACTTCTTTGCAAATTCTACCCATTCCTATTGGATCTGCCCTGTGGGGCCAAACGGAACAAGTCTGATCTCTTCCTGTACAAGATAGATCTCCAGATGCCTTCAGACAGCTATCATTATCCTCACCCCTTTCTTCTGTTCACCAGGCTAAACATTCCCATTTTCTTCAACCTCTCCTCATACATCATGAACTCAAGGCCATTTTCCATACTGGTTGCTATCTTCTGTATATCTCTGGCTTATCAATATCTTTCTTAAATCGTCTCTCCCAAAACTGAACATGTTGCTTTAGAGGAGGTCTGATGAAGGTATAGCACAGTGGAACTATCATTTTTTATCCTTGGAAATGACCCCCAAATGAGGACAGCCCAAGATTTCCTTGGAGTTTTTGTTTTTGTTTTATGTTGTTGGCTGCCACATCATACTGCTAATCTAGGTTGAGCCTACCCCAGGGGCATCGGGGATAAAACTCAAACCCAGATCTTTTTGATTCTGGAGTCACCTCTCTATCCACTATGCTACGCTGGAACAGATGGTGGATTTTTATTGTTTATGTTTAAATTTTTTGCTTTTTGGTAATTTTTTGCTTTTGAAGGCAATTGGGGTGAAGTGACTTGCCCAGGGTCGCCCAGCTAGTAAATGTCGAGTGTCTGAGGCCATATTTGAACTCAGGTCCTTCTGACTCAAAGGCTGGAGCTCTATCCACTGTGCCACCTAGCTGCTCCTTAGATGATGGATTTTTGAAAAGGGTCAATTAGGGAAAAGTAAAAGGATTGCCATGTTGTAGAGAGAGTTAATTATTGTTTGTCCTTCATTTTCAGGGAAGATCAATGACATCACAGACAGAATTGCACAAAGTTGTCAGCCTCACTCTCTCAATGTCAGTGAAGTCCACTGGAAAGTCAAGATGACTGGTGAAGGCCTGGATGCAGTGGATGACCATGGCATTTTCAATGTCCAACCAAGCTCTAAGCACTTCACAGTACCTGCTTCAGCTGCCTTCATGGCCAGTGGAACAAGTTCTCATCCACCCATTCTGCTGGGGGAAATCTTCACATGCTTGTAGATAACATAAATTTGTAATGGAATCTGTCAGCACGGATGGGTGACTTCATCCAGAATCATACATGTGAATAGGAACAAAGGAAGAAGATGGTGAGAGGAATCTAAAGCTGAAGTCTGGTGAAAGAACAGGACAAGGTAGCAAAGGATTTAAGAGAAGAACACAGTGAAAAGTTAAATAGGCTGAGATTGGAAAGGTAGTAGAGAAGCCAGAACAGGAATGATTCTGGGAGATCCCTAAAGAATATGGGGATTTGACACGATGCTGCTGCTGCTGACGTTGAAGAAGAATAGACTAAACGAGGCAAAGGGAAAAATGGAATGGTAGGAGTTTATGGTGAGATAGGGAATTTCAGAACCCTTGGTCACAGAAGCAGAACATTTCTGTGTGGCAGTAAAACTAAGAATGTGACAATCTTTGTATTTGGCAGAAGTAGGATGAAGGTCATGTGAGTTTGAGGAAGTCAATAAATTAGGATGCTAAAGGGTCAGTCAACATTTATAATTAATCTCCTTAGTATAAGGGAAGAGGGTTGGGGTGGAAAGAATATGAGCCAATTGCTGAACTCCTTATGATATAACAGAGAATGATTTGGGGTTTAATAAGTAAGTGTCATTAGAATCAGAAAAGGGTGATAAACCTCAAAGGAGAGATTTCCGAGAGATGCAAGCAGAGGGCAGGTCTAGAAGTGGCAGTGGGGAGCAAAGAGTGCTGAAGTAGTGAAAGAGCCTGGACTAAAGTGTCTGGGAGAAGAGAGGATTACCCTGACCACATAGAACTGAAGGTACTACTTTCCCTCTTAGAACCAGTGTTTTGGAAGATATGAGAGAATATATATCCCTTACAGTGTTTTCTTGGAGAAAGTAGGTTTCTGTGAGTGCCAGAGATGAAAGGAGCGTGAGAAGAAAAGATGAAGGGAAGTCTGTTAATATTATAAATGGGTTTTACAGGACACAATGGGAAAAAAGAGGGAAGAGCTGTATTGAGACTTGGGAGAGGAAGGGCTGAGGTCAATGGAGATGAAAGAATAGGGAATGTTCAGAGAGGAAAATAGTGATTTGATTAGGCAGCTGGAGATGGTACATAATCAGGATTCAGAGAGAAAGAAGTGCAAATTTGCTGGTCATAAGATGAAGATGTAGTGCCTATTATCTGGGGTTCTTACATGCAACACAACTGCAAATGGCAGAGGGTGAAATCAGTTCTCTCTGAAATTCACTGGAGTATAAAGGGATTGTCTCTTAGCAACCCCACACTCATTTCCTTTCTAAGGGGAGTCCAAACCCTTAGGGTAGTACAGTAATGCCAGAGGTCTGCATAGATCCCTTGTATAAAAAAAGGAACTAAGTGGAATGTTCGGGTTTGACTAAGAATCATATCAACTATTTATGGGATACTGCAAGTCCTTTGTGTTGTTTTGCAGGATCAAATAGATTGTGCTGTGCTCAATATTGTTAATTTGAGTGCTTACACATGAGGTTCGGCCCTTTTACCCACATCTGTGGAGACTTAGATATGACCAACATTTTGGGATTACCATGGAAATCTGGCAAATTGAGCCACAAAGAGATGATCTGGGAGACAGACCATCAGACCATAAGATACAGACAAGGTGTCCCAGAGGCTTTAGTGCAGTTTTTAGTTTTTAATAACTTTGGATGTATACATGCTACAAATTTACAAGATCATAATTTGGAAGCCTAATTATTTAAATTTTTATGTTTACTTCTTGGAAATTTAAAAAACACACTCTTATCTTAATTTTTTGTTTTAGTCCCTCTGATTTAAGATGTAGAATTTTGGAGAAAAATTCAACTGCATTCTCTGGTTAGCTGAATTTGAATCCATATTAGACTTTTTCTTGTGAGGTCATATGAAAACTGTTGTGAATGCATCACATTGGATGATTTTTAGGCTAGGATTACAAATGCAATTCTTTCAGTCACTAAGCAGCAGCTGATGATTTTACAAAGTTTGAAAATCAACCACAGTGAAGCATAGCACAAGATGGTGGTTATGTCAAATTTTAATAAGAAATAGATCAATATTTTTACAATTTAAATATTAACATTTCAAATGTTTTTTATACATTTGTGCTTCTGGAGCAATTCAAACTTAAAATGCACAGAGGCTTTTGGGACACAGGATAAGTTGAAGAGAAGGTAGCCAGGTCATAAGAGATACCATCCATTCTGTCCTTTGTAGCTAAATTACTTGAAAAAGCTGTCTATAATAGGTGTTTCTACTTTTTCTCCTCCTCTCCTCAGGATTACTGCAACTACTCTCTTCAAAGTTACTGATAATCTCTTAGTTGCTAAAGTCAATGGCCTTTTTTCAGTCCTCATTGTCCTTGGCCTCTCGAAAGCCTTTTTGGTACTCTATTCTCTCTAAGTTTTCAGGACACCATTATTTCTTGGTTCTCCCACTACCTGTCTGAGCACTCCTCAGTCTCCTCTGCTGGGTCCTCATCTATGTCACACCTTCTAACTGAAGGTGTCCCACAAGGCCCTCTTCTTTTTTCCCTTTATACTATTTCATTCATTTTGGGATGTTATCAACTCCCATGGATTTAATTACTTTCTCTATGCTGATTATTCTGAAATCTACCTAACCTGCCCCAACCTCTCTGTTGACCTCCAATCTCTCATCTCCAGCTACTTTTCAGACAGCTTGGACTGAATGTCTAGTAGACATCTTAACTTAACACATCCAAAACGGAACTCATTATCTTTCACTCTAAACTCTCACCATTACCACAGAGAGAATCAGCATCCTCCTAATCAATCAGGCCCAGAACCTAGGAGTCTTCCTCAACTCTTTACTATGTCTCACCCTGCCGCACCCCAACCCCCCATATCCAATTTGTTGTCAAGGTCTGTTGATTTCACTTTTGCAATGTCTGTTGAATACATCTCTTTCTTTCCTCTGACACTACCAGCACATTGATAGGGGCCCTTATTACCTCATGTCTGAACCATTGCAAAAGCCTACTGGTATATTTTGCCTGCCTCAAGCCTTTCCCCATTCCAATTCATGCTTCATTTAACAACTAAAAATAATTCTCCTGAAGCACAGGTCTTTACCCAGTGCCCCCTCCCCTTAATCAATATCCTATTGCCTACAGGGTCCAAAATAAAGTCCTCTCTTTAGTATTTGAATCCCTTCAAAACAGCTCCCTCCTACCTTTCTTCTTATGCCTTACTCTCTGCCATGTACTCTTTGATCCAGTGACACTGGCCTTCTGGCTGTTCCATGAACAAGACACTCCATCTCTGGGCTCCATATGTTTTCTCTGGCTGTCTCCAATGCCTGGAATGTTTTCCTTCCTCATCCCTCCATACTAGCTTCCATGACTTCCTTTACGTCATAACCAAAATTTTACCTTGTACAGGAAGCCTTCCCTAGCCCTTCTTAATTCTAATGCTTTCCCTCCGTTAATTATTTCTTACTTATCCTATATATTGTTTGTTTGTTCATTGTGTCTCCCATCAAAGTGTGAGCTCCTTGAGGGCAGGGACTGACTTTTGCCTCTTTTTTGTATTACCAGCACTTAGCACAGTGCATGGCACTTAGTAGATACTTAATAAATATTAATTGATTGGAAAGAATACTGCACCTAGTTCTTGAAGACTTAGGTTGGGTCATGCTGTGACCTTGGGCAAGTCACTTAATTTCTTAAAGCTATTGTTTTATAAGATGGAGATAATAACATTTACTCTGATTATCTAACCTGGTTATTGTGAGGAACAAATTAAATACAGCTAGAATTCTCTTAAAACTATAAACTACTAAACAAATATAATAACATACATTTCTATAGCACTTTTAAGACCAGCATGATCTTGTTTTATCCTCATTAAAAACCCTGTAAGGTTGACACAAGCCTTGTTACCCCAATTTTACAGATGACGAAACTGAGTCTTAGAGAGATTAAGTGACTTGTCCATAGTAACACAGTGTGTCAGAGTTGGGATTTAAACCCAACTTTCTCTTCTCATTGCAAACTCAGCTCTCTTTGCTCTGAAACTAGGTCTCCCTGACTCTAAGCCCGGAACACTGTCCATTGAACCACCTCATTGAAAAGAAACCTCCGCTACTCACTCTCTGTGTTAACCGTTCAGCTTCAGTTTCCTCATCTGTTAAATGATGGTGTTCTATCGACTTCGAAGGTTCGTTCCAACTCTAAATCTATGATGCTAAGAACTTGGAAGAGTTTGGAATTGGAGTTTAGGAGATGAGGACAGGGATGACATTGTTGGTCACTAGTAGCACCCGAAATCTCAGAGGTGGTCCTTGACTCTTCCCTCCTTTCTTATTTCACGTGTACATTCAGTCAGTGCCCAATTCTCTCCTTTGTCCTCTCTGCCCTATTGCCTCTGCCACCATCCTAGCTCAGGTTCTGATCACCTTCCTGCTTCCTGAGTACACTAGCTGCAATTGCCTTTACTTTGCTCATTCTCTATTGTTGTTGTTGCTGTTGTTGTCATTGAGTCATTTTTCAGTTGTGTGTGACTCTTTGTGACCCCATTTGGGTTTTCTTGGCAGAGATACTGGAGTGGTTTGCCACTTTTTTCTCCAGCTCATTTTACAGATGAGAAAACTGAGGCAAACAGGGTTAAGTAACTTGCCCAAGGTCACACAGCTAGTAAGTCTGAGGCCAGATTTGAACTCAGGAAATCGAGTCTTCCTGACTCTAGGCCTGGTGCTCTATCCACTGCATCACTCTCTAATCACTCTCTAATTCACCATATGTCCAGCAGTGGCTCTTTATCACCTAGTTACAAAAATCCAAGCTTCCTAGCTTGGCATTCAAGACCTTTGACAATTTGGCCAGGAACTTACCTTTCCATCATCCTCCTAAGCTGAAGCTAAACTGCACTGTTCAGTAATCTTTTATTAAGTGCCTATGAATCCTCTCTATACCCAACACAAATCTTCCTTCCTCAGTATCTTTCTTTACATTGTTCCATCTAGTTGAAATGCTGTCCTTCAGTTCTATCCATCTAATTCCTACCCATCCTTCAAGGCTCAGCTCATATATCATGCTCTTGAGATATGGTGTGGTAGAGTGGAATGAACTGGGGATTTTGAAATAAGCAAGGCTTCTGAATGTCTACTAGCTGTTAATATAGCAAGTCACAACCTTCCAGAAACTCAGTTACTCATCTGCAAAATGTGAAGAATAAATGAATGAAAATGCATTAATGAAGTGTTTGTTATGTGCCAAGCACTGTGCTCAGTACTAAGGATATGAAGAGAAAAGCAAAAAGTCTCTGCTCTCAAGAAGCTCATGTTCTAATGGAGGAGATAACACATATAGAAGGTTTCACCTGCAAGTTAATATAGAAACTCCTTAGTCCTTATAGTGTAGTGACAAAAAGGAGATGGCGATGTATCTCCTCTAGTGTCATTTCCATTGATAAAAATCACATCTATTTCTGATGATGAATCATTTGAAGGTTCAAAGCATTTGGGTGGTAAGAACTTTCTTTTCTGAGTTTTCATTAGCTCTGACTATTGAGGAGGTAGGGTATTATAGCATCTGCAGGGGCAGTTGATAATGCTACTTTTAGCACTTATCTGTTCACAGGAATTTTGTGAAGTTCAAATGAGATAGTATGTGTTTGCTTTGCAAACCTTAAAATACGATATTATTACGAGTATTGTTATTGTTATTATCTATTATTATTCCTGATACTTACAGATAGAAGTGATCTTTCCTTCTTCTGAACTCTCAAGCGCTTTGCCTGGGTCTCCTATTGTAAGTCCACATAATATTCAGTATTATAATTATCTGTGCATGTGTTATATCTTTTTTAGACTGTCAGTTCTATTGGTGCAAGACCTGTTCGAGCCCTTTCTCTTTTAGGAGAGGGTGTGGGTGGCATAGCAAACTCACCTGGATGCCATGGGCTAGAACCAACTCCCCTGGATGCCATGGACTAGAACCAGATCAAGTACTGAAAAATCATTCATTTCCTCCTTCTTGCACAAATCTTTAATATATTTTTGTAAAATGAATTCTAGGCACGTAGTTGGTCATTGTTAATTACTTGAAAGGATTTAAGGGGATATGCCAGGAAAACCAATATATTTTCACACACAGTCTTATACCAAATGTGATTCAGATCAGATTCTAGGGACATGAATCCATGGTCATCCTCTCCTTACTAATTAGCTTCCTACTAGCAAGGAAGAGTGAAAGCAATAATGAAAGAATAGGTGAAGAGATTCTTTTAAAAAATTTGTTTCATTTTGAAAAAAAAACCTATTCAGTGGAAGAGTGTTTTAATTGCACATTAAGATAAACTGCCTCTTCTTGCCCTTTTTCCATTTCTATCCCAGCCCTAGTCTTTACTGAGTATTCTTAAACTGTTGTTTTGTTTTTCTTAATTATTTTTGTGCCGGGCAAACTGTTCAAAAGACTCTGTAGTCTGAGAGCCTCTTGGCCTTTGCCATCCATATTCCACTATGATCTGGCTAGTGCTATCTGGGGACATTTCCAGTAATGCCCCTACTTTACATTCATCGTTGTGGTTTTTTTCCTTCTGGGGCTCAACAGTAACATTCTTCATCGTGGGTCTTCCAAGAGCCTGTGAAGTGAGTTAGGCATTTTGCTGTTTAAGCAGTGAGGGAAGCTAAGTTCAGAATTTCATCATCATCTAAGTATTTATTGAGACAGCAGCTATTCTCATCTACCCGACTTTCCTTTTCCCCTCACTCTTACCCATCACATCATAACTAAGTGTGATTGAGAACTCAGGGCTAGAAGACAAGTTCTGACTCATGCATGAATCATAAACCAACAAATTAGAGGTGATGTGCATCTAAAAAACTACGGGATAGTAAAAGTATATATTTAAAGCCCTTGATTCTTTTGGAGGCTTAATTCCGCCTGGCAGAGAACAATACCTCACACTCACATAACACTTTGAGGTTTTCGAAGTTTTTTTACATGCATTATCTCAGTTTAATCTCACAATAGTTCTGTGAAGTAGTATCCTAATCTTTGAGAGGGAAGGCTTTGAAGGTGGGAAACTGAAGCTGAGTCGCTTCAAATAGTTGCCAAGTGTCTGAGGCAAGATTTGAACCTGAGTCTTCTCAACTTCAAGTTCAGGACCTAAAATGCCTTTTGATGACAACAATGCTGCATTTCTGTAGAACATTAAGGTTTACAAAGCACTTTCTTCCCAATTACCCTGTGAGATAGGAAGTATACTTTTATCCCCATTTCACAGGTAAAGAAACTGAGACTCAGAGAAATTAAGTGATACTGTCCTAAAAGTGATCATTCTAGGGAATGATACAAAACATTTGATTTACATATTTTTGTGACTTGTTATAAGGTGAGATTTGACAAGTCTGCCAATCTCCTCCCCCTTTTCAAAATAGGAAAAGAATATATCTGCAGGAGTTTTTAAATGATTGGACTTTGCATAAGGAATGTATCAAGACAGAACAGCTGTAGATCCCCAACAAAGCAATCCCTGACACAACTGATCACAGCAAAACAGCTTTGTAAAAGGAATGATGAAAGGTAACTCTAATTTCAGATGATAGCTCTGAAGATGGCATGAGAATAAATCAACTACCCAAGAGCTATTGTCTAACTCCAGAGAAAGTGTTCAATCTGAAAAACACTGAGATTCTATTACTAGTGATTATATTCTTAACTAGTTAAATTTATGAATCCCTGTGTACCTTGTGTGTGACATTTGGAGTACTATAGTAGTGGTAGTTCAGATGAGGTTGAAGGCTGCCTTCCTTAAGCCTATAAGATGACAGCATGTTACTATATTAATTTATCCAGCAAGAGTGAAGTATCTGAGTTGGCTCTTTCCTTAAAGTATAAACCCAGTAGCAACCTCAATAACACTCTTGCCATGCATGAGAGAACCTTCCAAAAAGGCTTCAGTGCCAACAAAAGTACTCAGCCTGCAGATGTCTAGGCAGTGCCCCTGCTGCTATGGCATATGGCTTTCAGCAGTGGTGCTAAGCAATTTAAACCTACATTGACTAGATTAAGAAAATTACTAGAGGATGATATAAAATATTGCTCAGGATATAAAAATTATGAAATCCATGGCTCTAGAATTCCAATCCCAAATCTGAACTTTTGTGTCTCTGGTCATGATTTTCCTTCTCCCCTCTCTGTTCCCCCACCCACCCACCTCAACACACTGTGGTCACATTTTCTACTTGATATTTAAAGGAAATGATGCTTCTACATGGTTCCCCCAAATCTCCTCATTCTTGCCCTCTAAGATTTGAGGGGATTGAAAGGGAACTATCTAAAGCTGCAGTTCACAGAAAAGGGATATGGAGAATAGAGAAGGGTGTGTCTGGGATGCTGGCCCAGGATATGGACTTTAACATGGGAAATCAAGGGAAGTGGAGGGGCAAAAGCTATCCTCCCTACCTTACTTCCCAGCTATTGGGTGACTCTTAGTCTTGAGTGTCTTGGGAGGGTTGGGACTCCCAGTACTCCATATAAAAATCAAGGATTCCAGGCACTCTTATCTCCTTTCCTCTTGGAAGCCAGCCAGTTCAAATTCAAGGACAGTAGCTGCTTGAGTCTGATCCTAGCAGGGGTAGAAGTGCTGTACCATCTCCCCACCCACATACCCTTTGACCAAAGGCAACTCTGGCTGCAATGGTAGACAATAGAAGGGAGAGGACCCCAGCTCGGTGTGCCACTGTAGAGATCTCTTAGCTCCTTTATCCTATCACATGGCTTTCTGCCAGTTTCAATAAGACTCAATCTGAGACTCCAGGGGATGATTGTGTCATGATTTACCACTCTCTTTCTCTTGAACCGCCATCACTTTTAGACCCAAATGTAAATAATAACTCAAACAGGGCATGGGATAAATTATAAATACAAGATTCTAAATTTGCGCTAATATTTTCTCCATAAACCAAACCAAACCAAACAAAAATGCAGCCAATATGTCCTTCACCCTTGGGAAGCTCCTTTACATTAAGATATTTCTGACAGTAATGCTCGCGGGTAAGCAAGCACACTCCCTAGAAAGATCCCTGGCTCTGCAAGGTTAACAAGTCCGCTCTGCAGTTTCTGCAGGTTGTTGTTGTTCAGTGGAGTCTGACTCTTCATGACCCCGTTTAGGGTTTTCTTGGCTAAGATACTAGAGTGGTTTGCCATTTCCTTCTCCAGCTCCTTTTACAGATTAGGAACTAAGAAAGGGGATCTAACTGCAGCTGTGATGTGTCTCATTAAGACAGTCAGGAAAACACTCTCAATTGCACACTCTTTTTTTTTTTAATTTAGTAATGGTTTTATAGATAATTTTATATCAGTCGCTTCCCATTAACCACACTCCCCACCCCCAAACTCTTGCTTGTAACAACATATAATTAACAAGCAAATTGAATACATAAAATTTAAAAAGTTTTTCTACAAACAAATCCAATAAGGCCATGTTTGAAAGGGAACAATTAACTGGGAAGGATCTCTGCAGCAAGTTTCTCTGATAAACATCTCATTTCCAAGATACATGGGTAAGTCATTCAAATTTATAAAAATAGGAGCTTTTCTTCGATTGATAAAATAGTCCAAGGATAGAAATAGGCAGTTCTCAAGGGAACCCAAGGCTATCAATTGCCACATGAAATAACCCTCTAAATCACTACTAATTAGAGAAATTGTGAGGTTCTACCTTAGGCTCATCAACTTGGCAAAGATGATGGGAAAAAATAGAAAATTACAAATGTTGGAGAGACTGTGGGAAAAGATGCATACTAATGCAGTGTTGGCAGATCTACGAATGGATACAACAATTTGGGAATTGTTTGGAAATTACTTGGAAATTTGAAAAGCAATTTGGAATTACACACAAAACTTACTAACCAGAGACCCAGTTATCCCACTACTAGGCCTATACCTAAAAGAGATCAAGGAAATAGGAAAAGTTCCTATTCATACAAAAATGTTTGTTAGCTACTCTTTTTGTGATAGCAAAAATTGAAAACTCAAATGATGACCATCAAATGAAAAATGGCCGAATAAATTTTGGTATATAGATGTGATAGAGTAGTATTATATTATACAAAATGAAGAAATAGGTGATTTCAAAGAGACATGAAAATACTTTATGCAGAACTAAATGGAAAGGAAAGAGAAGGGCATGAGCACTTATAATGGTACCTATGGGCCAGACTACTTTACAAATATTATCTCATTTGATCCTCACAACAACCCTGCAAGGTTGGTGATGTTATTATTCCTATTTTATACTTAAGGAAACTTAGGCAAATAGAAGTTAAATAACTTGCCCACAGTCGCATAGCTAGTAAGTGTCTGAGGTGGGATTCAAATTCAGGTGTGGCAATCTATCCACTGTGCTATCTAGATGCAGAACCAGGAGACCATTTATATTATAATATCAATGTTATAAAAACAATTTTGGAGAATTTTATAAAATGATAAATGAGAGCAGAACCAGGAAAATTTAAACGACAACAACTATAGACAAATAACTAATAATAGATGATTTAGATAATATATAGGCAAATAACTATAGGCAATAACTATAGACAATTTTGAAAGTTGCAAAAGCAATGATCAATGAAATGACCATCCATAATTTCAGAGGACCAACGAAACATACTAGCTACCTCCTAACAGACAGGTACTGGATTTAGAGTACAGAATAAGACATACAAACACGCATACACATATGTATACATATATATGTATATTTTATATAGCCAATGAGAGAATTTTTTGCTTGATTACACATCTTTATTATAAAAATTTGTTTTTCTTTTTTCTTTTTTTTTCAATGGAGCTAGGTTAAGAGGGAGAGAAAATAGACTTATTGATTTTAAAAAAACCACTAAAAATAAAGAGTTTGGGAGAGGGCCCTCCAGGTATAGAATATTACATATACTTTCATATTAGGTCAGTGCATCATTAATTTTGTATAATTGTTTTACTTTATTTCAAGACAGTTCTTACAGAATGGGATAATCTGTAAATGCTTGAAATATAAAAACAATACACATCCATAAAACTTAAAAAAAACCCTATATTTAGCTTTCTGACAATGTATACCTTGTTCTGCACATAGAGTACCACACCAATGCTGAGAAGAGGCAAGTCTGTTTCACTGTCAGTCCTTAGAAATCAAAATCAAATATCCATTTAAGATTAAATCACTGCCTCTGAAGTAAAATATCTGTTTTACGTACTTTCTCATGCATATACATGTCACTAGCAGAACAACACTTGGCTCATTTTAAGAAGTCATACGATTGAAAATCGTATTTGTTGTTGATGAACCTAAAATATTCACATTTTGAATTTCCTGTAAATTGGTCTTTAAAAATAGAATTTCTTATGTTTATGCAAATTAGATGACTTCTAGAGAAAATTTATTTGAGGTACAATCAATGCCTCAGTCTTTTCCCCTGTAGCTGAATTTCTTGGAATGTCGGTATTCACATTAGCATTTCTGTCTGTGTCTCTGAATGCTGTTATGCCATGAAAAAAGCCCTCAGACAGTTACCTAGATACCCACAAATATGCTTGGTCTGTTTACATTAATCTGAAGTTCCTTCCTTGTCCTTAGAAAACCAGGTCATTCTTCATATTAGGAAAAGCATGAGTCCTAATTTACGGTGCAGCCGTTGACTGCCAGGAATACGGTTCCTTGTTAAAAGTCAAGTCATCTTACTGTGGTCCTGAAATGGTTGTGCCCTAGGAATAAGAATACAGAGCTTTCTATGGCTAAATTTGTGTTGCAAAGTATGCTCTTGGGCATCTTGCTAAACAAAGATTCCTAAAGGCTAAATTGGGGGAGACTAACATCTGCCCTTAGTTATGGGAACCAGTAGTCAAAATGTACTGCACGCTACATACAGCTCCACTGAATAAGACAACCTTTGAAGGGTATCCTTAAGCTTAAAGGAAAGACCCAGGGAGAGCATAGCAGAGCAGGTGCTGGGTTGATGACAGTTCTGGTGTGATGCCTGAGAGGGGCTCTGTGTCCCAAAGACGAGACTGCTATCTTACTGAAAGGGCCAGTCAGGAAAGCTGCCCCCTCAGAGTTCATTCCATTCCTTTAGTCAAGGGAGACTCAGTGGTTACATCTGATCAATCATTTATACTCATCACCTTCCAGCATGTTTCCCCTTACACATCATCCCTCTAATACTGGCAGCAGAAAGGAGATCTTAGTAAAGAAACATAAGTTATGTTAATAATCATGCTATATTTGCATCTTCCCCTCCTCCCAAGCATTGTCCACGTCCAGATGATGTTTCTGCCAGAAAATTATATCTAATCTTTGTGCTTGGCCATGAGCTCCTTTCTTAGTCAGCTATTGTCAGACATGTAGACCAGGATATGTTAGGACTGGTTCTCACTGGGGTGAGAAGGGAATGAAGGCAGTTGAAGCTGTACGAGGAAATTAGGATCAGGATTAGGATCAGAGATATTTAGAACCAGAAGAAGCCTTAGAGGCCATCTCAGAATAATTTGTTGTTGTTCACTACTTTCAGACATGTCTGACTCTTCATGACCCCATTTGGGGTTTTCTTGGCAAAGATACCAGAATGGTTTGCCATTTTCTTTTCCAGTTCATTTTATAGAGGAAGAAACTGAGGCAAATAGGGTTAAGTGACTTGCCCAGGGTCACACAGCTAGAAAGTGTCTAAGGCTAGATTTAAACTCAGGTCTTCCTGACTCCAGTAGTGGTGTTCTACCCACTGTGCCACCTAGCTCCTATATAATAATAATAAGAAGAAGAATAAAAATAATAAGAAGAAGAATTTCTATAGTTATCAGTTTGTGCAGGTCCCATGCTAAGCACTCTGCAAATATTATTTGATTCTCACAATAACCTCATAAGGTAGGTGCTATTTCATCTCCATTTTATAGTTGAGGAAACTGAGGCAAGTCAAGGTTAAATGACTTACCCAAGGTCACTCAGTGTCTGAGGCCAGATTTGAACTTTGACTTCAGACCCAGCACTCTGAACACTGTGCCACCTAGCTGTTTTTAGTTAAATTCCCTCATTTTACAGATGAGGAAACTGAGGCCCAGAGAAGTTAAATGGGTTGCCCATGGTGTCACAAGTGACAGAGCTAGGATTTGACCTTCTAGTTTCTCCCCCTCCATCACTCAATAACCTCTCTACCATTGAAGTTCAGGCAATTCACATCTGCCACTCAATCAAAGTCTTGGTAGCTGTTATCTATAGACCTTTAGGTCACTCCCCTTCTTCAGGAAGTTTAGTACCTGGCTCACAATTTTTCTTCCCTCCCCAAATCCTGCTTTCATACTTGGTGACTCGTCCACAAGCACCCAAACTACTAATTTCTTCAACTTCCTTGCTTTCCATGACCTACTCCTTCCCCTCACCTCAGCCATGCAAAAGATGATCATACCCTTGATCTTGCCGTCATTCACAAATACACACCAGTTCAAGAATTCTGAAATCCTTTTACCTGACCATAATCTGTTGACTTTCCACTGATCCCTCTGCTTTCATTTACCAAACCCTACTTTTCATCTACACCATGACCAACAATCCCTTGACCCCCTCAGGTCTCTCCCAGGCCATCTTCCCTATACTTGCCACTCTCTCCTCTTTTCCCCATCTTGATCTCTTGATGAACCATTTCAACTCTAAACGGTCATTTTCTCTTGAGTCCGTAGTCCCCCTGTCCCCTTATCATATCTCTGATTACACCCTAACATCTGCTGCCTTCATTCCTACATATATGCTGTTAAACAAAGGAGGAGAAAATCATGCAACTGTTCTCATTGGGTCCCCTACAAATTTATGTTACACAATCTCACCTGGGCTCTCGCTGATGACAGGCAATCCTACTATACCTCTCATCAACTTACTATCCCATTTCCAATAGCAGCTCTTCAAAACTTTTTTATCCCACCTCAAACCTCCCATAGATTCCCCTCCTCTTCAAGCTGAGAACCTTGCTTCATATTTTATGGAAAAAATGACACCCTTTGCTGTGAACTCTCTCTTCTTCCCTTTTCCTCATCTCCTATCACTTCTGCTACCATTTTCTCCTTCACTTCTGTGGCCTTACTGCTCACCAAAGGCAATCCCATCTTCTAGCACATTGCCCCTTCTGTCAGACCCCACTCTATCACTTATCTTAAACCTCTCCTTGTCTACTGGCTCTTTCCCCATTGCCTACAAACGTGCCGCCCATATCTCCTATGTCTCCCATATCCTCAAAAAATCCTCATTGATCCTTTTTCTATCTCCACTAACTATTGTCCTAGATCTCTTACTCCCTTTGTGACTAAATTCCTTGAAAAGGCTGTCTAAATTGGGGCCTCCACTTTTTCTCCTCTCGTTCTTTTCTTAACCTTTTACAATTCAGCTTCTGCATCATTCCGCTGAACTGCTCTCTTCAAAGTTACCAATGCCCTCTTCTTGATCCTCATTCTGCATCTTTTGACACTGTTGATCACTCTCTTCTCTCTAGGTTTTCATCATTCTCTCCTGATTCTCCTCCTAACTATCTGACCACTCCTCAGTCTCCTTTGCTGGATCCTCATCTATGTCATACCCTGTAGCTGTAGGTGTCCTACAAGGTTCTATCCTAGGCCCTCTTCTCTTCTTCTATATTTCTTCACTTGGTGATCTCATCAGCTCCCAAGGATTTAATTACCATCTTTGTGTTGATGATTCTTAAATCTACTTATCCTTCCCCCAAACTATCTGCTGACCTCCAATCTTTCATCTTCAGCTGCCTTTAGACATCTTGAACTGGATGCCCAGTAGACATCTTTAAGTCAATATGTCCAAAATGAAACCCGTTATCTTTTCCTCTAAACTCTACCCTCTCCTAACTTCCCTTTTACCATAGAGAGCAACATTTTCCTTCCAGTTCCTCAGGCTTGCAGCCTAGCTGTCATTCTTGATTTCTCACTATCTCACACCACCATATCCAATCTGTTACCAAGGCCTGCTGATTTCATTTTTGTAACATCTCTTCAATATATTTCTTTCTATAAGCCCTTATTACCTCATGGCTGAACTATTACAATAGTGTCTTGGTGGGTCTGCCTGCCTCAAGTCTCACCCTGATCCAATCAATCCTTTAACCACCAAAGTGATTTTCTTACAGCAAGCAGGTCCAGCCATGGTACTCTCTGCCCGCTCAATATATAAACTCCAAAGGCTCCCTATCACTTTCAGGATCAAATACAAAATTCTTGGTAAAAGTGTGCAAATCTCTTCATAACCTAGTCCTCTCCTACCTTTCCAGTCTTCTTATCCCTAATTCCCTTTCACATATTCTTTGATCCAATGACACTGGCCTCCATGCTATTCCTTGGGCAAGAAATTCCATCTTTTGACTCTGGGCATTTTCGCTGTCTATCCCCCATGCCTGGAATGCTCTCCCTCGTCATCTCTGCCTATTGGCTTCCCTGGCTTCCTTCAAGTTCCAGCTAAAATTTCATGTTCTATAGGAAGCCTTTCCTAATCCTTTTTAATTCTAGTGCCTTCCCTCTTTGAATTTTTTCTTATTTGTGCTGGATATGGCTTACTTGTACATGTTGGTTTGTTTGTTGTCTCCCCCATTAGATTATGAACTCCTCAAGGGCAGGGACTGTCCTTTACTTCTTTTTATATCCCCAGGGCTTAGCACAGTACAGGGCACATTACAGGCACTTAATAAATGCTTGTTGATTGACTGACTGATTGACTGACCTGACCTGGTCTTTTGTCTCCAAATCCAAAGTTCTTCATACTGTCCCACATTAGTTCTCAAGGTCTCTTTCATGCTGCCAGTGCAGCGTAGCTGTCTCCCACAATTCCTTAAGGTCTTGCATGTCTCCTGGGTTCTTACTGTAGTTCCAGCTTGGCTTCTGACTCCACCTGTGTTCCATCTGTGTGCTGTTTCCCCAGTACTGAATATTTGCCTAGCCCTCCTGACCTGCTACCATCCTCTCTCTGGAATGACGAGGGAACTTTTCTATGTACAAAATATTTCCTAGGCAAAATCTAAAAGAGAGTCAGATGCATGGGATAGGAAAATAATGAGATCCAGTTCTTTTGGAATGTGAACCCACCAATACAGAGAGTAAGATTAAGGGCCCTGCTCTGTTGACTTTAAATCTCCTGTCATTCTCGTCATTCTTAAAACTCTTAAAATTCTTCTTAAAATTTCATTTTTAAAATTCTTAAAATTTCTTCATTCTTAAAATTCTTGAACTTTAAATGATCAGAATCTGAGTTAGATGATCATGAATTAAGATGATCGATTGGGAGCTAGACTACTTTAGAGTTCATCTAATCCAACTTCCTCATTTTTACTTCTAAAGTTAATTGGTATTAATCCAATTTCATTCAAAGTTGTGAATAAGAACACAATTATAGAGAAGGGATATGGAAACACAAGGCGTTTTCTATTGTATACATACATATACATGTGCAAAAAGGTTATATATACACTTGTATACATATATATACATGTCTATGTAAACATATATGTAATAGGGATGATCAGGGAACTCCTTGATCTGTTGGACTAAAGCTCTTCCATGGAGGTACACAAGCCCCTTCCTAAAGGACATCTGTGACCATTGGCTCCTGTTTGGTCCTTATGTGTCTCTGTCACTGGAAGTTGTGCCAAATAGTATTGGTGACTGAGCCAGGAAACACTGCTTATTCTGTGGGTTTTAAGGAATGATGAAAGGTGGCTTTTCAGGTTCTTCTTTCAAAAAGACAGTTTCTTTGTTGGAATATAGCCAGTGCTACTTCTCTCTTGGATTTCTTGACAGGACATTGGGGGATGGGAAGAGGAAGTTCTTTCCCCTCCCCACTCCAGTAGCAAGGGTGACTATATGCACATGGCAGTGAGAACATGTGTTTGCCTAGGAAAGACTGCAACTCTCCCTTCTGCCACTTCTGGAGTAGTTAGCTCAGTTCCTACATAGCATTGGATCTGCCAAGTTTGTGTCCAGATACAGCATGATGACTTGATAAGTCCTTCCTTTGGGCTGGAGTCCCAAAGGTCATTTTTTGTTCTGGCTCTAGAAACCAGACTCTGGAATACTGGGGTGCTGGAGGGCCCTCCTGTCATGCTTATTAGGTCCCTAGAACTGAAAAAAATCAAGTAGGAAGGCCAAAGATAGATACCTAGCTCTTGGAACCAAATGGCCTCAGAGAGGAGCCCCAAGGCTTTTCTTCTTCAGCATGACCTCTCATCAGATGCCCACCAGGGCACAGCTAAATACAATGAGGTGAAGTCTTGGCTTAGCTTCCATCATACCAGGAAAACTCTTTCCATTTATTACATCACTGGCTGTGTACATTGCTGATTCATTACTAACTTGAACACATATTGTATGAAAATTTCAGCAGAATATTAAAAATGAATAAATTATGTCAGTGCACCAAGCACAAGAATCACTCCACCTTTCTTCTCCTTGCTTATGTCATCCTCCTTAGACTGGCAAGCACTGCACCCCTCCCTCCCTTCAAGCAAACCAAAAAGATCCAGCAACCCAGTTCTTACTCCATTTGTTTCCAAGTAAAGATAGGAAGCTTTTTACTCTAGGCCTTTTCCACTCATGACAAAACCTCATGGAGATCCATATCAGTCCTTTGGAGTGCTATGAGAATTTAGTACTGCTGCCGGTGTCTCCCAACTTGAGATGGGCTCTGAAAGCAGAATACGTCTGGGACTGAAATCTACCAATAGCCACCATCTCTGCTTCTGAGTCTCTAGCCTTTTCCAAGTGTACTCATTGTATATTTGCCTTTGTCCTTTCCATTAGATTGTAACCTCCCTAGGGGCAGCTAGGTGGCTCAGTGAATAGAGTCAGGCCTTGGAGTCAGGAGGACCCGAGTTCAAATCCAGCCTCAGACACCTAACACTTAGTAGCTGTGTGACCCTGGGCAAGTCACTTAACCCTGACTGCCTCACCAAAAAGCAAAAAAGAAAAGAAAAAAAAAAGATCGTAACCTCCTTGAAAGTAGGGATGATTTTATTTTTCATACTTTCTCCAGAGTCTATCACAATTTCTAGCACATAGTAGACACTTAATTGATTGATTGATTTTACAGGTGTGTGTTTCTGTGCAGGATTTTCTTTTATAAGGCATAAATAGTATTGTGGCTTCACCCAAGTAGCAACATTAGAGGAATTCACAGGCATCCCTAAATGAACACAATTCCCCCAATGTCCTTCAGTTTAGCTTACCCCTCTTTTAAATTACCCATGCCTTCTGCTTTTTCAATCATCACCTTCCTGTTTGTGGGCTATTATACCTACTTCTCTGTTTTATGTATTGCATTCCCCACTTCCCAGAAGAAAGTAAGCTCCTTGAGGACAGGGGTTATTTTTCCTTTTTTTTAATTGCATCTACCCTAGCATGTCATACAATTACTTGTAAGTGTAGATGCTTAATATGTGTTTGTTGAATTTAATTGATTCAAATCCTATTTGAGACTTAGCTGCTAACTTACTATATGACATTTGGCAAACTACAACTTCTTTGGCCTCAGTTTCCTTATTTATCAATGGACATAGTAATACCTTCTTTACTTGCCTTGCAGTAATATTATGAGAATCAAATGAGAAAACGTGTATGAAAATACTTTGAAAATTATGAATGCTGTACAAACATTAATTTTCCTACATTTTATTCTTGTCATCACCATTAGAATCTCTGCTCCTCACAAGTAGGGATTGTTTTATTCTTTGTACATATAGCTCCAGCTCTTAGCATGATGCTTGGCCCATAGGAGGCCTTTAATAAATGCTGGTTGATTGATTCTATTTTGGAGTTAATCTTCCCAGGAGTAGGAACTCATTTAAGGGGACACATGATGCCCCATGAGTATCTGTAGTCTATTTACATGGTATGTTGAAATGTACCTTTCTTTTTTGGGGAAATTATATCTATAATTCAAACTTCAAATACTAGGATATCATCTATGTGAATACTCCTTGTACATTAGTTTCAGACTAGACTTCAGACCCTTTACAACTTGGTAGACGGTCTTTGAGTTGCTATTGTGGAAAAAATTCATTACTTGGTGATCAAGTTCTGCTGAAGCGTCTCACTGGATTTAAAAGAGGCTTCAGATGACACACTGGGCAATGGACAGAATGCCAGACTTGGAATCAGAAACACCTCTATTTGAATCCTGACTTGGATATTTACCAGCTGGCTGTGTGATTTTGGGCAAGTCACTTAACCTCTATGAGACTCACTTTCCTCATCTGTAATATGAGAAAATAAGATTTGAGAACCTCAAAGGTCTTTTCCAGCTCTGAATCTAGGATCTTATAGGCTTATGCTTGAAATTCTTCCAACGTGGTTGAATCTGCCAGGACTTGTGTTCTGTTGGCATCGCCTGCAGAAACCTTGGGCTATTTCAATGAGGCGTTGGAGAAGGACTCTAGTGAAGGCTGTAACTCAATATATATTTAAAATATTTTTATATTATAAAATTATAATGACATGATTCTGGAAAATGACCCCCTTGGGGGCACCAGAGGGATGAATTAGCAGGAAGAACTAGAGATGTGGGTAGGGCTGATAATGAGTTGAAAAACCTTACACATTAATTGAAATCAGGACCAGAGGTTAGCTTTGCACTGCAAATGAGGTGAAAGTTGAGGAGGCCCCAAAAGAAATGGGTACTTAGCAGACATCAAAAAGGGAAAGCATGGTTTGAAACAGAAAGATGAGAAATCTATTTTTGGTTGTCGCAGGGAATGGATGTGATGCATAAAGACCCAAGGGGAAAATGGTATCTGCCATTTGCCATCAAGGCCATACAGCCATTAGAGAGTAAAATGAGATGCTGCTGCCTTAGAGCAATAGGTATGTAAAAAAGTTGAGTTTCGGTGAGGAGTAGAACCAGTCTTAACAAAGCTAGGGGCAATGTTTCTGGTGCCTGGAACCAGTCAGAAAGAAGTGGATCAGGGGCATGAGTAGCATTTCTCTGGGTTGATAGACTTCTAGGAAAGACTTTGGAAACAATTGCAAAGTTAGTAAAAGATGATCTGAGGTCCAGGAGACGAATCTTTGGAGGTCAAATAGAAAATTGCTTTCCTTCCGGGGGACCAGAGCAAATGCAGAAAAAGCCTCCTGGGAAGCAAAGTCTCTATTATTAATGCTATATGGCTACTTAAGGAATTAGGACCATAGACCCCAAGAGCAGCAGTAGAGCAGAAGGACAGTGTAGACTGAGGCCATGGTGAATAAGGTGAAGATAAGAAAACAGATTCTGAGAGAGATTTTGCAATGGTGCCAATCCAAACCTGCTCAGGTTGAAAATTTGACTCTGTGTAGTATCCAGACCAACACAAAAACCCGAACTTAGCAACGGTGAGTTCCTTCATTGAAACTCTATACATTCCACATGCAGCCCTTTTTGTTTTGATTATCTTAGTTTTTTTTTTTTTAATAAAATTGCCCCTTGAGCTGCTTGTGGGCTCCTCCCAGTAAGAATTAGATGTTTCCACACCTAGGTCATTAAAGCAGGGGAGTAGTGCTTCCCCTTGGAGACCAGGTGCAGGTGTGACAGCAATTTGGCCAGTTCAGGAGTACTGGGATTTGGAGGCAGCTGGAGCAGTGAGTTGGAATAGAAGAGGGATGGAGTTGGAGCCAGCTGTGGCCATTGCTCCTTCCCACCTGGACTGATTCCTCACCCATGGGGGTAGAGAATAAATATTTGTTGAATGAATTGATGAGTGAATTGCTTCCCTGACCCCACCCCACGTACAGTGCCAATGCATGACTGTGCTACATAACTATGGGGCAGACTCTAAGGTATTTTAAAGGGTTTTTTCATTACTGCCTTCATGTATCCACAAGCTTTTTCAGGTCTCATAGAGCACTTATTTTTGATAATTCTTTAATGCACTTGTCATGTAATATTATGTATCGTTTCTGTCTGTATTTCTGTATTGGTATCTGAACTCCTTACTGGACTGAGTTTCTTGAGGGCAGGGAAAAATGCAGATAAAGTGCTCTTAGGACAAGGTACTGAAATGTCACTTTCAGATGGAAGAATCAGGAGAGGCTTCATGGAAGAAGTTTTATTTGAAGCAGTCCAGGAAAAGGTTTCTTTCTTTCTTTTTAAATGTAGCAGCCTCTTTTTTTAGGACTCTTTTTTCTATTTTGTCTTCTCCAAGTTTCTTTCTCCTTCTCTCCTTACCTGCCTCTTAAGGTCCTATATGTTGTCTCATTTTTGCTCATCCTATAAAGTATTTATTTTTTAAAATTATATATATATATATATATATACGTATATATATATTCAACTAGCAAAAATCTGCCTTCACATCTTCCCACTCTAATTCCCCACCTCTACTTGAGAACTATAGAAAAACAAACCCTATAACAAGCATGTATAGTCAATCAAAACAAATTTCCACATTGGTTGTGTTCCCTTCCAAAAGAAATGTCTCATTCTGCAGTCTGAGACCTGCACCTCTATATCAAGAGGCAGTTAGTTCTCTGTAATTGTGGTTGGTTATTACGCTGTTAAGAGTTCCTAATGCTTTCAAAGTTGTTTGCTTTTTACCATATTGCTTTCATTGTATATATTTTTCCTCTGGTTCTATTCATTTTGCTCAGTATCAGATCATATAAGTCTTCCCAAGTTTCTCTGAAACCACCCCCTTCATCATTTCTCATAGAATAATAATATTCTATCATACTTATATACCATACCTTGTTCATCCATTCCCCAATTTATGAATACCCCCTTAGATACCAATTCTTTGCCACTTCAAAGACCTATCAATATTTTTGTTCATCCTTAGAGTTTGTTTTGCTTGAGACTAATCCCTCTCTCAACCTACCCTCCCTCTAAGTCCTCTCCTTTCCCTTCTATTTCCCTGTCCAATGAAAAGCATATCTGTATCCAACTTTGTGTGCATGTATGTAATCATCCTTCCTTTAACCACTTCATATGAGAGAAAGCTCAGGTGTTAGCTTCCAATCCTTCCTCCTTATATGTATAGATCTTTACTGATTATCCTGATTATATGAGATGATTTTCCCTAACCTTTTTTTGATCTTCCTTCTCACTATGGCCCCACTCCCACACCCCCAGTGTATTTCTCTTTCTCTCCCCTTTATATCCTTCTCTTAAGATCATCAAGCCATAACAAAACCACCCCCAGACCTTGTCTAATTAGACTCTCTCTTTCTCCCTTGAGGCTGATAGGACTCAGAGGGGACATATGTATCATCTTCCTATATTAGACTTGCAAGTAATTTACCCTTGTTCAGTCAATTATCATTGTTATTCATTTTTTTTTAATGTTTCTTATAACTCCTGTGTTTGAATTTCAAAGTTTCTATGCAGCTCTGGTCTTTTGATCAGAAATGCTTGAAAGTCCTCTATTCCATTAAAGACCCATTTTTACCTCTGTAGCATTAAATTCAGTTTTGTTGGGTAAATTACTCCTGGCTGTAAGCCCATCTCCTTTGCTATTCTGGAATACAGTACTCCTGTTTCTTTCTAGTCATGTCTGCTAAATTATGTATAATTCTGACAGTGGCTCCTCTGTACTTGAATTCTTTCTTTTTGACTGCTAGTAGCATTTTTTTGCTGACTTGAGAGCTCTGGATTTTGCCTATGATGTACTTGGGGGTTTTATTTTAAAGTTTCTTTTAGGAGGTGACTGGTGGATATTTTCTAATTCTACTTTGCCCCCTGGTTCTAAGAGTTCTAGGCAGTTTTCTTTTAAGATTTCTTGAAATTTAATGTCTAGGCTCTTTTTTCGGTCATGGTATATAGATAGTCCAATCATTCTTAATTTTTTTTCTCTTCAATCTGTTTTTTGTTTACTTTTGCTACAAGATACCTTACATTTTTTTCTATTTTCTTTTCATCCTTTTGACTTCGTTTCAATGTTTCTTTTTGTCTCATGATGTCATTGGCCTCTATTTGGTCCATACTAATTTTCAGGGAGATTTTTGCTTTGGTCTGAGCTATGCAAGTTCCTGATTTGGGCTTTGGTCAGGGCAATGATAGAAAGCTGCTGAACTAAATCCCCTATCAGCCAGCTGGGAAGTTCTGCTGGTTCAGTGTGATGGACTTGTAGGTTTCCCTTTGGTATGGGATTTCTGCCCTGGTTATTCCTCTGCAGGCGGGGCGAGACATAAGAAATGAAATTTTGCTCTGCTCCTGGGATTTGAGCCAAACCACTGCTGCTTGCTTTTGAACTTCCTCTTTTCTCCATGCACCACCCAAGACTTTCCTATCTGAGAACCACAGAACCCCTCCCACTCCATGGCCAGTTCCTCTTCTTGGTCTTCCCTGGATCTGTGACTCAGACCTAGGTAATTACCATTTGGTACCCATCCTTGTCAAAATATGCCAGTATGGATATGGGGTATCCTGGTATGGGTCTGGGACCTCCTCTTGCCCTGGGGCACAACCTTCCTCTGATTATAGGAATGCTCCATTCTTGCCCCCATCTAGTCCTTAGTGTCAATAGACTTCTCTGTCTGTCTCCCTATGCTGACCTGGGCCATTCAAAGGACTCACTGTGACTTTTTTCCGGATTTTCCCATCAGAATTTGATCAGCTGCATTTCCTAAGTCTGACTGGAAATGTTTTGTGAATGGGAGCTTTGCTATATTGCTTCTTGCTGCTCCACCATCTTGCCTCCTTTCCCAAAAGGATTTCAATAGATGTATATTTCACATCTTCCTACTATACTATAGGTTCCATAAAAGCAAGGACAGTGTCTCACGTAAATGTGGATTCCCCTCATTTGGCATTGAAGGCCGGATCTGACTCAAGCTGGCCTCATGGTTCAGGTTTAGGATTAGAATGAAACAAATCATTTGATTATCATCCAATATTTAAGAAAAAGTTTGCTTAACAATAGCATGGAAAGGATACTCAACAAGAATTCAGGTAGATTGTAGCCATATGGAAATGTATCTGGTCAGAAGGCTATGCTGACTCTGAGGGTGGCTAGACATCTGCTAAATCTGAAGAGCACTGACTTGATTCACTATAGGAACTTACCATAGACTCCGGAGCTGAGTGGAGGAGCCTGGTGAAAATGAACAAGATCACACGTCCCTCCAAAAAGCCTGAGCAAGGACTGGACATCTTTAAACTACAATGGCTAGGAAGGAGTAATAGCAATAAAACAATTGAAAATGTACAATGTAAAATTAAAGAATGAACGTGGCCTCAAGGAAGAAATATAAGAAGACACATCCTGGGAGCCCTAAGAGATGGGGAAGCCTGTTTTAGAGCCCTGGGTCCCTAGACCAATACAATCTCAGAAACAGCTTCTCAGCTTTTTAAGGAAAATAGTAGCCCAAGGACCCTAGTGGATATTGCTCTTACCACAACTAGCCACACATTTCTCCTCTTAGGCCTCTTAAAGCATTTTGTTTTGAATGACCAAATGCATTTAACATGCAATATTATGTATTATAGTTATCTGTGTTGTCATCTGATTCCCCTGTTTGAGGGTAAGCACCTTGAGAGCAGGCACCATGCCTTATTTAAGAGTTTTATTTACTCTCAGGGTCTAGCACAGTGTTCTACATACTTAATGTGCTTATTAAATGTTTGCTATTTATAAAAATAACTACAGACAGTAAAGACATGCCCTCACATGGTTATTCCTATCCCACTTCTACTTTTTTCTTCTATCTTGGGCCAGGAGAAGGTAATTGGGAAAACCCTTATTTAATTTAGGACAGACTCTCTTATCTCTCAGCTTATGACTTGACCTTTGGACCTAGGCCTTATTCTTATGGATTTTTACTGATTATCCACATAGAGAGCAAATAGAGTGTTTTGCCATACCAGAGAAGCCCAACTGTGACAAAGAGGCTTCCATTAGACTGGTCAGCTGAGAATATAAGAATAACAATGTCAATAACAACGAAATTGTGGCATACCAACTTTCAAATGGGAAAATGCAGTTTCTGCAGCTGGGAATTATCCCTTGGAGCCATTCCTGCCCAGCAATGCAGTTAAAAAAAATAACAAACAAATATGTATCTATCTATATCTTTCGGTTTTTTGCAATGACTAAATTTCCATCTATTTGGGGAACCTGGAATTGTCTCCTAGCAAAAGTGTTTTGATTGTGTTCTTTGTATATAAGTGTGTGTTTGTTTTCCCACCTAAATTCTGAGTTCCCCAGAGGCAGAAACCTTAGTTTTCCTTAAATTTGGCTCCCTTTCCCCACCAAACCTAACCTAGTGTTCTCTGTCTGATGAACATTCAGTTTTTGACCGATTCATATCATGTGTTCCATAGAAGGTCAATTGGAGGACTGGTTTTTTTTTTCTGTTTTAGAATGCATTTTTTCCCAGATGCCTCTCAGTCCAATGTCAACACCCCGAAGCAGTAAAGCTGGTGACAAAGAGACAGAATTATTTCAGTCATTCTAAGGGTACAACCACGATACCAGGAAGGCCCAGGCTGCTTGCATTTGTCTCCTAGCTTCGTGGCAGGCAGTCAATCATAACAACGCTTCCAGACCACCTTTTTTACCTAAATTTTTTCCAGTCAGCTACACTACTTCAAAGCCCAGATTCAAGACAATAGTAATGACCGTCCCTTCTCACAGGATATCATACTTGCTAACGTTAGAACATTCTGAGAAATCTAAAATGTACACCCAGTGTTGCCATCTCATTTAAAGGGAGTTTGGAATTCTGTCTTTCATTTATTTAGGAAGATTTGGGATCTATAGAATTTTAGGAAGAGGCCATGGGTTCTAGTGGATATAGCGCTGGCCTCAGAGCCAGGAAGGTGGAAGGAGAATCAAGTCCTATCTCTGAAACATAATGACTGGCCAAATCACTCAACTCTAGGGCAGAGGGTCAAACGCAAGGCCCACCAGAGTGCAGACCAATCCAGATTAAAATGTAATTGGGGAGTATTGAACAAAAGAAATAAAAATGCAATAAAAATAGATAATAGTACATTTTAAAACTAAGTCAATGTGTGGGCCAAAGAGATTCTTATGATTTAGTGCCCCTGTTTCTATTTGAGTTTGATGCCACTGATCTAGGCAACTCTAAGGCAACAAATTGCAGAGAAGGTGCCAACTTGCCTTGCTGGAAGGAGTTTCCTCCCCCAGGAATTCCCTATACTACAGAAATCACAAGTCTAGTCTCTGTCACCATAAAATTTCATACTTATCTAAAGAAGGCTAAATAAAAAAAAAATTAAAACTATATCCTTTGAACAATTTTCGTGTTCTTTTCCTGTGCCTTCTACAGGGAGAAGGCAGTGTGGTGGAGCGAAGAGTGCTGGATTTGAACTAAAAAGTCCTGGGTTCAAATCCTAGCTCTGTGGTTAACTACTTAAATGATCTTGGGTAAGTCATTTAAGGTCTCTGAGCCTCACTTTCTCATCTGTTGGACTAGATGATCTCAGTCTTTCTAGCTCTAAACCTAAGATTTTATGATGCCTCCTTTTTGTATAAGGGGCAGTTAGGAGGCACGATGGGATGGAACATGCAACCTGGAGTCCAGAGTACCTGAGTTCAAATCTGACCTCACACACTTACTAGCAATGTGACACTGGGCAACTTATTTAATCCTGTTTGCGTCATTTCCTTATCTATAAAAGGAACTGGAGGATGAAATGGCAAACCACTCCAGTATCTTTGCTAAGAAAACCCTAAATGGCATAATGAAGGGTCAAACACTACTGAAAACACTTGAACACACTTTATTATTTAAGTTCAATTTAATGCAATATTTCTTTAAATGGGGCTTGCTTTATCATGTTAAATTTGCAATTTTGAATTCATCTAGTTCCTTTCCTTTATTATTAGAGCATGACAGAGCTCTTACCACCACTCTCTTCTGAACATAGCCCTGCCTAGCGAGGCACATCAGTCTAAGGAGGAAAAGCATTAGATGTGGGACCATTTAGTTACTTGGCCCGAGAAAAGAAAGTAAATCAGCTATGGGGCAGAAAAATCAATCACTTTGTAGTCCCCTGAATCAGTCACCTAAAAGAGGATGAGAAGAATAGGGTCACCATCTACCTTTTCCTTGGGGGAATCTTAGGGAACCGATCTAGCCAGGTGGGACGGCTGCAGACAAAAACACTTGAGGATTACCCAGGCCTCTCTCCTGGTGAGGCAGCTTCTAGACAGAAGCAGACAGAAGCAGGACCTCAGGCAGGACTGACTCATTACACTGGTTAGAGAGCTGATTGTTCTTGGGGGAAGGACCTGATCTCGTTGGGGCAGAGAGGAGCAGCTGTGAAGGTCAAATATTCCTGGATAGCTTTCCATGTGTATCCATGTTGGATTTCCTGATTTAGGGGTATCTTTGAGGAATTTAGTCGTGTGGCCTTTGCAGAGTCATAGAAGTTGAGAGTTAAACGAGATCTCGGCCATTTAGTCCAACTCATGGAGGAAATGAATCTCCATAATTATATGCCTGACAAATGGTCATTTGGGGTAGTGCAGTGGACAGAGCCCTGGGCCTAGAATCAGGAAGATTCATCTTCTTGAGTTCAAATTTGGCCTCAGATATCTACTAACTGTGTGACCCTAGGCAAGTCACTTAATCCTCTTTGCCTCAGTTTCCTCATCTCTAAAATGAGCTGGAGATGGTAATGGCAAACTACTTTAGTCTTTTTGCCAAAAAAACCACAAATAGGATCATGAAGAGTCGGACACAACTGAACAACAACAACAGCTACATGCCAGGTACTATTCGTCGAATGTTCTTCAAATCTTATCTCTTTTGACCCTCTTAACAACCCTCGTAGGAGGATGCCCTTTTATTTATAATCATATTTATTTATACCCATTTTACATTAGAGGAAGCTGAGTCAAGACAGAGATTAAATAAATTGCCTAGGGTCATATAGATACTGTGGCCTCATTTGAACTCAGGTCTTCCTGACTCCAGGCCTAACTCTAGTTAGCTGGCACATAATAGGAAATAAATACAAATAATAAAGAAAAATAAATGCTTATTTCCTTCTTGCCTGCCTGCTTGTCTACCAGTGAGTAATAATGCTTCTTTTAATGGAGCCCAGGAACACATTAGCCTTATATTGGGTGTGTAATTCACCAAAATTTTCAGATCTTTTTCAGAAAAAAGTTGCTGTGTAACCATGTCTCCTAAATCATGAATTTGTGAAGTTGATTTTTGTTTTGTACTCAAGTCTGACTGTACGTTTATCCCTAATGAATTTCATCTTATTAGATTCAGCCCAATGCTCAAGCCTGCCCAATTTCCTTTTGAATCCTGACTCCAATATTCAGTATGTTAGCTATTTATCCCTCTCAGCTTTGTTAAATCTACAAGTGTGATGAACCATGTTGCATTTATCCAATCTTCGATAGAAACGTTAACCAGTGTGAGCCAAATAGAGATTCCCAGGGTACTCCACTGAAGACCTCCTATTGCACTGACTTCTCTCTGAGCCAGTCCATTCAACCAATTCTGAATTCGCCTAATTGTATTATCATCTAGGGTAGCTAGATGGCGCAGTGGAGAGAGCACCAGGCCTGGAGTCAGGAAGACTTATCGACCTGAGTTCAAAGCTGGCCTTAGACACTTACTAGCTGTGTGACCCTCAGCAAGTCACTTAATCCTGTTTGCCTCAGTTTCCTCATCTGTAAAGTGAACTGGAGAAGGAAACTTCTCCAATTATAAACCCCAAATAGGGTTGTGAAGAGTTGGACATCACTGAAATGACTGGACAACGATAACAAATTATCATCTAGTCCCCATCTCTCCATCTTCTCCACAAGAAGAGTGTGAGAAACTTTATCAATCTTTCCTAAAATCTAGGTTAATGATCTCTACAGAATTCCTTTCATCTATTAGCTTAATAATCTTTTAAAAAATTTTTATTTAATTTTTAATTTAGGGAATAAAATTAGCATTTCCATAACATAATATAATAAAAAAAGATGATTTCCCGTGAGACTGCAAATCTGTTATGTACAACTTGGTATTCCTTTTAAATATATAATAAAATTATCCAAAAAAGGAAAAGAAGTTACTCTGATTTGACCTGTTTTGATGGAGCCATGCTGACTCTTTGTGACCATCACTTCCCTTTCCAGATGTTCACCATCTCTTTAATGGTGAAATGACTAACAGGGAATTGTTACTCAGGATAAGCGAGAAGATAGTAAAAGAGCTCACTTGAGTAACGGAATTTCCAAACTGTAGTCTGGGAATCAAAGCCAAGTTCATTGGCTTGTGGTTTGTAGACTTCTCCTTTTTAAAAAAAAAAAAAGAAATTGGGATGACTCGTCCTTGTGCAATGTGGTGGAACTCCTATTTTCTAAAAATCTTACAGTAGCTCAGCAGTCATATCTGCTAATTCCTTCAGTGTCTGAGGTTGTAAGTCAACTGGGTGAGGAGACTTGAATTCATCATACTATTTCCTTACTTATCTTGGGTATCAATTCCCTGTTAATAATGTTTGTTCTGTCATTTCCAATTCAAAAGGTAACTCCCCTTGGCAAAGAGCACTATGCTGTTCTGGGACAGGCTGTAAGATGTCTGAGGGCTTGGGAACAGAGAAAGGCTTGGGCAATGATTCTGTGTCATATGATTAGTCATTGCTTCGTTCTTGAAAACTCCTCCCAAGTCTTTCCCTACTCTCTCATGTGTCTGTGTGTGTCACTGCTCATGGGTTTCTTGAAGTTGGAGATGGGAGGAGCCTGATGGATAGGGGAAAGATCACTGGACTTGGATCCAGAACACCTGGATTTGAGAACTGACTCTGCCACTCACTCATTGTGTGACCCTGAGTAAATTATTAAACTTCTTCGACCTTGTTTCCCCATCTTTAAAATAGGAGTAATAATGACTCATTGTATGTGTAATAGGGGATATCACTCAACTTTGGAGTCTCTCCTAATCTTGGGTTCAATGCTTTGATTAATCATAATTATGAAAATAGGACTTTATTTACAGAACAGGCAGCAACCACAAATCCAATAGCAAGCACTTAATTAGAGAGAAGCAAGGTAAATAAGGGAAAACAATCAGACAATAGATTCATTCGTAGCCCCCCATATACATATGTACAGCCCCTTATGTGGTCCTGAGAGATTATAATCTAATCCTCCCTTAAATCTCCCTAATCCCCCCAGCCACCCAGCATATTGGGGGAGCTTCACAATTACATCTGATGCTCATGCACCTAGTGATAAAAAGCTTAGACTCCAATGCCATTTGCCCCTTAGAAATTGGTGGAAGCCCCTCACGTTCAGCAAATGGAGATCTGCTAGGGCTTCAGAGACTGAGTCAGCAAGAATTTATTAAGGGCTTGCCATGTGTCAGGAACTGTACTAAGTGCTGAGGATACAAAGAAAGGCAAAAAACAGTTCCAACTCTCAGCATATTCCCCATCAATCAATCCTTGCCTCATGACGCAGCCTTTTTGAGTCTCCTGGGAAACAGTTTTGAGAATTTCTGCCAATGACAGAGGCTCCCTGAGCTTCCAGCATTGTGGGAGATGTAGGTGGACTTAGAATGCAGTCCAACATGCCCTTCTTAAGTATGAAAAGAACTTTGTAACTCTACAATATAATATATATATAAGCTATTATTATTACATGCATTTAATTTCAGCAGGGATGGATCCTACTTTCTTTAAACCTAATATATGGAAATCTAAATTTATGAAACAGATAAATTCAGGATAACTTCACTTTGCAAAATTATTCGTCGGAGGCTTTTTTTGTATAGTGAACTCTCCTAATGCATTTAAACTGATTCAATTTAAAAAACCGATTTACACATAACTTTTTTAGCACTGCATCTAAGTAAAGTATTATACATACCTGTTATACAATTCTATAACCTAGGGAGTTGTTAGAAGGGCTATTTGAAATTTTGAATTACATGAGAAAAGTGCCTAAACTTTCCATACCTTTTGGTCCCACTACTGGAAACATACAAGACATTCTCTTTACTAACATTTTGAAATTTTCACTGACTCTGAGGAACACCTTAGCACCAGCCAATTTTTGTAGGCCAGTTAAGGAACGGAAGACAGTGTTCTGAATGGTGGTCACTCAGAGATTGACCTTGGATATTCCTGGGCAAGCTGCCCCCAGCAAGGACTGGTGAGTCACCTTCCATACATGGCCAGAGAATGGATATGAAGCAATCAAAAGCAAAGGAGAGAAAGCATGAAGAACTTATAAAACTTCAGATGTAAAAGGCTAAATTGTATTTTTAGAGTTTCATCTGAAACTAAATTTTAGCCATTGAGTGGGGTCCAATTGAATGTGGGACAATAGCTTTTGAGCTGTTCAAGATGCAGCAGCTGAGAACAAGAAAGGAAACAGGGGGCCCACAGCTTTTAATGTTTTACTGCCTGCTTTTCAAATGAAACCAGAGCCAGACGAGAATTTAAACTTCACAAAAACTTGTGTTGCTTCTCCCCCTTTCCTTAAGTCACATCTTATGTCTATGGAATGGTTCTTACATCTGTTAGAGAGGTTGACAGATCCTTGTAAAGCTGCAAAAGGATTGAAGGTCACCTTGTGAGGGTGTGAAGCTAGCCAGTGGCAAAGAAAGCTTCTTCATCAGAGAAGTCTGTCCACGTGCAGGAGGACCGGTAAAGGCCTCATGGACTGATAAGCCATCCTGTACCAGGAGTGGTTTGGACCTTGCAGAACTGAGGTGAAATGTAAAATGCCTAATAAGCAGTTCTGCAAACTGTTTTATGTTCTGATGAGGTTTAAGTATCAACCTCCCAGCTGATTGTACTTACAAGTTTAATTATTGGATCCTTATTTGTTTTGTGTGCGTGTGTGTGAAATGTTTGTGAACTTTGTGCAGTTAACATTCCTTTGCGTGCATAGGAATAAATTACTGGGTCCATACATGATTCGTATTGTTCCTTGGGTAACTTTTTTATTCTCCCTTTTTGGGGAGGCTCTGAGGTATAACGTCATTTGCTATGAATAAAATCAGGCCTGAGGTGCTGGGGTGGGTTCCTTAATGAGTTGGGGATAGCAAGAACAGGAACTTAACCTTCTCTTATTAGAGGCTAGGCTCCCCAGGGAACTGAACTCAGTCTAAATCACATACCTAGATTCCTTCAGTGGAAAATGGAATGGTACAATACCTCAGCCCCTGTGGCCCACAAGTGCTCGTTCAAGGCTTTTGCATAAATCTGGATCTGTATATATCAGTTTTGTTTAAAGCAAAGTACAATAGTATTTCCTAGGATTTCAGGAAAGGTGGCAGAGCTAGAAGGATTAGACAACACACTTGAAAATTACTTTTCCTGTTTATTTTTTGTTTTCCATTATCACCTGCCAGAGAAGCAGATCTCTCTACAGCTGATAGATGAGTGGATTCTTTAAGGTCCTAGAAGAACATGGCAGCCATGCCACCACCCAGCTGGTCAAAACCCTCCATAAAGAGCTGTCAGTATACAATTTTCCTCAGCCATTGTTACTCTTTCTGAAGTATACTATCTACCATAACGTAAAAGAGCTTGGAGAAAATTTAGCATTTAGTTCAATACCATCATATGGAATTATTATATCATTGGTATGATATCGTTATATCATCATCATATCATTATGGTTTTGTGGAAAGAGCAATCAATTTTGAGTCAAGGAGCTGGGTTCTAATCCCAGTTCTGCTACTGCCTGCCCGTGTGACCTTGGGAATGATGAAGAGAAACTCTTCATCAGATGAGGAAACTGAGGCACAGAGAGACTTGACCAGGGTCACATAGCTAGTTGGTAACAGAGCCAGAGCTAGAACCCATGCATTCTGATTCCCAGGCAAGTGTTCCCCCTACACCACATTGCTTTTCTGACCTCTGTCACACTAATTATACTTTTCCTAGCTTTTGACTTGTGTTTGACTGAGAGGGCAACCTCTCTATCCGCCGCTTATCTTGTTCCCCCAACATCTATTTCCCAATTCTTGCATTCTGAACCGATATCCCAATAGCATCCTTGCCTGCCCTCCTGATTTGGAATAATTTTCCACCCTCCCCTGACTGCTACTCCCCTGTCCCTGTCCCCCAACTTAGAGTGAACTATCTTTGACTGATTTAACAACCATATAAAAAAGTATTTAAAATCACTAATAATCAGAGAAATAATAATAACAACAACTCTGAGCTATCACTTTATAGCCATCAAATTAGTAAATATATAAAGAAGGAAAAAGTCCTTAATATTGGCAGAGTTATGGGAAAGTAGACATGCTAATTCACTGCTGGTGGTGCTGTAAAGCAATATGGAATTAGGATCACAGGAGCTAGAAGGGAAATTAGAAGTTACCTAGTCTAACTCCCCTCATAATAGAGGAGGAAAATGAGGGCCAGAGAAGCTATGACTTTTCTCATGGTCACACAGGTTATCTAACATATGCACAGGTGGGTTTTTTCTCAAAGATATTTATTAAAATAACAAAAATTATTAAATTTATAAAAAATGAAAAAGTAAAATTTATTAACATTTATTTAAAAATAAATAATTATTAAAATTTAAAAAATAAAATGGTAGGAACAGTAGCTATATAGCATTCCCCCTCTAAACATGGTGTACACTCTTCCACAAATACACAGTGTTTGTAAGAAGAATGAGCACATACATAGGGTACAGTGGTGGTGAGGTGCATACATAGGAAAGACTAATAGTTAAAGCCAATCATGCCTATGACTCTGTGGAGCACCAATGTCCTTCATCTTCTTATGATGTCCTAGTGCTACTCCTCTGGTGCAGTGGCCCTACTGGACAAGTAATTCTGGTGTAAGACACTACAGCTGATGGGAGTGGGAAGATTGAGGAAGGAGAGAGAAATCATTCCCTCTCCTCCCCGAGAGGTGCCACAGTCACCATATTCCTCAAATCTGCTTCCTGCCTCAACTCCTATACAAATCTTATTAATTCAAATTAACAACCTCCCCTTCCTTTAACTAAAATTATAAATTGTTTTAAAAAAAAGGTGGGAAAAGGTGACAGAAATAGGATTTGGTACCATTTCCTCTGATTCCAAATCTAGCATCCAATGATATAATAAAAGTTACAAAACTGGTCCTTTTTCTTAGCCATCTCACCACTAGGTCAGGTCTTCCCCAAGGAGTTTATTAAGAGAAATAAAAGACCTATCTACAAAAAATAGTCTAGAACAACATTTAGTAATAGTAAATTTTGGGTGATTTGGGAATGGTTGAATAAATTGTCTCCTATGCCTGCAATGGAATATTATTCCATAAGGAATAAAAAATGTGAAGAATTAAAATACATATTAAAAACTTATATACTCAGATGGATCTGTGATCTCATTAATTTTGGTGTTCCCTCCCCTGATGTAGATTGCAACCCATCTATGCCTGCTTGTTCTTTGTGACTCAGTCATTCTCTCCCATGAATTCACCACAAACAATACCCAATGTGCTGGAGGCCTTCCTTCCTTTCACCCGACATTACAAGGATGCCAGTGGAACACTCTGGCTCATCTATCATCCCTATCAAACCTATCACCCCTCATTCTTGCCTCAAGACCAGCTCATCTTCTCTTCCTATTATATCCTTACTTGATCTTTAACTCCTGTTTATCTTTGGAGTCACACATTAAATTTTTTTTACAGTTCCCTTAGATTCATCATGAGCAACTCCATTTTCATCTGTATGATGCTCATTATTGATTCTTAGGAGAACAATGTATTTCATGTCTCACTGCCAAACAGTAGAATGTTGGTATTACAACATGGGAGTATTGGGATTATTAAAGGAGCTTTGCAATTTCCCAAAGACAATCCAGTTTGCTCTCCTCCTGTTCAATTCTGGGTTCAACTTGTCCCTCTGGACTGTCTGTTCCATATATCCATGCTGACAAGCTCCAGAAGGTGTCTATCCAAATGCATATTGAGATCTGGGCAATAGACATTTTTCATCTGCTTGGTTTTCCTATGTGGATGGTTAAACCAAATTCCTTTGAGTATTTATAGATTTCTTCCAAGAGGCTTTTCAGCATTTAAGGTCTTGATGCAACTCAATGTCTTTTGCAAATGGGAGCATCTGGAGGCCTCCCAATGTTATTTGACCAGTTATATGAAGTCATATATTCAGCATGAAGAACACAGATCCAAAAGAACATTATACATGTTAGCTACTGCTATGTAAATTAAGACTGTATCATAAGACAAGAAAACTTAGACTAAGCACAATGAACCATTTTATGATTGGTACCACTTTATTAAACTAAAAACACTATCTTCCTACCTTTTAGCAAACCAGTAAGCCACACTATCAGTTTCACTCTTTTGGTTGCTTTTTTAATAAGTATACTTTATTTGGGGTTTTTCTGTGTTAATCTGTGAATAGAAATAAATCAATGAATGACTAAATCTAGTTGTACCCCCTTTGGCCCTAGTTTGACCTTGAATGTTATACTTACATTTACCCAGGAGAGATACAAAAAGAGTAGATTTGAGAGAAAATTAAGAAATTTAAAGTAGAATTTTGCCAGTTTCCAAGGAAAATAACTCTCCTATGAATAAGCAGTCGATGATACTTAGCAAGAGCCCTCACCCAGCACAATAGTTGCCAAGCCCTCAAGATTCATGTTAAAGAGCCAAAATGTCCCACTCCTTCAAAGAATTTGCCATCTAATAATGAGCCAGCACAGCTGATGTCTTCCATGAGTCAAAATCTTAGCCAGAGCTTTGCTTAAAAAGAGAAAGAAAGAAAGGAAAAGAAAAGGAAAGAAAAAGCAGGAATGTGGTTACTTTCTCTTTTACTCGTTGAAGGTAAATACATTTCCCTGCTTCCTATTCATAAAATAGGGGGCTGCTCACATATGTAAAAGTTTGCAGTGGTTCCCCATTGCCTAGTGAATGAAGCCCCAGCTCTTTAATCCAGTAAGAAAAGCCCTTCACAATCTGACTCTGTCCTGATTTTCCAAACTTATCTCATACTCCTCCTCACATATCCTATCTTCTGACCCAAGTTAGACTACTCACCACAGCCAGGACATGACCCCAGGATCTCACCACTCTCTATGAATAGAACATCCTTTCTCTTGCCCCTCACTTGTGCCTGTTTATATCCTACCCATCCTTCAGACTGGGCATCTTTGCACCTTTCATAGTGCCCTACATATAGTTGGTGCTCAGTGTTGTTTAATGATGAATGAAAGTCTACGCGCCTATAATGCATACCCTTTGATCCAGTAATATCACTACTAGGTCTGTATCCCAAAGAGATCATAAAAAAGGGAAGAGGACCTACATGTAAAAAAATGTTTATGACACTTCTTTTTTGTGGTGGCAAAGAATTGAAAATTGAGGGAATGTTCATCAATTGGGGAATGACTGAACAAGTCATGGTATATGAATGTAATGGAATACTATTGTTCTATAAGAAATGTTGAGCATGATGAGTTCAGAAAATCCTGGAAAGACTTACATGAACTGATGCAAAGTGAAGTGAGCAGAACCAGAAAAACATTGTACATAGTAACAGCATCATTGTGCAATGAACAAGTATGAATGACTTAGCTTTTCTCAGCAATACAATGATCCAAAACAATTCCAAAGGACTCATGATGGAAAATGCTATCCACGTCCAAAGAAAGAACTGATGGAGTCTGAATGCAGACAGAAGCTTAATACTATTTTCACTTTTTTGTGTTTTTTTCTTTTGATCTATTTTTCTTTCACAAAACAATGAATACGGAAATTTGTTATACATGATTGCACATATATAATCTATATCAAACTGCTTACCTTTTTGGGGTGGGGGAAGAGGGAGAAAATTTGGAGCTCAAATTTTTTTTTAAAAATGAATGTTAAAAATTGTCTGTTCGTGTAATTGGAAAAAATACTATTAAAAAAAGAAGGAATTGACAGGTGTGTGGTGGAACCAGCTCTTACGAACTGATTGTCAAACTTTCAGTATAAGCATTTACACCTCAGAAATGGGCAAATGCTGCAAATCAGGACTTGATTTTTTTTGTTTTGTTGACTGTCTAGACTTAAGAAACTGATGGAGAAAATGTTAAGGATGCATATTCAGTCTTTTTTTTTTTGAAGAGTCTATTGTTAAATATTCACCAGCACACCCCTGGTGGGAGAGACAGGAAAGAACAAGTCCATCTCCTCTTTATTTTGCTGTAAACGATGAAGAAAATATATTTATGGTTACAGTCCAATACACACTTCCTTCTCCTTCCAGGTCATACTCTCATTGTCTTTGGATGGGTCATCTTCATTTCCAACTCAATGTCCTTGTTGTGCTATCCACACTACCTGGAATCCTCTCCCCAACACAAGAGCTGGAATAGCCCAGTACTCACAGGTCTCAGAAGGAAACTTTAATCCTGTTGCAACTTGCTGCTACAAGGGATGTGTATGCACCACCATAGTCTAGATCAGTGGTCTCCAAAGAGGAAATAAGCCTTCTTTCCACTTCCCCAGAGGTCGGGGTGGGAAAGGCTTGAGCCCAATGGATGTGTGATCAACCAAGTGAAACACTGGAAGGTCACCCTCTCCCTGCCTCCCCCACTATAGCCAAGCCTGGGCTTGTCTCCAGCACAACTCCACCACCCCCTTTACACTCCCCTTGGGACTCTGTCACTTCCCACCATTAGCTTTTCATGGATACACTAGCCTTGTGTCCCTCAGGGCAATTATAATCAATCCACTGAGGCACCCACAGCAGCTGTGCCAGCAACATTCTCTACCCCTTCCCATAGTCTCTCTATATCCTGTACCCCATTCCTAACCCTCCACCCTTGGTCCCCTCACTGCTGCAACAGGAGGGCCTCAATTTTCTCTGCTCTCCTGGGCAATGTCCTCTTCTTGCCTGTACACTTTTCATTATTTTTTTTTTGTTAGGAAAGTGTGGAAGAGTTATTCATTTCCCCCAAACTCATGTTTCTTCCAGACTTCCTTTTTCCCATTGAGAGTATCATTATTCTTCCTGGTTCCAAGTAAATGCCTAGTTCATGATGATGAAATCCATAAGATATGTTTATTTGAAACAGGAGCTCAGCTATAACTTTACAGTAAGTAAAAAAAGAACACATCCTATAAATCAGAGAACTTTTGTAGGAAAAGAAGCCTGGTAAATTATCTCACTTTTAAATGATAACAATAAACTTTCCTTAACAATTTTAGCCAAAGGCAGATTTAGTGAAGTTACTGGTACTGTACAAAATAGTAGCAAAGCTTAAAAGTTAAAAAAAAAAAGGAATTGGGATTGTTTTGTCTAGAGCAGTAGTTCTCATTTTTTTGTCTCAGGACCCCTTTTACACTTTAAAAAGTATTGAGGACCCTAAAGAGCTTTTGTTTATGCAAGTTATGCTATTTTAGAAATAAAAAAATCTTGATAACATTTTAAAAATAATTTTGACTTTGTGGACCCCCAAAAAAGGTCTTGGGGAGGACCACGTCTTGAGAACTACTGGTCCAGAAAAAAAGAAAAGTCAAAGATGACAATTACATCAGAAATATTTGAGGCATTAATATCTGGAAGGAAGGAAAAAAGCATTTATTGAGCACCTACTATGTGCCAGACATTGAGCTAATACTTTACAAATATTATCTCACTTGATCTAGGAGGTATGTGCTATTATTATTCCCATTTTGCAGTTGAGGAAACTAAGGGAGACACAGGTTAAAGTGACTTACCCCCAGTCACACAACTAGTTAAGTGTTAAATGTCTGAGGCCATATTTGAACTCAGGTCCTCCTGACTCCAGGGCCAGTGCTCTATCCACTGTGCCACCTACCTGCCCCCCAGACATTTTTAATAATGACATTTTAGATAATCTTCTTCTCCTGGATACTTGTTCTTTTCCCACTGGGTTTTCCTGATACTGCTCTCATTTGGTTTTTCTCTCATCTGCTTGCCCACTCCTACTCAGTCTCCTTTGCTGGATCATCATCTATATCATGCCCCCTAACTGTGGGTGTTCCCCACATTCTGTCCACCTTCCTCAGTCCTCTTCTCCCTTTTTTTGTACACTTTAACTTGAAGATTTCATCAACTCCTAAGGGTCTAATTATCATCTCTATACAGATGACTCCTAGAGTCACATATCCAGCCTTAATGTTTTCCCTGAGTTTCTGGCCAGCATCATGAACACTGGACATTTTTATCTGCCTGTTGCATAAGCATCTCAAACTCAACACATCTAAAATAGATTTATTATTGCTTCCCCAAACTCATCCATCTTCTGAACTTTCTTATTTCTGTCGAAAGCATTACCATCTTTCCAATACTCAAAAAGTGTGTACCACTTTGTCATTATGCCTGTCTCCTTACTTCCCTAACCCCACACATCTCCATCCTCTCCAATCTTTCCTTTTCTCACATATTAATCATTCTGATTTAGTACATCATCACTCATTGTATTACTGCAATGACTTCTTCATTGGAATCCTGGCCTCCAGTTTCTACCCCTTCTAATTCCTCATGACCCAAGCTCTTCCCTCTCCAATCCATCCTCCATATAGCTGCCAAAGTCATTTTCCTAAAGTCTAAGCCTGACTTTTTAATTCTTCAATAACCTCCAGTGGCTTCATATTGATTCTAGAATCAAATATCATTTCATCTTTACCTTGTTCAGGAAACCATCTTGGCCAAAATTAATTATTTCATTTTTGTTTTTTGTATCCCCAGAACTTAGTACAGTGCCAAGCAAATAGCAGGTGCCTAATAAATACTGATTGATAATGATTTTACATTAGTGTTCACTCTCCAAAGATTAATGGTCTTGGCATTTATCATGTCATTGTCACCTTTGACTTTATTTTTCCTTCAGACTAAATAATCTCAATTCTATTTTTCATTTTCAATCTTTGCTACTATTTTATACATTAGTAATTTTCCTACATTTAACCTTGAATATATTTATTAAGCCTTAATAGGAGGAAAGTTTATTATTGTCTTTTAAAAGTGGAGGTAATTTACCAATCTTCCTTTCCCTATAGAATTTCTATAGTTAGTAGTCTGGGGTAAATGAAAATCTACTGTGTGCAAAAACTGAATATTCTATTAACTTAGTAAGCTGAAGGTTCCTGTTTCATATAAGTACATCTTATGGTTTTCATCACCATTAACTAGGAATTTATTTGGCGATAAAATATATCTCAGTGGTTAAATGATAACATCACACAATGTTTTGAACACATGAAAAAAGGCAACCTGAGTCACAATCCAGTTGGGTCAGAGAAGACTTTTAAGAAGCTTTTGACTCTGGTACTTCTCTAAGCTTTTTGCTTTTTACTTTATGTTTTTACAATGAATTGTCTTGGTCCTTGTCTCTGTGCACCATAATTCAAAACATAGGGATCAAATTTTGTTTTAAATGTTCCTTAAGTGATTTGCCTCCTAACTTAGGAAGAGTGCTGAAGTGTTAGCATCCCAAGAAGTGATTGCTTCCAGACCACAAGCATTATGTAGCAAGCCCTGTTATTTAAGATCTTAGCAGGAATACTATCAAAAAGTGTGAGAGGCATGTGTACACACATTCATGTGCACATATGCACGTATATGCACAAAGACATAAATTATTTTTTGGAGTCACTCCAAAGATGAGTTCATTAAATCTAATAGCCTGTCACATTTTCCTCTGTCTTGCCAAATGGAATATCAAGTGCTTTCAACACCTAGGGGAATTCCACCTTATTCTTAGAAGGCTGGAAAGCTATGAGGTAGAAATCAGACTGGATTTGAGGGATTAAGAATAACTAGAATTAGTGTAATGTCATTTCTTTCCAATTCTCTCTGAAAACTGATAGGCAGCTGTAGGAGCTCCAATACCATCTTCCTCTTCATTGCTAGAGCTTACATTTTGGGAAAGGCACTTGGGGGTCTTGGCCTTTTGTGTTTCTATCAGCCTACTGTACCTCCTCATTGCACTCTTTCACCAGGGAGTACTAGGATTCGGCTTCCTGCAGTCTTTTCCTGGCTTATACCTGCCCCTTACTTTTCCTTCCTAGATTACGTCCCCTTAACATTAAGTTTGGCTTGTAGGTCATGGGTCTTTCTCATTCCTTGTTCTTTGGAAATAGTGCATGATCCTTGTTTTAGGTACTTTAATGGGTTTTTCTCTACATACAGTGAGAATATAGTAAATCAAAGGGAGAATTATGAAATTTACTTATATAGGTTTTACTAGTTAATCCTGATCCTCCATGAATATTTATAAGTAACTAGACCTTCCTCCCTCTTTCTTCATGTCCTACTTTTAACTCAGGGGTTCTTAACCAATCTTCCTTCCTTCTCTCCTTCCTTCCTTCCTTCTTTCCTTCCTCTCTCCCTCCTTCCTTCCTCCCCTTCTCTCTCTGCATGGGTCTTAAGTTCAGATACCATTTCTCACATGAGGTCCCTTCCTAGACAGACCTCTCTCCTTATCTAAACTCCTACACTTTTGATTCTTCACTATTTCCACATTCCTGTTTCTGGACCTCCCTTCCTTATAGTTCATTGGTTGAGTAGCAATAACAGGCCTTTCTGGGGTCAAGTAAGCAATGAATATCTCTTGAACCCACTAGGGGTGGAAGGGTGGAAGGAGCTGTCATCATTATCTTGGTCTCCTCCCCATCCTCGACAGTGAGGTAAGAGTAATGGCAACACACATCCCAATCTACTTTTAGCTACTCCGCTGATCTCATCTTACTTGGTAATGCATTAACAACCACATGATGCTCTTCTAAGCAGTCACAACCTGAAGCAAGGTTTAAATTGGTTCAGTGAGTCATACTCGCAAAAAAAAATTTTTAATTAAAGTTCTTAATCATTTTTTTAACCTTTTATCTGTTATTGTGTAGAGTCCCCAGTTGCCATGGAAGTCAATGAGGGCAGGAGTGGCAGTAGGAGCCCTCCAGCTGAAGGGAATACAGGGGAGGCTGGAGGGTGGAGCTCAGCCACACATAGGCTAGCCAAAAAATATATATGGGTCTGTAGAACAGGGACCATAATGAATCAGAATTTTCCTTGTTTAAGTCAATAATTCTGTTGTTCACCTACACCCAATGGTTTGATTTATCAGTCTTAAAACTTGTCTTCCAGTAACCCTCCTGGACTTGGTTGTATGTGACTTTTTTTTTTTTTTTTTTTAGCTAACAGTACTGCTTTTTGGCCCACTCAACTCCTCAATCAAACCCTGGCTAGTGACCATAGCATCTGCTCTCAATATTGCTGCTGCATGACCCCATCAGTTCCAATTTGCTTGCACTAAAATTATGCCCCCATCCTATCCTTGCCCTATAGCTTGCATCAGAATACCCCACTCCTCCACTACTCCAACCAGCATGAAAAGCTTTGGTCAGCGGATCATGGTCATTGTTGGATCCCAAACCTGACCGCCTCAACAGTATGAAGTGGGGAAGAAAACCCTACTTTCCCACTCATTTCTTTAAGGCCTGCATGGAAGATTCAAACCCACCCTTACCCTTGAAGAACTTACATTCTTTAATTCCATATGCAGAGGTATAAGTGTCCTATATTACCAATTGGAAACTAATGGAAGGTATGTCCTCGTGTTCATGGGAAAACAATGGCATTATACTCATGATTCTTTTCTAATTGCTTGCTGATTGCTCTTTAGTCTCTTAGCTAGTCTCCTTGCTTCTATTTTCTCCCTTTAATAAGCTTACTTCACTCAACTGATAATGTGATCTTCAAAATGTACAGGTCTGAGCATCATGTCATTCCTTTGCTGAAAAACCCTTAGTGGCTCCCTATTAATTACATGATAAAATATAATCTCTGTGGCTCAGTATTCACAAGCCCCCATAAGTCCAAGCCCCTCATAAGCTCCAACTTATCCTTTCAACCATATGGTCTTCCCAAACTCCATTTTTTTCTAGTCAAATTGGGCTGCTAAAGTTCTTGATCACGTCCTCCCCTATTCCACCTCTGTGCATTTGTCTAGGCCAACCTTCATGTTCCAAATACACTCCTTCAACATCTTCCCCTCTGGAATGTTTTCTCTTCCTTTGGGGTCTGGCTCAGGTGCCATATCCTTCATAAAGCTTTCTCTATCTCCCCTAGCTGAAATTGATCTCTCCCTCCTCAAATGATGGCACTTTGTCCACATCTTCAGTTTGTACTTCTAGCAGTCTGTCTTGGGTCATATTTATTGGTTTACATGAACAATTATAGTATCTCAGAGTCTTAAGGCACATTAGAAAAAATGTGGTCACATATATGCATGTATTTATATACACATTACTAAATCCCTTTTCCCTCATAGAATCATATAAAAGATCAGTGAGTGGATTATAATTAAATCTTCATTTATTAAGTCCAAGCTCATGATTTCTTAAATAATACGTAACTCACAGGGTTGTTGTGTCAAAACAACTCCCCCCCCCAAAAAAGAAAAACCCTCAACTGCTTCGTAATCATTAAAGCACCACATACAAACACAGAAACATATACACATATGTACTTATATATGTATATATGCATACAGACATACATATACATATAAAATGTTCTTGTCATACATCTATTTGGATTTCCACTAGCATCTTACTCATCCAGTATCTTATCATTGGTTGGGTTCTCCCTGAATTCTCAAAGGCTATGCCACTAGATTGAAAGCTCTGGTATACCCTACCAACTGGGAAAGTCATTGAGCATAGCAGGAATGTGTTTAAGTCAGCTCTAATTGGCTCTCCAAAGCCAAATGTTAACTTTTAGTGTCAGTGTTTACACTTCAGAAATTGGCAGACTATAAACCCAGTCTTGATTTATTTTTTGTTGCTGCTGATTGTTTAGATGTGCTAAGAAAATTACTAAAATATCCACACTCTTTAGTTAAGTGTGTACCCCAAAGAGGCCCAAGACATACAAGTTTCATTTGTACCAAAATATTTACAATAGCTCTTTTGTGGTAGCAAATAACTAGACATAAAGTAGCTGCCTATCAAATGGGGAATGGCTAAACCAATTGTGATACAAGGCCACGATGAAATATTATTAGATCATAAAAATGACAAAGATGAAGAATTCAGAAAAGTATGGGAAAATTTCTATGAGCCTATGGAGAGTGAATTAAGTAAAACTTAGAAAATAACATATCCAATGATGACAACAATGTGAACGGAAAGAACAAAAAATCAAAACTGAACATTTTGTAATTATGATGACCAACCTTGGCCTCCCTCCTTCCATTGAAGAAATGGAAAACTACGAGTGTGGAGTATTACACATCCTGTCAGAGGCATTGGGTTGGTTGTTTTGGCTGAATGGCTTTTTTTGTTTGTTTATTTTTCTATTCTAATCTTTGTTATAAGGTTAGCTTACTGGGCAGGGGAGGGGGAGGAATATATTCAAAAAGGAAGATGACAGAAAAACAAAACATAGCAATAATTTTTTTTTTAAAGAAAATTTTCTGGTTGAAACCACCTCTATCATGAAAACAATTTACCATTAAGACTTTTTATTTGGGAGTATATTGGTTCCTGGATGCCCATGGAAAAATTTTTTTTCATGGAAGAGTGAATTTTCTCTTTTTCTTTTCTTTTTTTTTATTAATTAATTAATTAATTAATTTTTAGTTTTTAACATTCACTTCCACAAGATTTTGAGTTCCAGATTTTCTCCCCATCTCGTCCCTCCCCCCACCTAAAGATGGCATGCATTCTGAGTACCCCTTCTCCTAATCTGCCCTCCCTTCTATCTCTCCCCCACTTCTCTTATCCCCTTCTCCTTCAATTTTCCTGTAGGGCAGGATAGATTTCCATAACCCATTTTCTGTATATCTTATTTCCCAGTTGCATGACAAAACAATTCTTTTAAACTTTTATTTTTAAAATTTTGGGTTCCAAATTTTCTCCCTTCCTCCCTTCCCACCCACCCACATTGAGAAGGCAAGCAACTCGATTCAGGTTATACATGTGTAACCATGCAAAACACTTTCATAGTAGTCATGTTGTGAAAAACTAAGTATATTTCTCTTCATCCTATCCCGCACCCCATTTATTCTATTTTCTCTTTTGACACTGTCCCGCTTTAGAAGGGTTTGCTTCTGATTACCCCCTCCCCCAATCTGCCCTCCCCTCTATCATCCTCCTGCTCTCTTGTCCCCTTCCCCCCCCCCATTTTCCTGTAGGGCAAGACAGATTTCCATACCCAATTGAGTGTGTATGTTATTCTCTCCTTAAGCCAAATCTGATGAGAATAAGATTCACTCATTCCCTCTCACCTTCCCCCATTTCCCCTCCACTGTAAAAGCCTTTTCTTGTCTGTTTTGTGTGAGATAATTTCTCCATTCTAATTTTCCCTTTCTCCTTCTCTCCATATAATCCTCTCTTACCCCTTAATTTTATTCTCCAGATATCACCCCTTCATTTTCAACTCACTCTGTGCCCTCTATCTATCTATCTATCTATCTATCTATCTATCTATCTATCTATCT
>NW_020954671.1:6281168-6481838 GCF_900497805.2 Vombatus ursinus | reverse complement strand
TCTATCTATCTATCTATCTATCTATCTATCTATCTATCTATCTATCTATCTATCTATCTATCTCTATACGTACATATAATTTTTTCCCCTCCAACTACTTTAATACTGACAAAGGACTCGTGAATTACAAATATCATCTTTCCATGCAGAATGTAAACAGTTCAACCTTAATAAGTCTCTTATGATTTCTCTTTCCTGTTTACCTCTTCATGTTTTTCTTGAGTCTTGTATCTGAAAGTCAAATTTTCTATTCAGCTCTGATCTTTTCATCAAGAATGCTTGAAAGTCCTCTATTTCACTGAATGTCCGTTGAAGGATTATGCTCAGTTTTGCTGGGTAGGTGATTCTTTGTTGTAATCCTATCTCCTTTGCCCTCCAGAATATTATATTCCAAGCCCTGTGGTCCCTTAATGTAGAAGCTGCTAAATCTTGTGTTATTCTGATTGTGTTTCCACAATACTTGAATTATTTGTTTCTGGCTGCTTGCAGTATTTTCTTCTTGATCTGGGAACTCTGGAATTTGGCTATAATATTCCTAGGAGTTTTCCTTTGGGGATCTCATTCAGGAGATGATCAGTGGATTCTTTCAATTTCTATTTTTCCCTCTGGTTCTAAAATATTAGGGCAGTTTTCCTTGATAATTTCTTGAAAGATGATGTCTAGGCTCTTTTTTTGATCATGGCTTTCAGGTAGTCCAATAATTTTTAAATTCTCTCTCCTGGATCTATTTTCCAGATCAGTTGTAAGGGGTGAATTTTCAAAGGATTTTTTGTGCCAACTCCAACATATGCCCCAAGAACAGAGACTTATTTAGCAGTGTTCAAGAGATGTCAGGTTTGGGGATAAAAAATGAGTTAAAGGTAGCTCTTCCTCAAGAGGTAAAACTAGCTACATAGTTCTAATTTTCCAACCTCCTCCTTATACCTTGGGACTCCCTGAAGGAACTCCACACTCCACATCATATATCATGAAAGAAAAGCCCTACCTTTGCCACATTTCTAGTGAGTTTCTGAGTGCTGAGACATTCAAGTTCAGAAGTGCTGAAACAAGGCTTTTTGGTTGCATTTGTTTGAGCACTTCTGAGAAGTTTTTTTTTTTTTTTTTTCCTTTCAGTGTTAAAAATGAATAACGCTTCCTCAGACCAGCATGGGCCTTGTTTCTTCTGGGGAAGGAGGGATAGGAAAAGGGGACAGGGCTGAAGCCAGACACACCTTTAACAAAAGTAAAATTTACAAAGCAATTCAAGGGAACAAGTTATTAATGTTCTAATCAAAGCAGGTTTGGGATTAAAATGTCTCTGGGGAATAGAAGATTTGCATTCTTGCCCATTTCAACTATAGCAGCACCTTCAGGAAACACTATGTGTCCCAAAAGTCTTAGTACAATTTTAATCTTTAATAATTTAAGAAGTTTAAATGCTACTAACTTCCCAAAAACATTTGAAAGGTTATTTAAAATTTTTAAATATTTATAGGTTTCTAATTAAAATTCAAAATACTTTCTTACTTGCCCACTCAGTTTAGCTATGTAAAGAATGAGGTTTTGATGCATATGTGACATTTTTGACCCGATGAGAAAAAGTTTAATGGAGATAGATCAGGGGACTGAGACTGCTAAGCTAGAAGACTTCTCCCCATCCACTAGTCCGAAAAAGTATCACTCAGAATCTGTCCCATGTGCAATGCATAATGACAGGGTTCATTGCCTTATTAAAAAATTTTTTTTTAATTCACAAAATTAGAACTAAAAGAAATTTAAATAATTAAATCTTCAAAGAATTTTCTTCATGATTTTAAACGTCTATATTTTGGAAGTTATTAAAGCCTAGAACTACACTAAGACTTCTGAGACTCCTATAATAAAGGCAAAGTGGCCAACAACAAGGGGAACTCCAACCAGACCAAAAATGCACCCAATATTTGGTTTCCTTTGGTTTCTAATGCATTTCCCACAGCACAATCCCTATGAAAATTAAAGTAAATTTTCAACAGCTACCACAAGACACAACAATTGTAAAAAACTTTTTAATTTTAGAGTTAGTAGGTTTTAAAGAGACAACATCATGTAGCAGTTTAGTCATGATGAGACCTGGTTTCAAAATCTTCCTAGGATACTTGCTACACATACAATCATGGCAAATCACATAACCTCCCAGAGTGCCATTTACCTTGGATGTAAAATGGGAATATTAATACCTGTACCATCTACCACCCAAGATTATTTTTGGGTGTGAGAAAAACGCTTTACCCACATAAATGTGAGTTATTAATATTGGGGGGATGTTTTGATTTGGGGGATATTTGTTTTATTGTGTTAAAATATTTTTGTACTGATGCCTTTTTTATATCACCTTCATACCCAAATATATCCCTCATGCTCCCCTACCATTGAGCTTTCCTTTGCACAGCACTCACTTTAGGTTACTCCCCAAACTTGTACTTGTACTCATAGGTTGGACCTCCAGAGGGTGTTTGTTACCTTGGATTCTAGTGTTAATCCCATGGGATTGTGTTGCTAAAGCTGCAGTCCACGAGCCCCAACAAATGTAATTCCCATTAATGGTCATCTGGCAGACACAATTAACTAAAAGTGTGTACTAAGGTTGCATAGTAAGAATAGTAGATACAAAAGATTCCTGGCCACCTCTATAATTACGAGGCTTACTTACCCACAAATACATACAGAATTGTTCAGAAGAATAGGCACAAAGTACCATTGCAGTAGACATACCTATGGTCAAAACAACTCACAACTCTGGGACTACAGGTCTTAGAAAGCCTTTCTTTCCGCAGGAAGTTCTCCCCACAGACTAATTCTCAATGCCAAGGTTCTATCTTCTTGAGTCCATAGCTAACTTCCTTTTCTGCCACCAGGAATCAAGCTCCTTGAAGCTGCTTTCTTTCTCAGGTGATTGGCTACATGGTGGATAGAACCCTGGACCCTGTGTCAGGCAGTCAGCCAATCTACAAACATTATTAAGTGTTTACTATGTGACAGGCACTGTACTAAGCATTGAGGATACAAAGAAAGACACAAGACAGTCCCTCATCTGGAGGTATTTACTAGTTAGCTCTGTGATGCTGGGCAACTCATTTTACCTCTGTCTCATGTTCCCCATCTGTAAAATAAGTGGATTGGACTTGGTGATCTGGAAGATCCCTCATGTCTGTCCAGAGTGTATGTTTCTGCTCCCTCAACTGGGCTGCAAACCCCCTTAAACTGAATTACCAGCTGCTAGATGAGATACTCAACTCCTGGTTGAGTAAAATGCTTCTAGGCATCATGGTTAATTGGTTGTGGTGGGGGTTAGAGAGAACTTAGAGTCATTTGTTAACATTTTTGTTTTGTAGATATATACCAGGCCTGCACAACATACAACCACAGACCACTTGAGGCCCACTAAAGATTTCAGGTGGCTCACGAAAAATGTAGAGGCCGTGAAAGAAAGTAAAGATGTAAAAAGTGCTTTGTCCATGCTCCACTTAACCTGCTCCCCACTAGTCACTATTGTGCCCATCATGTAACTTGGTGGGTGGGTTGCCACTGTGCACTCTCTCCTGTTTGTCAGGTGACCCAAGGTAACCAACCATCATCAGTCTGTCTCTAGTCTGAGAGGAGCAATTTCATGATAAATAAAAATCTTAAGTAATAAGTGTAATTAATTGATATTAATTGAAATTTCCCTTTTTTAAAAATACGGTTTATTTGCAAAATAGTTTAATCATTAATTATGCCTTTACTTGGAAAGTGAGCCGCTAAAACTTATCTGCAACCTGAAGAAGTTTAGCTTATTTTAATTTTGGTCCCTACTTACTGCCAAGTTGTGCAGGTCTGATATACACCTTAGAAATCTGAGAAGGCTACCAATTGAGGCTTGTTTTATTGTTTTGTTTATTGTATATACTATGGGAGTCAGCAAACTACTGCCTGAAGGCCAGATCTAGCCAGTACCCTGTTTTTATATGGTCCGTTAGCTAAGAAGGGTTTTTACGTCTTAAAATACAATAAACTTCATTTAAAAATGTAAAAACCATTCTGAATTCTAGGTGGTAGTTTTCTAACCTTTGAACTAGATCTAAAAGAGTAATAAGAGAAAAAGTTAATAATTCAGATTAATCTTTTTAAAAGTGTATTTTGATTTTTTTTTTCCTTCCAGAGAGCCAGTTGTTTAACATTTCCCAGCATTGCCCTGGATGAGAGGGAGAAATGCCCTACCTCCCCTCCTCAACTTCATAACAACTCAGAGTTTGGACTCCTGTACTCTCAAGCTGCTGAAATTAGTCCATGGTTTAGCTGTGTATAACCCCCCAGGGCATGGCTACAAATGTTCCCCCAACTTGTTTTTTTTGGGGGGGGGAGGGGCAGGGTGTCAATCTGAAAATTGTTTGCACTTTATAAAGTTATCACCAGGCTTTGCTGAATTTTTATAGTTAGTTTAACACCATCCAACTGTATTACAGAGCTGTCTGGGATGGTGGCTGATCAAAGACCAATTCTTCTATTCTCTCCAGCCGTGCAAACATTTGCTGTCCCCAGTTAATACGGTTAGTTTAACACCTTATGACGATATCATGGAGCTCTCTCTGGGATGGTGGCTGATCAAAAACCAATCCTTATGTTCTCTTTACCCAGGTAAACATTTGCTGTCTTCAGCTAAGCAACCGGAGTTCATTTTGGCAAAATTCATGTTCACAAACCATCTGAAAACGAAGATTCTTCCACAAGGATAACTGTGATGGTTTTAGGGTTCCAAAATCATGATTACCCAGTTCTAACAAGCAGACATCTTTTTTCTATTCTTTTTTTTAAACATTTTTATTTAAAGTTTTGAGTTCCAAATTCTATCCCTCCCTCCTGCTTTCCCCTCCCCGCCTCACTGAGATGGTAAGCAATCAGATATAGGTTATACATGTACAATTATGTACAACATTTTCACATTAGTCATTTTGTACAAGAAAACTTGAATAAAAGAAAAAATGAAAGAAAGAAAGTGAAAAATAGCATGCTTCAGTCTGTATTCAATCAATATCAGTTCTTTTTCTGGAGGTTGATACTGTGCTTCATCATTAGTCCTTTGGGATTATCTTGGATCATTGCATTACTGAGAACAGTTAAGTCATTCAAATTTCTTCATCAAACAATTCTGCTGTTACTGTGTACAATGTTCTCCTGGTTCTATTCACTTCACTATGCATCAGTTCATGTAAGTCTTTTCTGATTTTTCTGAAATCATCCTGTTTGTCATTTCTTATAGCACAATAATATTCCATCACAATCATATACCACAACTTGTTTGGCCATTCCCCAATTGAGAGGTGTCCCTTTGGTTTCCAATTCTTATCCACTACAAAAAGAGCTGCTATAAATATTTTTGTACAAATAAGTCTTTTTCCCTTCTTTTGGATGACTTTGGGATATAAACCTGGCAGTGGTATTGTAGCTTCAAAGGATATGCACAGTTTTATAGCCCTTTGGGCACAGTTCCAAATAAGCAGATATCTTTTTACAAAATTCTCCTACATTAATGCCTATTTTGATACTTGCAAAGGCTTTCCTTACCCCAAAAACAATAAAGAAAAGGGAAAGAAAATAAAGCTACCTCCCTCAGAAGAAGTTCCCTAGAGAGGTCCCAAAGCATATTGGTATCTTCTCAAGGGGATCAGGGTGCCAACTCTCTTACAATTATAACAAAAGTTTAAGAAGAAAAGAACTATTCACCAAAACCAACCAGCACATCATTGTGATAGCACATACAACCCTTTATAACCCGTAATCTCCAACCTGTGCAAAGGATGGAAGGAGGCACATTTTTCAAATCTTTCCTGGTTCAAGTTTGGTCATTATAATACAGAGTGTTAATTTTTTTGTGTTTTTTTTTTAACATTGTTGTCATCATTGTGTATGTTGTTTTCTTGGCTCTCCATACTTTGCTTAGCTCATTTCACTTATTTAACTTATATGAATTCTTTTGTCTTTCCGTGTTTTTTTTTCTGAATTCTTCATTTTCATTAGTAATATGCCATTACATTAATGTATCACAATTTGTTCAGTCATTCCTCAACTAATGGATATCTACTTTATTTCTGGTTTTTTTGGTACAACAAAAAATGCTGCTATGAATATTTTTATGTATTTAGGTTTTTTCTTTTAGTCTTAGACTTCTTCGGGATATGCTCCTAGATATGGGATTTCTAGATTAAAGAGTGAATCAATTAATCAAATTACCCCAACCCACTTAAAGTATCAAGATGCTCTATCCTTATACTAATCATAAGCTTTAGACTAAGTGTGAAAAAATTCAATTCATGATATATTTAGATATCTTTGAAAGTCAGTGGATGGGCTGCAATCACATTGCATAGGATGTATCTTCAGACTGTTTAACAAAACTTAGTCATACCCTATGGGTTGTCTATCAAATAGTAAGTTAATTTGAAATCAAGCAATTAACTAGCAGAAGTAGCTTAGTGGAGGAAATCTCCAAGTCAAGCTTCTGAGAAAAGAATCACTTTGGTGGGGGTAGAATGGGGATCCAGGAGAAGAAGACCTTCAGCTTCAATCTCTATCTCCCCCTACTCTTTGCCTCCTTTTAAAAGGAGGACCTTGCAAAATTTGGAGGGTTAGATGATTGGGAGACTTCCCATCAATGTCTTAGACCTAGTAGCATCTTCAAAATAGCTGATATAGAATATGCAGATGATCAGGGCTGCTCCAAGCAGTGTCTTGGCAGATGGCTAAACCAGGTTGAGGGTAACCAACAGGTGAGGTAGGGGGATGTCTACTCCAAGCATGTGAAGACTTCCCCAACGAAATGGGGTGATGAGAAGAGTTTGTTCTAACAGGCCATGAAGGTAGCTGAAGCAGGCACTGTGGAGCCTTGGACCTTGGTCAGACATCTAAGTCACCAAGGTCATCACTGAATCCGAGGCCATCTCCATTGTCTTGACTTTTATCTTGCCACTGGCCTGTGATGACTCTGGAAGAGAGAGTGCGGCTGACTACTTTGTGCAGCTCCACCTCACTTATATCCAATTTATAAACAAGTTAAGACATCACCCCATGATGTCATTGGTCCTCTTCAAAAAGGAAGGACAAACAATATCAAAATAACAGATTATGCATTGTGAGTTGAAGACAAACTAGACATAAGGAAATGCAAATGCCTAAGGGGAACTTCATGAATATCCCTAAGAAAGGGAGACAAAGACTTTTAGCAACCAGGAACTGGGAATCGCCCCCTTTCTCCCATGTGCTTTAAACTTGAGCCCACTTTCCTCCAAACTCTGTATGTACATATGAGAGAATATACCCTCAGTTTGGGGATACAAATATAAAAATTATTATATTACACACACACACACACACACACACATAGTGCAACTAATCCAAAGTACTTAATAGTCCTTTCTAAAGCTAATTAAATATGGCTGACTGATATCAACCCATAATGGAAGGGTGGGGCTGGAGAAACACCAGTGGAGATTTGTGAAAAATAATATTACAAAGACACCCTTCCCCAACCCATCATTGTTACCCCCTAGACTCTGAGGGGATACATAATGGCCTAACTCTGGCCATCTTGACAGCTAGTGCAAGTGGAGTTTGAGAGAAGAGTACAGAACATGGGCTTACACTTGTAAAAGCCAATACTTTTTTTTTTTTAAAGAGTATGAATCCAGTTGCTTTCTGGAATGACTGAACTAATTCACAGCTCTACTAACAGTGTATTAGTGCATCTCTCTTCATACAACCTTCCAACATCAATCTATTAAACCATTTAGAAGAGGATTTTTAAGATATTTGGTGGTTCCTTTAAGGCAGACCTGCATAATTTGGCAGTAGGTAAGGACCAAAATTAAAATAGGCTAACCTTCTTCCAGCCCCAGATAGGATTTTAGTGACTCACTTTCCAAGTAACTGTATAATCAGTGATTGAACTGTTTTGTAAATAAACCATATTTTTAAAAAAAGGGAGATTTAAATTAATATCAATTAATTACACTTAATACTTAAGATTTTTATTTATCGTGAAATTGCTCCTCTTAGTCTAGAGACAGATTGACAATGGTTGGTTGGTATGGGTCACGTGACAAACAGGAGAGAGTGCCCAGTGGCAACCCATCTACTAAGTTACATGACTGGCCCAATAGTGACTAGTGCAGATCAGCTTAAGTGTGGCAGGACAAAGCACTCATTACATCTTTACTTTCTTCACATCCTCCACACTTTTTGCATGCTGCCCAAAATCCTTTGGTGGGCCACAAGTGGTCTGTGGGCTGTGTGTTGTGTAGGCCTGCTTTAAGGCTTGTTCAACTTCTGAGGCTAGGTTGCTTAAAATCTCTAATTCACATTCCATTAATCTGAGTATTTTACATTTTTGTAAGTAATTATTGATTTCCTTTGAATTCTAAGTTTTACTAGAATAGTATGTATGTAGTAGGTTCTAATAATTCTTTTTTATTTCTTCTCTGTAGTGTTCATATCTTGTTTTTTTTTTTTTGTTAATTTGACTTTCCTCTCTCCTTTAAAATAATCAGTTTAATTATCAATTTTGTTAGTCTTTTCAAAAGCCAGTTTTTGGGAGTCAGCATTAGTCTTTTTGCTTTCAATTTTATTATTTTCTCCTCTAATTTCCAGTATTTCCTCTTTTGTGCTTATTTCAGGTTTGGTTACTTATTGATTTTCTAGTTTTTAAAGTGATATGGTCAGTTGATTCTTTTAAAAAATTTTTTTGAATGTGTTTTTTGGATGTATAATTTTTCCTCTTTATGGAGAGCTCTTTTGGCCTCATTGCAGAAATTCTGTTATGTTGTCTCATCATTACCATTCTCTCATATAGCAATTTTTTCTATGATTTTTTTGGATATTTTTGTTACACTCTATTATTATGTTTCTTTGAGGTATCTTTTGCTTATGTTTCCAGTATTAATTACTGGAATTATTTTTGTTGTGGTATGGGCTGAAAAGGATGTATTTAGTATTTCTGCTTTTTGTTAACATGTAAAAAAAATTTCTCCATATCTTAGCACATGGTTTGAATTCTTTAAAAGTGGTGCTAGAAATATGTATATTCTCTTATGTAAGTATTTAATTTTAATTTAACATACATTTCAATTCAGAAGACCTACCTTCTCCAAAAGTTTATTCAATTGTTTTCCTATAATCACTGAATTCCTATCTTTATATTTTTGCAATTCAGTTAACTTTACCATTATGAATTTAGATGTTACGTCATTTGGTATATATAACTTTGGTAGTGATAGCAAAGTATAATTTATCTGTTTATTTCTCCTGATGTGAAATTTTTCTTTTGTTTTGTGTGATAGCATGATTGAAGTTTCTGCTTCTTTGTAATTACCTGTGCATAGTAAATTTTATTCTGGGCTCTTATTTATTTATTTATTTATTTTTAGGCTAGGCAATGGGGTTAAGTGACCTGCCCAGGGTCACACAGCTTGTACGTGTTATGTGTCTGAGGCTGGATTTGAACTCAGGTCTTCTTGAATCCAAGGCCAGTGCTCTATTCACTGCACCACCTAGCTGCCCCGGTCTCTTATTTTCATTCTGTTTATGTCTAGTAGAGGCAACATGCCATAGTGGATAGTCTTGAAATCAGGAAGACTTGGATTTAAGCCCTGTGTATTCTGGTTGTAACTTTTGGCAAGTCAATCAAAACATTTATTAAATGCTTACTATTTGCTAGGCACTGTGCTAAGCACAGGGAATATAACAAAAAGTAAAAACAATCCATTCAATCTCTCAGTGCCTAAGGAAATGCTTAAACTGCAAGTTGTAAAGCAGGGGCCAATCTGTATTGGTTGAAGAAGTTTCCCCAATGAGATATCCATATACCAATGAAATCATCAGGCCCCAAACCGCAGTTTAAAATTTTAGATTGTGTTTCTTGTATTCAGGCTATTGTTTATTGAGTTTAATTTTCTTATACATTATACATTCTTGCTGTTTCTTTTCATTTTATTGGATTATTTAATCCATCAATATTTCTTTAAATTTTTTTTTTTGCATCTTTATTATTACTCACTAACTTACCCCACCCCTTTAAGCCATAGAAGCTTTCTCTCCCTTATAATTATGTATAGCTGGGCAAAATGAATCAGCATATTTACCACATCTGAAAAGGAATATCTTACTCTGCAACCCTAGTTTATCATCTCTGTGCTGGCTGTACTTAACTATAGCCATCTCTTGCTATCTGCCTTGCTACTACTGTGCCTGCTAAATTGGATCTCCACCATCTACATTCTGGAGGAGCCAACCCATTCAGTTTTCAAACTCCTGCCTTCGGGTTGTTCTGTCCTGATTGACTGGAGTACACTATATTTAGCTAGCTCTAGATGTTATACCATGCTTTGCCTCAGACATCTTGCTAAATACACTGCCTTTGCTATGCCCTCTGAATACAACCTCCAGAGCCCATTCCCTCAAGGAGGCATGTTTCCTCCAGTCCAGTCCAGCCCAGTCCAGCCCACTTCACCATTTTACAGCTCTGACTTTCAGAACAGTAATCAAATCAGCATTATCATTGCTACTGGTAAGGTCATATCAATCTACAACCTCATTGTTCCATTCACCATCCTTGTGCCTTCCCAGACCACATCACCCTTTCTAGCCATCACTCTCCCATATATGAGACTTTCCACTCCCCCTACCTTTTTTGTTTTTTAGGATTTAAGCTTTTTCAGAATAACAACTGTGTTATTTTTGTGTTGGTATTTTCAGTACTTAGCATAGTGTCTTGTACATATTAAGTATGTAATAAACACTTTTTCATTCAATTACTCAAGAAGTGATTGTTTCATCATTAGTCTTTAAAATTATGGTTGGTCACTGCTTTGATTACACTTTCGAAGACTTTTGAAATTGTTAATTCTTTACAAAATGGCAGTCATCATGTAAATTGTTTTCCTGGTTCTGTTCACATATAAGTGCATACAATTATTTCCAATTTTCTCTGAATTCATTATATTTTTAGTCTCTTACAGGGAAATAATATTCCAGTACATTCCTATACCACAATTTGTTCAGCTATTTCCCGCTGATGGACATCTACTTTGTTTTCATTTCTTTGCCTCGACAAAAAATGTAGCTATAAATATTTTTGTACAAATGGCTTCTTTTCCTCTGTATTCAGTCTCCTTAGATGTATGTGCCTTGCAGTTGTATTGATGGGACAAAGAGTATGTATGTATGGTTTAGTGGCTTTTTTGGGTATAGTTTTAAATTACTTTTCAGAATGATGGAATCAATTTGCAGCTGTAATGATTATATTAGTATTCCTTTTCTCTCTCAACCTTTTCAGTCTTTTTCCTATATCTTCATCTTTGCCAACCTGATGATGTGTTAGAACCTCAGAGTAATTTTAATTTGTAATTTTCTTATTACTAGTGACTAGTTTGTTCACATTTCAGGTCATGATTCTTAGGTTTGCATTTTCCTACATTTCTTTTGTATTGCTTTTTAATTGATTTCATCTTTTAAGTCAACACTTTAGAACCAGTTTTGGTTACACCAGTCTATTTACACAGGATTCTCTGCCTCCTCTTATTTATTTGCTCAATACCAAGTTCTTTGAATTTAATTAAATTGTTTACTTATCTTTCTTTGTTTTCTCTTCTTATTTCTAAGCATAGAGTTCAAATCTTCCTTTTCTACCTTCCAATCTTTTAGTTTAAGCAAAATTATTTTTTATAGCCAAAGAAGAAAAGCAGAAAAATTGGGGGGAAAATTATAGGCAGTTCTCCTTTGAGAGCTGGCATAGCTGCAGGAAGCTTCTCTCTCTCTGGGTCACTGACACTGACTTAGGAACTCATGACTCCTGGAATTTATGAGGTTAAAACCAGGGCTGGAAATGTCCATATGAATCAGGACTGATTCATATCTAAAATATATAATGAATTTTGTCAAATCTATAAGAAGACAAGTCATTCACCAAGTGATAAATGGTCAAAGGATGTGGAAAGGCAGTTTTCCATCAAAGAAATCAAAACAATTTATGGTCATATAAAATGCTTTAAATCATTATTGATTAGAGAAATGCAGATTAAAACAACTTTGAGGTAGCATTTTACACCTACCAGATTGACTAAAATGATAGAAGGGGAAAGTAACAAATGTTGGAGAGGATATGGAAAAGTTGGGACACTAATTCATTGTTGGTGGAGTTGTGAAATGATCCAACTATTTTGGAGAGCAATCTGGAATTGTGCCTAAAGAGTTACTAAATTACCTATACCCTTTGACTCAGCAATACCTCTACTTGGTCTATTTCCAAAGATGATTAGGGAAAAAAAGGAAAATAACCCGTATATTCTAAAATGTTTATGATAGCTCTCTTTGTGGTGTTAAAGAACTAGAAGTCGAAAGGATACTCATCAGTTGGGGAATGGCTGAAAAAGTTGTGGCATATGATTTGATAGAATACTACTATGGTATAAAAAATGATGAGCTCAATGATTTTAGAAAAACATGAAAGGCTTGTATGAAATAATGAAGAGTGAAATGAGCAGAACCAAGAGAACATTGTATACAGTAACAACAATATTGTTATAAAAATGACTTTGAGTGAATAAGTTATTTTGTCTATTATAAATACCCAAATTAACTATAAGGGACATATGAAGAAACATACTATCTGCATGCAGAGAAAGACCTGACAAATAGAAATATGTATAGAATAATTTTACAAATATATGTATGTGTGTGTATATATGTGTATATGTGTATATATGTATGTTTGTGTGTGTGTATATATGTGCATGTATTTGTGTCTAATGGTAGCCACCTCCAGGGTGGGGGTAGAGGAGGGAAGAAAAAAAGAAAAAAAAGGAATTTACATGATAATTTTGTTGTATATTTGAAAGGAATAGCAAGTTGTGCATAGTAGATTTGCAGTTTCATGTACAATCATCTTTTTTATTTTACTATGTTATGGAAGTGCTTGTTTTATTCCATAAATTAAAAAATTTAAAAAACTATTTTTTCAAGAAACTAACCCTTTTCCAGGAAGTTTTCACTTAATTTTCCCTCCTTCTTATTTCTCTTCACTTCTGTATAATTATTTCTATGTCCCTCATGAGAGTAGAACTTTTGGAAGTACCAAATTTGAATTGCCTTCTATATTCCATTTCTATGCTATTGCATTTGAAGCATTTAGGGTGGCACGGTGGATAGAGCATAGGCCTCCAGCCAGGAAGAACTCAGTTCAAAATGAGCCTTAGACACTTCCTAGCTGTATGATCCTAGGCAACTTCTGTCTGCCTAGGAATGGGCAGATGGGGATAATAATAGCACCTACTTCCCAGGGTTGTTGTGAGGATTAAGTGAGATAATATTTGTAAAGTGCTTGGGCCTTCTTTATCTCAACCGTTTTAAAAAAAATTTTTTTTCCCTGCTATGCTTCACTCTCAGACACACAAGTTCACAAAAGTAGCAATGTTGAATGGAAACATTATGTGGGAGGAATTTATGTCACCAAAGTATGAGGTCCTATTCTACCTCCTGCCTTTACCATTTGTGGCTCAAGGGGACCCCTTTCCCCAAAGACATTATGCTCTGGACTCATACAGACCTCTGATTCATCCTGGGGGTGATGGGAGTCAGGTTTTTCTTGAATGCTGTCTCATAATGCCCCACTCAGAGGGAAACTCAGGCAAAATCTGTAATACAGACTTAGATATGGCTCATGTCTAGTATCCCCAAAAGAGATTAACAAGATCCCTATTAGAAGTACTCAATGTACAAAACAGCTATCAGGTACGGAACAGCTCCTTATTTTCTCCACCATGAAAGAAATATACTTTGTGAGACTGGTGAGCAGACATTTTGCTTTCACCCCAGGCTTGCACTGTCTGAATGACTCAGAAGATCCAGATGTCCTGGCCAGTCAGGCATAGTTCTTTACTTCCTTCAGTTCCAGCATGATCCCTTTAATGGTCACCTTCTCTGAGATCTGGCATAGTGGCAGGAAGCTCCTCTCCCTCTGGGTAATTGACACTGACTTAGGACCTCGTGACTCCTGGAACTGATGAGGTTAAAACCAGGGCTGGAAATGTCCATTTCTCAGGACTGATTCAGTGATCGGAGTTCAGGGAAAGAAACACAAAACCAAAGAGGTAGTGAGGGATTGTGAGCCAGTGTCAGGCTCTCCCAGCCAAGTATGTGTTCTTGCTGTTTTGTGCCTTTAGCCTCCATTGCCTCTGGGGTGAAGGAGGGAGAGAAATCTCATCCCTCCTCCTCCCATGTTGGAAGTCCAAGGGAGAAAAGGTAGAGTTCCAAAGTGATGTGCTCAAAAGAATGAAGGCGAAACCTTTATAAAGCTCTTTTAGCCTACTAAGTGTGTGTGTGGGAAACATTTCCTGGATCAAACATCTTCAACATAACCTACTCAACCCCCAGTCACAGTGCCAAAGGACGAAGGACTCAACCATTAGCTTCTGGGTTGCATATCTCCTTTTAGTAAGAGGCCAGAGCACATATTCCATAGAAATGGACTAGTCTGCATGTTCAATACCATGATCACTCATCACTTCTGTGATCATACCTCCTACTACTTTTGGGCAGGATAGGTGCATTAGGTGCCTTTTTTTTTTCCTTGGGGACTCATTCATCCCTTCTCCTTGGATGGGTCCTATAATAGGAAATGCCTTCTCAGACTTGAATGAACTGATGCTGAGTGAAGTGAGCAGAACCAGGAGAATACAGTATATAATAACAGCCACAATGTGCGATGACTAACTTTGATAGACTCATCTCTTCTTAGCAATGCAAGGATCCAAGACAACTCCAAAGAACTCATGATGAAAAATGCTATAGACATCCAGAAAAAGAACTAAGGAGTCTGAATGCAGATCAAAGCAAATTATTTGCTCTCTCTCTCTTTTTTCTTTTTTTTTTATTCCTTCTTTCTCATGGTTTCTCCCATTGGTTCTAATTCTTCTTTACAACATGACTAAGGTGAAAATAGGTTCAATATGAATGTATATGCAGAGCCTATATCAAATTGCACACCATCTTGGGGTGGGGAGAGGGGAGGGATGGGGAGAAAATGTGGAACTCAAAATCTTATGGAGGTGAATGTTGAAAACTAAAAATAAATAAATTTTAAAAAAGAAAATACTTTCTCCAAGAAAATGGTCTCCTAATGTGCAAAAACTTCACTTATTAAATCCATTATAAGGCCTCTGTCTCTTACCATTGATGTAAGATCTCTGTATCTATCCATATATATAGATCTTTATATCTGTATATCTATAAATAGATGTAAAACTTTATATCTAGTCACTGCTAAGATATAAAGATGTATAAATCTTTCTATCTATCTATTCATAGATATAAATCTGTCTGTTTATATCACTATATATTGAGCTTCCCCAGCAACCTTTCTATGGAATCCTTTCTTTTCCTATTTAGGGTTGAGGCCTACCTTCCCTTCTCCCTGTCCACTCCAGACTCTGCCCTCCATTGCATTTATATCATTATTCCATAGTCTTCACTCTTGATGAGACAAAAGAAATTACTATCCCTTCCTCTGCTCATTTGTGTCCTAGATGGGGTTGCATCAATATGGTTCCTTTGCCTCACCTTCCCTTTCCCCATTTGTGCAAAGTCCCACTATTTCCCCCTCCCACAAGAGATATTAATTCATTTACTGTGGGATTTTAGTTTATAGGGTATTGATTCAGAGTTGCTGTTTTTTTTTCCCTTTCAGAGGTGGGGAACCTGTGGCCTTCTAAGTCCTTGCATGTGGTCTTTTGACTGAGTCCAAGTTTTACAGAACAAATCCTTTTATTAAGAGGATTTGTTCTGTGAAGTTTGGATTCAGTCAAAGGATTGCACTTGAGGACCTAGAGGGGCACATGTGGCCTGGAGGCCGCAGGTTCCCCACCTCTGTCCTAAGTTCTCCTTAAATCTTTTGCCTTGTAGGTCCTTTTTGTCCCTTAATTATCTCCTTTTCTCCCCCTTTATTTTACTCTTTCATTTAGTTTCTTTTCCTTCTTTTTTACTTTAAGCAACAACCTATAAAATATGAGAAAATTTATTTCATTACTTAATCCTTTGTGGATAATTTGATTTATTTATGTTTCTTGTGCTTTTGCCTGATTCATAGGGCATGCTCAGGAAATATGTTTGGGGAAATTCCAGGCATGACTCTTTCAGTACAAGATCATGCTGAAGCAGATGGGTTAAGAAATATGCTGAGCTGATGACTCTTAAGGTGTCTTTTCAGGGCAAGAGAGGTCAAGCCTCCTGTTTTCAGAAATACTTGTCATGTCATCATGTTTCTAACCCACTACCACTATTTTCTTCTCCAAATTGGACTGTGCCTGAGAGGAGCTAGGCCAGTGAACTCTATATTTCCTAGGGCCAGTGGTCCTCAGCCATTTTCAACTAAGGCTTATCACTGACTGTCCTAATTTGTTAATTCTCTTTGCCATTTTTTCCTTCCTAGCTGTTGTTGTTGGGCTCCTCTCAGGCCAAGGCATTTCTTCTATATTTGATATTTTCCTCTGTTTATTTGTATCTCTTAGCTTCAGTTTCTGAATTAGAGCTTTACACGTGGCTCATACTTTCCTCCCTTCTAGAATCTTGGATTATGTGAGCAGATCCTGGATACAGTAGCTAAGACTAAGTCCCAACTTCTGCTATGATTACTGCGTTTTGGTTCAGTCTCCTAGTGACTCTACTTAGGTCTGATTTTGCATCCTTCCCTGTCTTCTTCTTGCATTTTAGAAATACTATCTCATGTGATCTCCGCAACAACCCTGGGAGATAGGTGCTATTATTATTCCCATTTTAAAAATGAGGAAACTGAGGCAAACAGAGGTTAAGTGACTTGCCCAGGGTCACTCTGCTAGTGTCTGTGGCCATTTTAGACATCAAGTCTTCCTGATTCCAGGCTTAGTTTTCTATCAACTGCACTTCCTAGCTGCCTAATAAATATGCATTAAATTGAATTACTGAGTTGCACATAATGCTTTTATTTTTATGAATGATTGAATCTGGAGGAAAACTAACTGGAAATCTTCAGTATATCGCTGTTCATCCTCTGTGTTACTATTTTATGTGGAAACACAGTTAAGTCCTAATGAACTTTAATCAGCTTATCTCCAAGCCTATATGTATTTATATATATACATATCATTTGTAGGATTAGTCTGTCAATAAGTCAGTAAAATCTACTTTAGCCCCTTTTATGTGCCAAGTACTGTGCTGTGCTGATCATGAATTTAGAGTTAGAAGGGACTCGTGAGGCTGCTTTGTCCAACTTCTCATTTTACAGATGAGGAAACTGAGGCTAGAGAGAGGTTAGGTGACTTGCCAGGAGATATCCAGTCAATAAGCACAAGAGATAAGATTCAAATACAGTTTTCATGACTCTTATCTAACACTCTCTACACTATTCCATACTGTCTCTTCCAAGGTAAGATGCAAAACTAAAAATGACATTGGACAAAATAGCAGAACTTGCTCATTTACTACGAGCTATCACAGATGAACTCAACCTCTCCAAGATCTAGGTTTTTCTTTAAGGCAGGGCTTCTTAACCTGGGATCTGTGGATAGATTTCAAGGGGTCCATGATTCTTTATTTTCACTAAGCTACGCCTGAAGTTTAGCATTTCCTTCAATAATAAATGAAGACTTCTCAAATCGAAGGTCTACAGAGCCATTGCACTGATCTTATTGCTGTACGCCTGTGAAACCTAGACAATCTACCAGCGCCATGCCAGAAAATTGAACTGCTTTCATGTGAACTGTCTTAGGAAGATTCTGAAGATCATCTGGAAAGATAAGATACTGGGCATTGAGGTCCTCTCCAAAGCTGAAATACCATGCATTCCAATTCCACTGCAGACAGCACAACTCCAATGGGCCTAAAAGACTATTTCATATAGAACTCACACAAGGTAAGCATTCACTGTGTGGGCGGAAGAAGCGATACAAGGATACTCTCAAGGTCTCTCTGAAGAACCTTGGAATAGATTCTGAGGCATGGGAGACACTGGCTCAGGACTGCTCAACATGGCATGCCTGTATCAAAGAAAGTTCTGTGCTCTGTGACTAACCCAGGGCCGCATAGCTGGCAAGTGTCTGAGGCCATAGTGGAACTCAAGTCTTCCTGATTCTATGCCCAGTTCTAGCTGTCCCTCAAATTGGACACCAAGCTGAGATTTTCCAGTGGAGATGGGGAAGGAGAAAGAACTGAGAGCACTGAATTGCAGTGGTAGAAAGGTAAATTTCAGATGCATATAAGAAAAAACTTCCTAAGAGACAGAGCTGTCTAAAAGTGGAATGGCTTGTCGGCCCTGGGTTCAAATCCTCTCTCACACAACTGTACAGCCTTGGGCAAACCACTTAATCTCCTCGGGCCTCAGTTTCTTCATCTATAACATAAGGGGCTTGGGCTAGATGTCTTCTGAGGTCCCTTTTAGCTTTAGATCTATGATCCTATGATATTTCCTGGCATATGATATCCTTCTGATTTAATACTGTCATGGGAAATGCTGTACCTCACAATTTTAGGGTATAGGTCAGATAAAAATGATTTTTTATTATTACAAGTCGTAGTAGGGAGAGGCTGGTTGGTTCACAGAAAAGTCTTTGTGAGGCAAATAGGTTCTAATTATAAGCCATTTCCTGCTAGTATATATGTATATATATATATACACACACACACACACACACATATATATACACACATACATATGTACATATACACACATATGTATGTGTGTATAATATAAAATGAATAAGAAAATCAAAGGCAGTTTGGATGACAAGCCATTTGTAGCTGACCTTGGAAACTGAAGATCATATGGTAATGTATGAGAAGTGCTTTGCATCTAAGTTTTGACTAAAGTTTCATAACTGTGAGCTATTATTATTATAAATCAAGAACTCCAGTAAACCACATTACCTCTAGTCTTATTCTCAGTTTCTTACTCTGTAAAAGATAGGGGGTAGACTACATCCTTTACTAGCTCTGACATTTAATTACTCTATGGAAGGTTTTTGAGCTTGGGGAAGAGAAGGGTATGGCGCTGTGGTTTGATAAATATTTTTTCTAGGGGTTTTAAAAGTGGTATGCAAATTCCTCGCACCAAAGGAAACAGATTAAAGTTAGACATTTGGGGTTTCATAGGAAAGAACTTCTTGACCAATTGGCAATTGAATGATTGACAGAAGGAGAGAGCAGGGGCAGGTAGGTGGTGCAGTGGATAGAGCACCGGCCCTGAAGTCAGGAGGACCTGAGTTCAAATCTGGCCTCAGACCAAACATTTGACACTTACTAGCTGTGTGATCCTGGGCAAGTCACTTAACCCCAACTGCCTAAAAAAGAAAAAAAAAATGTAAAAAAATAAATAAATTAGAAATTCTATTGATTTAAAAAAAAAAAGGAGAAAGCATAGAATTTTCATCTCCAGATAACTTTGGGAAGAGAATAGATAAGTTGATACTGGAGCAGGTTTTTTTTTTTTTTTGCAGCCAAAAACAAGGTTTATTGAAGATTTGCCATATTAACTAGACTCTTAAGGAATCTGAGCATCTATGGGCTATTGGCTAGATTCTAAGAATCAGAGCATCTTAATGGAGACAAGATGGAGCTTATATACAGAAAGCCTGTGGGAGGGATCTAGGAGTGGCCAAGAAGTCTATGAAGTAATAGAATTCCAGGGACCTGGAACAATATCCTATGAGCTTTTACCTCAAACAGCAAGTTTTACTAATCACAGCTTAGGAAAAACTTTTCCAGGATTTACATGTCAAACTTAGCTAGGTGGCGCAATGGATAGAGCACTGGCCCTGAAGTCAGGAGGACCTGAGTTCAAATCTGACCTCAGACCAAACACTTGACACTGAGTAGCTGTGTGACCCTGGGCAAGTCACTTAACCCCAATTGCCTAAAAAAGAAAGAAAATGTAAATAAATAAATTAGAAATTCTATTAATTAAAAAAAAAGGAGAGATCATAGAATCTTCATCTCCAGATAACTTTGGGAAGAGAATAGATAACTTGATACTGGAGCAGTTTTGCCATTTCCTTCTCCAGCTCATTTTACAGATAAGTAAACTGAGGTGAATAGGGTTGGGTGACTTGCTCAGAGTCACACAGCTAGTAGGTGTCTGCAGAACTCATGAAGATGAGTCTTTCTGATTCCAGGTCCAGCACTCTATCCACTGTGTCACCTATCTGCGTTTGGGGATGTTTACCCCAAGCATGTGAACACTTCCCGTGGTAGAATGGGAGGAAAAGAACAATTTATTCCAACAGCCATGAAAGCGGCTGAAGAAGGTGCTGTGGAGCACTTAGAGCTTGGTCAGGCATTCTGACTTTTGTCTTGCCGCTGGACTCTGAAGACTCTGGAAGAGAGTGAGGCTGGTGACTTTGTGCAACTCTGCCTCACTGAAATCCAACTCTCACCACAAGTAAGACTTCACAATGTCATTGGTCCTCTGAGAGAGAGAGAGAGAGAGAGAGAGAGAGAGAGAGAGAGAGAGAGAGAGAGAGAGAGAGAGAGAGAATGAAGGATGGGCAATAACAATAACAAGGACATATGCTCATCAAATGCTTTGGCCACTCTTACCACTTCATCCTACCCCACCCTTTTCCAGAACTAATCAAATTCGATTCTGTCATAGCTCTAGGAAAAGGTGTGTCAATCTATTTCCCCAAGGCTCAATTTACTATCACAGTAATATCCTTCCAAACCAAAAATATTCTTCCCGGGCCACCACTCTTCTGCATGTGTTGTCTCTCCTTTTAGAATGTAAACTCCTTGAGGGCAGGAACTGTCCTTGCTCGTGTATTTGTAGCCATAGTACTTAGCACAGTGCTTAGCACACAGTAAATGCTTAATAATCTTTTTTTTAAAAATTAATTCGACAACCCATGTATTCTGTGTGTTGGTTATTCATAGGCAACAAGGAAAACCCAAGAAGCCTAGAGCAAGGCGTTACAAATATTCAGTAAATATTTCTTAAACTAAAGAGACTAGGGATGTTTACCCCAAGACTATTTTTGTTTTCTTAGGGGGGTGAATGAGGTTATCTTCATTTTGGTTTGCATAGTTTTCTTTTGGCAGGCTTTACTAGAGTTTGAAGACACTGGTAGAGACCATAGAGTACAATTCTATCTCTTGACACTTAAATAAACTCAAGGCCCAGAAAAGAGAAATGAATTGCCCAAGGTCACATAGCTAGCTGATATTTCTATTTATTATTCACCCTTTCCCCAACAAGGATATCTAGATGTATCCAATAATTTGTGTGCTGGGCAAGGCAATTACATATGTCTTGAATCTTCTGTTGTTATAAATGCTCCTTATATTAAAACACACACACACACACACACACACAACACACAAGTCTAGCTTCTGGAAAATAGTTCTTTTGTGGGTAAGGAGTCTGGTTGCAATAGGTTACTCAATACTCAAGAAATGAGTATAGGCTCAAGCAGGAAGCAGCACATCTTTTAGTTTCTGGAGAAGAAAGTTTTAGTTTGTGGAGATTGGTTTTTGGGGAGCCACTTTGGGGGGCACTTGGCTCTAGCCCTTACCTCTCTGCAACCCCCCTCCATAGACCATTTGGTCAGGATTTGTGACTAAGAAGAGATGGAGATGAGGGACGATTCCACAGTTTTGCAGACTGGGAATTTTGTCTTTTAATTTCTTTGCTTGGGGAATTTCGGTGCCAAGATGGTGGAGTGAGGAAAGAGCGCTCTAAAACCCTCCCAAATTCCCCTCCAAACAACTACAAAATCACCCCAGGATTGGTCTGGGAGCAGGGAAGCAGCTTAACAGCTTCGCAGGAAAGGTCTGTCTCACTGCAATGGGAGGGGAATGAGATCCAAGAGCAGCAGCAACCACTAACCTCACAGCAGGGGACCTACAACAGGGCCTTGTCCACTAGGAAGACTTCACCTTCCTGCAAACCAACAGTCCCCTGGGCAAGTGAGCAGTCTGTGTTGCACAGCAAGTCCCCACCGAAGCAACCCGGCCCCAGCACAAGCCACCAGCAAGGCCTTGACGCCACTGCTGACTAGCAAATCTGCTGCTAGCTAAGAAATAGAGTGGTGGATCAGTGGAACATTTAGGTACTAATTACATTATAGTAAATGACCACAGTAGTCTAGTATATGATAAATCCAAAGATCCAAGCTTAGAACAAAAACTCATTATTTGACAAAAATTGCTGGGAAAACTGGAAAACAGCATGGCAGAAACTAGGTATAGATCAACATCTCACACCAAACAGGTACATGATTTACACATAAAGGGTGATACCATTAGCAAATTAAGAGAGCATGGAGTAGTTTATCTATCAGATTTATGGATAAGGGAAGAATTTAGGACCGAAGAAGGTATAGAGAGCATTAGGAAATGTAAAATAGATAATTTTGATTATATAAAATTAAAAAGTTTTTGCACAACCAAACAAATGCAATCAAAATTATAAGGAAAGCAGAATACCAAGGGGGAAATTTTGTAACAAATATCTCTGATAAAGGCCTCATTTCTCAGATATATAGAGAACTGAGTCAAATTTGTAAAAATACAAATCATTCTCCAATTGATTAGTGGTCAAAGGTTATGAACAGACAATTTTCAGATAAAGAAATCAAAGCTATCCGTAGTCATATGAAAAAAAAGCTCTAAATCACTATTGATCAGAGAAATGAAAATTAAAACAACTCTGAGGTATCACCTCACACCTATCAGAGTGACTAGTATGACAAAAAAGGAAAATGTTGCATGTTGGAGGGGATATGGGAAAACTGGGACACTAATGCACAGCTGGTGTAGTTGTAAACTGATCCAACCATTCTGGAGAGTAATTTGGAACTATGCCCAAAGGGCTATAAAACTGTGCATACCTTTTGACCCAGCAATACCACTGCTAGGTTTATATCCCAAAATCATCCACAAAAAGGGGGAAAGGACCTATTTGTGCAAAAATATTTATAGCAGCTCTTTTTGTCTTGGCAAAGAATTGGAAATTGAGGGGATGCCTATCACCTGGAGAATGGCTAAACAAACTGAGGTATATGACTGTAATGGATTATTATTGTGCTATAAGAAATGACAAGCAGGGGGCAGCTAGGTGGCGCAGTGAATAGAGCTCTGGCCTTGGAGTCAGGAGGACCTGAGTTCAAATCCAGTCTCAGACACTTAACACTTACTAGCTGTGTGACCCTGGGCAAGTCACTTAACCCCGATCACCTCACCATAAAGCAAAACAAAACAAAACAAAAAAAAGAAATGACAAGCAGAATGATTTCAGAAAAACCTGGAAAGACTTATATGAACTGGTGCATAGTGAAGTAAACAGAACTAGAACATTGTACACAGTGACAGCAATATTGTTCCATGAAGAACTGTGAATGACTTAGCTATTCTCAGCAATACAATGATCCAAGACTATCCCCAAGGATTAATGATGAAGCATACTATCCTCCTCTAGAGAAGGAACTGATATTGATTGAATATAGACGAAGCATGCTATTTTTCACTTTATTTCTTTCATTTTTTCTTTTATTTGAGTTTTCTTGTACAAAATTACTAATATGGAAATGTTTTACATAATTGCACATGTATCATCTATTTCTGACTGCTGACCATCTCAGGGAGGGAGGGATAGAATTTGGAACTTGAAACTTTAAATAAAAATGTTAAAAAATTGGAAAAAATAATTTCTTTATTCAGATCATATCACTATTAGTATTATTAATCTTTAAACTTTAAGTTTAAAGGGCTCTTTTTCTTTCTGGACGACTGAAATAACATGAGAGGTGTAGGAGGGAGGGAAAGGGTAGAATAGACTGTCTCTAAGCCTGTGCATGTAAGGGCAGAGAAAATATCTGGTTGTCCCCTAAATCAAACCAAAATAAAATAAAAATGACATGCAGAAAAGATCCAGCCCCTCATCCTGAAGAGCTAGACCCGATCAGTCTATCCCTTGGGTGCTAGATTAGGGTGAGTAAGTAAGGTGCCTTGCTTTTCAGCCGTCATCTAGTAAAGCCTAAAGCTGCCTAACTGTTTCATCAGGCGCCCTGCTGGCAATTTTGAAGTTTTTGAATGTCACTACTGGGGCCTCTCTCACAGCTACAGTAGCAGCAGCAGCTTGTCAGACCAAATCAAGCTCTCGGCTCATCAAAGCTACGCTGGCCTCCAGCAGCCACCAAGGCTCTGAGGCAGCCTTGTCTCCTCCCTGTTCCCTGCACACTTGAGTCCTTACACAATGCTCCACCGGCACAGCAGGGTTCTTCCCAGACACCTGTGGCAAGCACTTTCTACTCTGCAACCTGAGCATTTATTGCTCTTATCATCGTCACCTTAGCTCCAGAAATAGCTGCTATTAAGGTCATAAAATTATTCAGCTACAGCGTTCAGCCCTTTGTGAGGTGTGCTCAGCTTTCTCCCGCTGGAGCCCAGCAGCCAAGCCAGCCAGAACATGTGTAGGGAGGATGATTTCCAGGCTCACCCTCCCTGCCCCTCTCCCCCGCCCAGGTGGGGAAGCAGGGTTTTTCCTCAGTTGTTTGTGCAGGGCTGTCTTGCACACTTCCTGCTTCCTGAACTGGCCCCCTCAGCCCGCCAAGGTTGGGTAATTGCTGCTGACTTTCCTGCTTCCTTCTGGTCTCTCCCTCATTCTCCTTTCTCCCTATTTAGCCTTGAGAAGGAAACAATTGAGGGTGGGGATGGGAATGATGTCTGAGTATTAAAAGGGCTGTCATAAGGAGGAAAGAGGTTGACTTGCTATTAGACAGACTCGTTAATTTTTAAACTTTAAGTTTCAAGGGCTCTTTTTCCTTCTGGACAACTAAAATAACAATAGAAGGTGTAGGAGGGAGGGAAAGGATAGAATAGATGGTCAGGAGGCAGAGTGGGGAGCAATGGATGCCAAGAGGCAGATAGATGTAGGTTTGTTGTTAGGGAAAAACCTTTCTAACAATTAGGGCTAACAGATAGTGAAATGGGCTGTCTCAGTAGGGTATGAGTTCCCCTATAAATACATATGTATACACACACATATGTACACACATATACATATATACACATACACATACATATACATATATACACACAAACATATATAGTATATAACATAGAACAGGATATGTACATTTATATGACATGTCTATATATATTTGGCGTTTAAAGTCATTTATATATATGAGTGTATATTTTCTACATATATACTAATAGTACTATTAGTATATATATTATATTAATAGTAAGTACTATTAATATAATATATATACACATAGTACTATTAGTATATTTATTATATTAATAGTAAGTACTATTAATATATCTACTAAATATACATTCATATATATATATATATATATACATATATACATATACTATATATGGTGGTTGTCCTTCGTTCTCAAAGAAGAACAAAATTACATCACTGTGCTGGAGTCAAGGTACAGTGTGTCCAACCACAGCTGATCAGACCAATACGAGCTAGGAATGCTTTACCAGAGTCGAGCACAAGTAGGCCACATAAGCATTTGGAGTAGAGATGTCTCTAAATTTGCGCATCTCATTTTTTTTTTTTTTTGAGCTACTGCCATTCTGCTTTGCCATAGAGCGCTGCTCCTTCTTTGATGCACACTCACCATGCTGGGCAGTCCTGTGTCAACGTCTCGCGTATGTCACAATTCCAAAGTTCTTCACAGAGTGTTCTGGTATCGCTAGGTATAGCTATGTCATATAAATGTACATGTCCTGTTCTATGTAACACATATGCTATCTTTATGATCTTGATACATGTATATGCATATGACTACATTTACTAAATTTAACATAGATTATTCTCTTTCACTATACATTATTCTTCACAACCACACTCCAGCTCCTCCCTCTTGGGTCTTTGTACTTGCTACCCTCCACGCCTGAAATGCACTCTCACCTAACTTCTGCAACTTAGAATCCCCGGTTTCCTTCAAAACTCAGCTCAAATGTTACCTATACTGAAGCCTCTTCTGATCTCTCCATCTATTAGTGTTTTTCTCTCTGAAATTACTCTGAAATCTGTCCTTGTTTTGTGTGTGTGTATATATATTTTATGTGTGTATATACATACACACGTATACACACACTCATGGCATTTCCCCTGATAGAATATAAGATCCTTTCAGGCTTGGATGGTTTCATTTTTAACTTTGTATCCACAGTGCCTAGCACGGTGCCTGGAACATAGAAGGCACTTAGCAAACCATTATGGTCTGACTGATTGAAAGAGCACTGGATTTAGTTGGAGGAGCTCAGGCACATCCCAAACCGTGGCTTCCTTAGACTAGAGCCTTAGGCAAATCATTTTCCCTGCCAACACCTCAGCTTTAGAAAAAGGGGAAGACTGAGTGTGATTGTCTCTGAGGTCCCTTTAATCCCTACATTTCTATTTCTTTAATTTACCGTGGCTGCCTTTCTAAATTGACTTCCGATCCTGACTTTCTATAGTTCCCAGGCTAAGCTCAGACTCTTATACTGAGTAAAATACATACTTCTCAGGGATCATTTGTCCAGAGTTGTCAAACATGCTGGGGTCTGAACCAGACTAAAATGTAATTGGGACGTATTAACAAAAATAAATAAAAACACAATAAAGTATAAATAACTGTACATTTGAAAACTAAGTGCGTAAGAGGCCTACAGGAATCCTCCTTATGCACAGATTAGCATCCTTCCCTCCCTACTTTATGCACAGACTGAAGGGCAGTTAGTTGGTACAGTACATAAAGGGAGTCACTATAATTAGTACATTGTTGTGGTACAGTCATTTTTTAGTTGTGTCCAACTCTTCATGACCCCATTTGGGGCTTTCTTGGCAAAGATGCTGGAGTGGTTTGCCACTTCCTTCTCTAGTTCATTTTACAGATGAGGAAACTGAGGAAAATAGAGTTAAGTGACTTGCCCAAGGCCACACAGCTAGTAAGTGGATGAGGCCAGGTTTGAACTCAGGTCTTCCTGACTCCAGGCCTGGCACTCTATCCACTGAGCCACCCAGCTGCCCATGCTTTAGTTACCTTACCTATAAAATAGGTTTAATGGCACCAACCTTCAAAGGCTAGTTGTGAGGAGTAGCTAATAAAAATAATCCTCAAGCATAGGGCACATTGCTACATAAATGTCTGCACATTAATAGTCCCAGTTATGTACAAAGTTAAAATTCTAGGCCCTGCAAAAGGACTTCCTTCTTGCCTACTGCCCTCAGAAACTACCTTACCATTAATGGGGGGAGGGGGGAGAAGGATAGCTCCTTTTGTAGGGCTCCAGGTATAGCAGCAACTACTTAGGCAGTAACTAGAGAGTAGCTACCATATTGGTGACGCCAAGTCTAGCACAGCAGGACTTTAGAGGATTTGTGGAGTCAATAGTTTTTTACAATAATAGATAACATAGGTACAGCACTTTATGGTTTCTTGTTTGTGTTCTCTGAGATACAGATAGTACAGATATCTTGATTCTTATAGTATTGATGAGAAATCAGATACATAGGAGATGTCACATCCCAAGTCACCAGCTAGTAAGGATAAAATCCAGATTCCAAATCTTTATATAATACTTCAGGAGAGCTGAATCAATGCTAGTGGGTAGATGAGAAGAAAAGAAAAAACAAGAAAAATAAATTAAGAAATATCTAGGTGACCTCAAGCAAGTTACTTCTCTTTTCTGAGCTTCAGTAAAGTATGTTAATCCACAAAATGATAGATTGCCCCAAATTACCTTCAAATTACTTTCAAATCAAAATCTACGGTCCTGTGGTTCTTTTCAGGGGAAGTAAAAGTGAATTTCATTTCTAAGTCCATTATTGTATGGAATTAGGGAATATCAGTGGCCCTGTTTGAGAACCAGATAGATACCATTATCTTTGATTGGCAGCAGGAGAAGCTTGCTCTACATCTAGGGTTCTTAACCTGGGGTCCATGAACTTAGTTTTTAACACAACATTTTGATAACATTTAAAAACATTATCCTGCAAAGAGATCCATACAATTTTCCAGACTACCAAAGGGATCCATCACATGTAAAGGGTTAAGGAACCTTGTGCTACAGATTAATGAAATTAATGGAAGGAAATAATGTCTTATATTTATTGAACATATTCCATCCCATGGGATATAGGAAGAAATGGGAAGAATGAGAAGAAAAATTTGGGAAGAAAGAAGGAAGTGGGGGTAATATCACCAGATCTTTCAAGTATTGCAATACTGGATTTGTCCTGCCTAAATTCCTTCCCTTCCAATTTCTTTTTTCCAACCCCAAACCATCATGGTTTGCTAGGAATTGTCCAAAATTAGCTTTCCCATTCAGCATTTAAACTCACCAATGAATCATTCCTGTTCCTGAGCTTTCCACCAATTATGAGACTAGATCTGTTTCTATGGATTTAGAGGTGATGACAGAGTAAGCCTGTAAAGGTTTGCACAATCTCGAGCAAACCTCTTAAACCAGAGGTTGTTAACCCAGCAGCTCTTGTGTCATGGCACCCATTTTGGTAGTCAGGAGAAAACTGTGGTCCTTTTCTCAGAATAATGTTTTTAAATGCACAAAATCAAACACATAGGATTACAAAGGAAACAAATTATAGTGAAATTAAAATGCACTTGTTTTTCCATCCAAATTCATGGAATCCTTGAAATTTATCCATTGATGCCGGTGGGGAAAAGGGTGGTCTGTGAACTCCAGATTAAGAACTCCTTAGAACCTCAGCCTTCCTTTTCCCTGGGAAATTGCAGAATATTTGTTTATTTAACTAGCTGGATGCTGTAAGGATTCATGTTTTCCAAGGAATCTTAGGGCAAAAAGAAACATCTGAGTGTGCCTACTGAGGAACCTGTAGGGCCCCGGTCTTGGAAGGAAAAGAAACCATTAAACTTAGAGCATGTCAAGTTGAGTTGGTACATAAATTATCAAAGCCTTGTTGGATGAATAAAATGTCCCATGGTTCACACTTGACTCATCTCATCAGGCTCAATTCTAGTTACTGTTCCCTTTTTAGGCTCTAGGCCTATACAACTCTCTGTGAAAGAGTGTATTCTCCAGTGACTGGGATTAAAAATAGACCAGTAGTGTCCAAACTACTGATCATATGAGAGAGAGGAAGAGAGAGGGGGAGAGAGAGAGGGGGAGAGAGAGAGAGTGAGAGAGAGAGAGAAAGAGAAGTGGGGGAGGGAGAGACAGACAGACATGGAGAAGGAGAGGGAGAGGGAGAGAGAGAAAAAACAGGAAAACATAGAAAACATCTAGCATGTTTGTGTGGATTTTCTCTGATGACTTAGAAGATAATTTAAAATGATCAGTTTATAATGTTTTAAATGATTACTCTTAGACAAGTATAATAATACACATTTATGTAAGTCTTTGTACATTACAGAGTGCATTGCAAACTTCATCTCAATTAGTAAAATAAGCATTAGTTAATCCCTACTATGTTTTAAGTATCGTCCTAGGCACTGAGAGTAGAAAGACAAAACATGAACTAGTTCCTGCCCTCATGGAGTTTGTGTTCTATTGGAACAGGCAGCATGAACACATATATATATATATGTGTGTGTGTGTGTGTGTGTGTGTATGTGTATATATATATGTATATATATACACACACACATATATATTTTTATATATAGACTATAGGAGGAACATTCTCAGCTGGAAGGGGAATCAGAAAGGCATTATGTAAAGGGTGGTATTTAAATTGAGTTTTAAAGGAAATTAGGGGTTCTAATTGGTGGTGGTTAGGAGGGAGTGCATTCTAGGCATTGAAGCCAGTAAGTAAAAAGACACAGAAATAGGAGATGTTGTGCTGTATGTAAGACCAATTGACTGGATTGTAGAGTGTAAAGGGGAATAAAGTGGTTTATAATAAATAAATGAGTGAACGAATGAACAAATATATAAAATATGGTTGCAATAGCAGGGACTAGTTTGGGACAATTTAAACCTCTCAATAATCCTGTTAAAGTAGTAAGTATTACAGATATTATCTGTATAGTATCTCCCAACCTGACTCCCAACTGTCTCCCAGCCACCCAGAAGAAACAGGAGCAGCTGTAGCCTAGGGGTTTCTAAATACCCCCTAGATACTTGAACTTTACTACTCATCCATCACTCACTACTCCTTCTATTATTGTGATTGTTTCTCTTCCTATGCCTGTATTAGTCAATTTCTAGCCACAAAGGAGCAAACTATCCCCCAGTTCCACCCCCAATTCTCTCATCCCCATCCTCTACTCCACCTATGTCTCCTACTCCAACCCTGACCACCATTCCCACTGTGCCCTCTGGAGTTCCTGTTCCACAGTGAACAAACTCCACTTTCTTCCGGATATTTTTCTCTCGTACTTCTATCTACTGGCCCTCACTGAGACTCAACTATATGCTGTTAATATTGCACCTCCAGCTATTCTATCCAGCATTAGCTGTACCTTCTCTCACTTCCCCTTTATGGACATCCTCTTAGACTCTTTCTTAACTCCATCACTTAGCAACATTTCCTCTTTTGTGATTCACTTATTCAAAGTTTTCTACCCTATTTAAATTATGGCAGCTGTAGAATACATATCCCTAGGCCATACTTTCTCCTTTCTCAAGGAAAACACCTGACTCACTGTCTTCTTCTCCACCCAATTTATGTCCTTACAATAGGGGACTTTAATATTCACATAGATATTTATCTAACTCCCTAACCTCCCAATTCCTCAGTCTCCAATTTAGGAATGGACCAGAACTTGTGCGGGTGGGATTTCAGAGAGAAATATAAAAAATGTTCTGAATCGCTATTGATTGGAGAAATGCAAATTTAAAAATTCTGAGTTACTACCTCGCACCTATTGAATTGGCTAATGGGACAGAAGAGGAGGGTGACAAATGTTAGGGGAGATATGGGAAAATTGAGACATTATTGCACTGTTGGTGGAGTTGTGAACTAATCCAGGGGTGGGGAACTTGCAGCCTGGAGGTCACAAGTGGCCTTCTAGATCTTTGGGTTCGGTCTTTTGACTGAGTCCAAGTTTTACAGAACAAATAGTATTATTAAGGGGATTTGTTCTGTGAAGTTTGGATTCAGTCAAAGGGCAGCACTTGGATTAAACCATTCTGTAAAGCAATTTGGAACTGTGTCCAGGGGGACTATGAAACCATGCATGCCATTTGACCTAGCAATACCACTACTAGGTCTGTATCCCAAAAGAGATAAAAAAAAAAAAAGGAAAAGGACCTATATGTACAAAAATATTTATATCAGCTCTTTTCTGATGGCAGGGAGTTGGAAATTGAGGGGATGCCCATCAGTTGGGCAATGGCTGAACAAGTTGTGTTCTGTGATTGTGATGGAATACTATTGTGCTATAGGAAATGATGAGCAGGATGCTCTCAGACAATCCTGGAGGGACTTACATGAACTGATACAGAGTGAAGTGAGTAGAGCCAGGGGAGCATTGTACACAGTAATGGCAATATTGTAGGCTGATCAGCTGTGAATGACTTAGCTATTCTCAGCAATATAATGATCCAAGACAGCGCTGAAGGACTTATGATGTAAAATGCTATCCATCCTCAGAGAAAGAACTGATGGTGTCATAATACAGATGGAAGCATACTTTTTTAACTTTATTTTTCTTGAGAGTTTTTTTGGTCTATGTTTTCTTTTACAATGTGACCAATATGGAAATATGTTTTACATGACCACACATGTATAACCTATATCAAGTTGCTTGCCTTCTCAATGGGGGTGGGGGGTGGGGAGGGAGGAACAGAGGGGGAGAATTTGGAACTCAAAAATTTAAAAACTGTTAGAATTGTTTTTACATGTAATTGGGGAAAAATAAAATACTAAATAAATTTTTTTTTTTAAAAAGAAGGCAGAATGGTATTTTGGGGGAGCGAACAGGGAAAGGGCTAACATCTGACTAATCACATGCCTGTTTCTGGAACTGAAATGCCCTGGGTGTGTAGATGAATGGTCTTTTCCCAAAGCTGAGCCAAAACTGGTACAATGATACTTTTGTGTCCCAATTTTTCCTGTAAATCAAGTCTGAAAATTACCCAAATTCCACATTCCTGAACATTCAAATGTATGAGGCAACAGACACAACATTACTAACGCAGCCTTGATTTGTCTCTTGGACCTGGGAATCTACTCACTGCTGTTTCTGCTCTTTCTATTTAAGAATATAACCCTAGAACAACCTCTAAATTCAGTCATAAGAACTAAACAGAATGGGTCCCACCTGACCAGGAGCCTGGGGGAAACCAACAGCCATATGAGGAAAGTCCAGGGTTGAAGAATTTGCCAGAAGTTACATCGATTGTCCTCTCATTGGCCTTTGAAACCCAGTGCCCCTTGATTTATTTGGCCCTGGAGTCATGTGGTTAGTTGGGATGCTGATCTAAGTTAGCAGGAAAGTGAAGGAAGCTTTCCTTATTGGCTTAATTGGATTATCAGAGGAGAAGAGAAGAGCCAAGAACCCTTTGCTTTGTTTGGCCTTGCTTTTTTGGGCCCTGCAAACTACTACTCTGGCTGGTTTTGAAGCAAGAAAGTCAAAGATGTCTTGTACAACATAAATCTTGTCTTTCAGAAATAAGGGACTAGGGGCTCAAATAATCCCTGACTGATCTTTGGCTTCTCATTCCTCTTTTTCTCTGAGAGACTGTAGAACAGATACAATGGCAAATGAGTATGAGGATTCTTGCTGTGATAATAACTCACCTATGGAGGCTTACCTACTCCAGTTACCACATGAGGCAACCTTCTGTTTCATGTCAGGGCTGGACTCAAGTTATCCAGGGAAGAATCTTTCAAATATCTAAAAAGAAGCTTCTGTTGGCAACTTCTTTTAACACAAGAGTTCTCAACGTGTGTATGTGTGTGTGTGTGGGCAGCTAGGTGGCACAGAGGGCCAAGCCTAGATTCAGGAAGACCTAAGTTCAAATTGACTTACTAGCTTACTTACTTACTTGCTAACTGTGTGAAGTTGGGCAAGTCACCTAATCTGTTTGCCTCAGTTTCCTCATCTGTAAAATAGGGATTATTATAGCATCTATCTTGCAGGGCTATTGTGAGGATCAAATAAGATACTAACTGTAAAGTACTTAGCACAATGCCTGGCACGTAGTAAATGCTATATAAATGTTAACTATTATTATTGTGTGTGTTATGGATCGTTTGTTGGCAATGTATTAAAGCCTATGGTCCCCTTTTCAGAATAATGTTCTTAAATGCATAAAATAAAATACATAGAATTACAAAGGAAACCAATTAGGTTAAGATACAGTTATCAAACTATCAAACAAGTACATGAACTCCAAGTTAAGAATGCTGACCTGATATATTGCCAGTTTTCTAGTTAGGGGAGGAGAATCCTTTTCTTCTGAGCATTAATTAACAAGCATTGTTAATCATCTCCTATTTGTCAGCCTTAGGAGTGATACAGTTTGAGACCCTCTTGGATCTGAATGATAGCCTCAGATCTGGTAGAAGGACTTTTGCAGTCTGAGTATAGACAGATAGTGCAAATGTTTACTTCACATTTATTTACTTGAAGCTGTCAAAATTCATCTATGATGGCAGTGCTTGGTATAGCTATGGAGATATTTTCATAGGTATTCTCTAGCTGATCAGGAAAGGATGGTGGTGGTGGTGGTGGTGAAGATGGAGAAATGATAATAAAGAGTTAGGGGACCTTCAGGCCCTGGCCACATGTAAATCTTTTTACTCTCCTGCCAAAGCATGAACAATAGTCATTGTTCCCAGAGGAAACAATGTTCATTCTCACCCATAGCATCTGAAGGAATCTTATCTTCTTGGTCAGGTAATTGGCCTTTAAAAGGGAGATGACTTGGATGCTTAAAAAAAAGACTATAAGATATAGTTTTATGGGACTGAAATGAGTTAGGAGAGTGGGGAAAAATGAATAATCTATGTAAGAGGCAGAACAGAATCTACACGTATTGATTCGGTTCAAATTAAAACAAAAAGAAGAGGATGTAATGATCCAGTTACAGCTGACTTCTACCCTGTCAAACTTTCAGTTCGATGGTGGGTGAGGCTCACATGAGTTGGGAGCTCTTTTCTATTGGCAAAGTCCATGGACTTATCTAATCTTTATCCTCGGACCTTGTAGAAATAGGTTATAAGGACCCAATCTGAAGCAGAGCCAGAGGCAATGAGAATTACTGTCTATTCTGTTCAAATCAATACTACCACATTAAACAATTGGGTGTGAATCAAAGGCTGGAAATAAATATGACACAAAGCTTTTTTACAGGGAGCAGTCAAAGCCAAGCCTTTGGCTGGAACATATTCAAAGCAGCTTGCATTTCATTAAATTTAAAAAATGTTAAAGGGCTAGGGCTCTTGGCCACTTAGTTAAATTATCACTATTGCTATAAAATGCAGCCTAAAAAGCAGGCTACGTGTCTTTTCTTGCTTGTGTCTCATTTGTCAAAAGGCGGGGAGTGGGCCTGGTTTAGGTGGTGGTGGTGGTGACCCAGCATAGTGACAATCACCACCACTTACATCTGTAGAATGCTTTAATATTTACAGAGTGCTTTGCTGACAACAACCCAGGAAGAGTTGCTGTAATATTACCATTTTATGGATGGAGAAACTGAGGCTCAGGGAGTTTAAGTGATTTGCCTGGCCACTGAGCCAAGATTTTAATCTGGGTTTCCTGGCTCCACTGATTTTTCCTCTAAAACTCTTACTTAGAATTCTCTCCATTTGAGGAAGGGAAAGAGCCTGAAAAATATTGAAACTTCGGATTTCCCTAAGTCCTTCCCACAAACCCCTTTACTTCTTGCTTCTGAGGTTGCATGCAATGCTCAGTTTCTTTCTGATGCTGGAAATTCCAGGGTCTTCATATACAAACAAGATCTCATATAATATCTAAAAACTGGGGCCAACAAATAAAGCTTTGCCTCACTGTTACATTTTTCCCCTAGTGTTCACCATTAAGAGGGCCACCACCCTTCGTAATGTTCTAAAACATTTTAGCTAGTGTTATAGTATATCCATCTGAACAGACAAGCCCAGGTAAAATGCTTTGTAGCTATTCTAACAATTCCACTACATTGTGTAGGCTAGTTATACAGTAATGAAGTGAATTAGAAGATGGGGGGTGGGGTAGGGTAAGGTAGAAAGATTATGCAGGGTGTTGTAAGATTCCTCATTTAGATTCTGTAGCTGAAATGGCCCTGAGTGAGTAATCACTGCAATTTCATCATGAAAGCCCTGTTAACTAAGGTCAGGGAATCTGGCCAGCTATAGCTGACTCAGCATCTCTTGACTGGCTGGGTCATATTAAAACATCTCCTAATCCAGTCCTGAGCTGTTTCTGCTAGATAGACTTAGTCTGATCTTCATAAATTGTGAAACAAGATTTCGGAGAACTGATTACAAGAGAGTGACCTTTCCATAGAAGAGGGGAATCAACAGTTTTCTCTTTCTTCTTTTTCAACAGATGAAAGATGCTATTTCCCTCTTTTCTCTAAGAGCATGAAAAAGAAATTATGGTCAATGCTGCTAAAACTCAACGAAACAAAACAAGTGGCTGTTCCCTTGTTAATTCAGCCCCTGGAGTCATCTCAGAAAACCTAACTTTACAAGCAGTATGATTGGAGGTTGGTTCTAGAATTGGAAAATACTTATAAGTCATCTAATTTGACCCTTCCAACCATCAAGCTCATAAAGTTTGGAGAGTTCCATATATATGTATATTATCAGAGGCAGCTAGGTGGTAAAGCAATGGACCTTGAGTCAGGAAGATTCAGCCTATCTCAGACTCTTACTAGCTGTGTGAATCTTGAAAAGTCATTTAACCTCTGCCTCAGTTTCTTCATCTGCAAAATGGGGATAAATTACAGCACCTATTTGCCAAGCTTGTTGTGTTACGGAATGTTAAGGGGTCCCCTGAACTTTTCTTTTTGAGAAAAGTTTTTTTTTGTTTTTTTTTCTTTTTCAGAAACACTGGACCCAGAGTATGCAAGGAGGCCCTGAATGTGTCAAGGACAAAGTCACTCTGCCCCCAGATGACATAATCTGTTGTTTGCATTCCAAACTGGACTCACTGTGTGTCCTTGGGAGTTGACAGGCACCAGCCAGTCTGCACTAGGCTGTGAAACTTCTTGTGCAGCTGGGACCTTCATAGATAAGCAGACCCTCCTATCTTCATGGTCTAGCAGCAGTTCCGAAGAGTGCCACTTTTGCCATGGCCTTACTCCTCCCCTTCAGGAGGGGTTTTGTCCTTTTGCCACCTTTACTGCACCCTTCCCATCCCATGACACACCCCTTTGGGTGGAGATTTGTGTTTCCTCCTCCTTCCTTTGTTGTATTGTTATAAATATGCACATTTATGAATGGATTGTGAATTCTTTGGGTTCCACATGCATGTTCATTCCTCTTGTAATAAAACTGGTTTTCACATGAGTGTTGTGAAGTTATGATTGCCTGTTGACAGTTGTGAGGATTAATGAGATAATATTTGTAAAATATTTTGCAAACTTTAAAGTGACATACAAATGATAGCTATTATTACCATAAATGCAATGATTGAATACAAGTAGTTTTCTTATATCACCTTAACATTATTAATTTCTTATGGTTCCATGTGCCTTCAACTTCATTACTTGCACAGAGTTTAGGGACCCTGCTTTAAATCACCTTAAAAAAGGCAAATCAAAACAATAGGTTTAGGAGTCCACAAGACTGCATTTTCCTTACTGTCCTGACTAGGCTCCATTCTGATGCCTCAAGGGGTATGACAATGATTGGTTCTTGAAGACTATGCCAGCAGATTTCAAGTGATGGTACTTTCCACAAAGCTAGAAAAGCTCTGAGCCCAGCAATGCCGGTCATTTGAAGAGCAATCAAGCTAAGCACGAAACGGCTTATCACCAGCTTGCCCATTAGGTGATTAATCTTTTCAACCACAATACAAGAGATCATCTATTAAGGCATAGAGAGTTTGCAGTCTGCATTGGTGGGGACAGTACACACATCAACAAAATCCTATGATGATGGAGGTGTTGAAGGAAGCCCAAGATAGTACAATGTAATGGAAAAAGTGTTTTAATGGGACTTGGAAGACTTCAATTCTTATCCAGCTCCTACCATTTACTAGCCATGTGACCTATAAGACTCCTCTATAATTGAAGAGCATATCTTTAAACTGTTATGGGTTATTATTTCCAATTACAATTGATGACAAAAATAGAAATGAAGACCCTCTGGAGCAATGAATGCAAATTCTTTCTTTTAGCTTTCTCAGCCTCTTGTTGCTCTGAGATATCAGGGTGGTAAATGAATGAGACTAGAAGATAGAACTCCAAGATGGCAGGATTTCGACTTTCAATGGTATAGGGAACTCCCAGATGAGGATATTCCCTCTATCAATTCCAATTGGCACATTCTCTGCAGCTTCTTACAGTTGTAGGAATTCTTAGTTTCTCTTAGAAGTTTAGTTTAGGTTCTTAGAAACTCTCTTAGTCTTAGAGAGCTTCCTTGAATACAGAACTTAAGGACCCAGTGTGAAGCAGAGTAAGTGATATTTGCTCAGGGTCCCACTTCCAGTACATTTCAGAAGCAGGACTTGACCCCAGGTATTCCCAGCTTCAAGGTCAGCTCTCTTATCTCCTTACTTACTATGTCTTGTTGCTTCTCATAATGGCAGGAGCCAGGTTTCCTTCTCTATATCTCCTACAAGGCCTATTTCTGTTCCTTTCAAGTGAAAAGGAACTTAGTTTTTATAGATTTAGGGCTGAAAGGCACCTCTGAGGACATTTGGTAAACTGCCTTTTCCTCCTCTCCCAGCTTTACAGATGAGGAAACTGAAGCTGAAGGAATTAAGTGACTTGCCCAAGGTCACACAAATACTAGGTAGTAGTATTGGAATTTGAACCTAAGTGATGGCAAACTTGTTCTAATAAAGTGCTTGTTGAATGAATGAACTTCAGTTTCCTTATATGTAAAACAAAGATACAGCACAGTATCTTAGGAACTCGATAAATATTTGGTGAAGGAACATCTGCCTTGCTTAACTCACAGGATAGGTGTGGGAATAAAATGAAATAATGTGAATAATTAGACAACATGCATTTTAAACTGTCAAAACACTCTTTGTATATAAGGCATAATTATTATCTAGCCTGCTGGGAAACTCATTTCCCAGTGGAGCATTCACTAAGCGTGAGAAGGGCTATTACCAGGGGCTTGATCCCATTTCAGAATAGTGAGAAAAGATCCAAGTTTAGAAGTCAGAGAATATTCTCACAAATACTTTGGGCATATCTTTATTGAAACCCTAAAAGAGTATTTAATCGGCACACACATAATAAGATCTCCACTTAAACCATAATTTAAATAAACAACAAAAGTACAGGTAGAGCTAATAGTGGAGGCTGGATCATTGCACACACAATCTTCCCTCACTCGGAACACAAAAGCAGTTTCCAATCCAGTTGACTAGACACAAAAGTAAGTGGGAGCGTAAGGCCCAATTTCTTTGTTTGCATGCACCTGCTGATGCTGAGCTCTCTTCTCTATTCCTTGTCCTATTTTGAAAAGAGAGCCCTGTCCTTCAAGGGGGAAACAGTGGGCATGCAAACAAAGATGGTTTAAGGTTAAAGGCATTTCACAGAATGCAAATGATAATCACATATTTCACAAACAGAACAGAGTGGAACCTTGACTCGGTTATCGTTTCAGAAACGCATGTACAGTGGTAAAGGTGGTGTTGATTGCTTCGTGGTTGCTGTTAGGTTGTTGCTTTTATTTGTTATACTTCGGCACAGTCAAGTATTTTACATGGTAGCTCCACAGTCAGGAAGAAAGCCATTGAGTGCCTTGGAAGAGAAGAGCATCAAATTCTTCATCAGCAGGTAAGAGCCTTTTTTTTTTTAAAACTACTTCTCCCTGAATTTTCCCAAGTTGCCACCTGGTGCTGGTTCCATAGGCCTGAAATGCAGACAGTGCCAGGTTGTTTTGCCACTGCCTTGCCAACGTAAAATGTCTGTTTGGCTCAGAAATGCTAAGATACTCAGCTCATGCTCTCTTAGGTCTTACTCCTTCCTTTTTGCTATTGCTAATTTCCCCCAAACCCAAATTACCCTTGGGCACACTACTCTTGAGCCCAATACTTCAACACTTAGTCTGATTTCTGAATCAAATGTTGAGAGTACCACAGTCATTCCAGGACTATACAGATTTGTCCTCAAAGACAGTGTTGCACACATTCCACGGTATCCTTTTTCTTCTTCTGTATGTTCTTCACATTAAGGTAACATTGTTGTTATAAAATAAGGCTCTGGCTAAATACTTCTTAAGAAGGAAATTCCTGGAAAAACCTGTCATCTTTTACATCTTTTCTCTTAAGGCTATGATTGCAATTCCGGAGATACATAGGAAAAGTTTCTAAATTCTTCCTGGTTAATCATAGGAAGATGTCCCTCATCAATTGGAGTTAAAACTGGCTCTTCTCTTATGAAGTCAGGATCAAAATTACTGACATCTTCTCGGGATTTCTGTGAAACAAAAAGAGAACAAAGATGAGATTTTATGAACTTGAGACCTGAATCATCTTGCATTAGACTGGGCACATCCCAGAAATTTCAAAGAATGGCTTTAGAACTCTCATTTGACAATTTTATCATTATAGCAGTGCATAATTATGATTAATACTCAAAATGCTTTTCAGCAGTGCTACAGAACACTGTGTTTTCAATGCCTTTAAATCCATTAAGTTATGAATCCCATGAAAATCTTACTGAGTAGGTCAATGTTAGGTACCGAGGTTAAGGAACTTCAGCAGTCACAAAGATCAAATCTGCCAAGCCTTTGCTTAGTTTTTAATGCTCTGAACTATTTCTTCACACAAACAATAAAAATAAACACTGTGTGAGCGTAAAAAGAGGGACTTTGTATTTAAACTGTGAATTTCTCCCAATGTTTAGGATAGTGAAGAAACATAACAGGAAATGAATGCTTATTGTTGAAAGCCTTCATTGTAAGGCTAAGGGTAGGAAATAATTACCTACTGTCTTATTAATTGGCTGGCTCTCTACTCACTGTGCCATGCTGCCATGTACATATTCCTGGCAGAGGTACACTCTTTACAGTAAATGGAAGACAAAAGATATTTAGCTTTTCTTGACTGGCTCCTTCTCTGCAATACATGAGGCTACTAGAGATGAAACTAGATGCATATTTTATATTTTTGGAAAGATTTCACACAATATAGACAGAGGTGGTGCTAGAGTTTTTGATAAACCTTGTGTGTGTGTGTGTGTGTGTGTGTGTGTGTGTGTGTGTGTGTGTGTGTGTGTAGAGGTCAAGATACTGCCATCCTTTTTCTCCTTTCTTCTCCAGTGCCCTCTTCCTCCAAATCTCGGCCCTATTCTTTGCCCTGCTCCCCTCTCCTCACCATGCCAGCTAGCTCCTGAGCTTACCACAAATTTAACAGCTGACTCCCTGAGAGCAAAACCCTGGACAGTTGTGCATGGGGCACCAAGGGTAGAGCTGTCCATATAGAGCACTTTCCCTGCCACTAGTTCCTGAGTTCTCAAGTTAAAATTATGATCTCTCTAATTTAAAAAGCCAGAGTCAAAATTAAGAGAACAAAGTTTAATATTTTTTTCTATTTTCCATAGGGACTTTGGAAAGCTACAGAGCCTTCAGTTGTCAGGAAACACAAGGAAATTCTTGTACCAAGACTAAACTAGTCATTATCCTAACCATAGAACCCCTTGGGAAGTGTGTGGGTCTTGGATTTGGGAGAATCTCAGAACAAGCAGAACTCAGGGAGATTTCACCTTGAATTTGAGGAGCATGAAGAATGTGGAAAGGCAAAAAGAAAGGACGTATAAGCAATAAACACTAAATGACTTGGACATCTAGAGTGAACACCTACCATGCAAGGGAATTGTAACATCAGGTGTGAAAGCTACACTATAAATGGTGAGCTAGACTGGAGCATCCTACCTGTATGACTTCTGGAGAAAGTTTTGAGGCTTAATTAATGGACAAAGTGAGACTTTTCTCATATTGTCCTTGGACACTTACGATTCTGGGTCTGAAGGGTGGTTCTAGTTGGCGCTGGTTCAGCTGGACCCAGTCAATTTCCTTAAAGAATGGATGTCTCAAGATGGTATGCTCGCCACCTTGAGTCACACTTCCCAACCGCATGTTGGGGTTCTTGGTCATGAACTAAAAGAGCAAGAGAGAGAGAAGAGGTCAATTTATACACATTCTATGTGTTATAGATAGAAATATGGTGGCAATAGCAGAAAGGTCTACGAGAATCTTTCTGGTGGTTCTTATTTCGCCGGCTGCATTTTCCACCTATATTACACTGGGGCAGAAAACGCTTGGCACAAGTCATTCTTTAAAAGTAGAAACACATCTGTAACCATAGTCCTTACCACTTCCATTTCAGGCGGTCTGAGTCACCATAAAACTAAAAGAAAGTTGGAGTGTCCAGTCCTCAATTTTGTAAACATTATTTTGTTTACCTCTCTAAGAAGAGAAACTCTTTTTAAAAACTGCCTTTCTCATGTTGTAGCTCCAGATGGGAGTCTCATTTGGGAATGGAACTCCTTTTTGGACCCGTTGCCTACTCTTCTGAGAAAAGTGAAATACTTGCCTTTCTTTTTCCTACCGTGATGTAACCACAGAGAGAAACAGGTCTTTGTTTTGCATAGAGTAAGTTGGTTGTGAAAAACTTAAATAAAATAGAGTATTCTGACTCAGGAGAGCCAAGTTGTCCTCCTTTAAAAGAAAGATACTATAGTTTTAGGTGGAAAACTTCTTATAAAATACTTTCCATTTGGGATTCTGGATTTCATGACCTTGCCTCAGTTATTATACAGATAAAAAAGCAAAAGGAACATTCCTTCACATTTTAAGCACTAAGTGGTTTTACATTTGTAAGTTGGATATCTTATATACAAGCCTTTTTAATTACAGTCACATATGGATTTTGGGCATCCTTCCCCAATACAGATTTTCTACTAAGATGAAAGGAATTAAATTCTGTTCCTCAAAGTGGCCAGCAAGGACATTTACTTATTTCCTGCCCCACCTAGTCCAGGATCATTGACTTTTCATGTGTAAAATGTGATTTTTCAACTATAAAGTGACTAAACCAAGACTTTATAATTGTTTTCCCCTTTCAAGTAAGAGGAAAACCCTTTTAGATTAATTACTTTTAAAAAAACAAACAGAAGTGTTCCTTAAATGCAGACAAATTAATCCCTCTCTATTTAATTTGAGATTACAAAACAAAATTTTATTCCATGTTTAGAGAAATGATTCCTGACTGAACTCAACCATGGCTGAATGTTCAGAAAACTTCTTTAAGGTCAGTTCAGTCAGTCAATAAGCCTCTATTAAATACCTACTAGGTGCTGGGTACTGTGCTAAGATTAAGAGACATCAAGTCTAGATAACGCCACAGCAGATGCCTGAAGCTGTGAAGACTCTTGCTTCGCTTCCATTGGAAAATGATAATTTAGGAAAGAGAGAGGGAGAATGGGAGACACTTCAAAAAACTCTAAGCAAATCTGAAAGGAAGAATCTTGGACAGAATGTTAGAAACCTTCAAAGAGGAGCTAATAAAGAAAGTTATTGATTGAGCTTAATGGCTTCTCCCTCCCAAGGGCAAGAAAACAAAAGTCATAGGTGGAGGTACATTAAAGATGGGACGAAACATAAATGCCAAGACCGTGAATCACAGGATATTCTGACTGGGGCATTCAGAAATTTATCAAGCAATTAAACTCTAGTTAAACATAGATTAAGGAAAGAAATCTCTTATAGTCAAATTTAGTCTAGCAGGAGTTCTGAATGCATACTGGTTTGAGTTTCATGAAAGCTAGATCATGCTTGCCTCGTTTGAGAGGACAGTGAGACAATTGTTATAAGATGGAAAAGTAAAATAAAAATTTGGTGGAAAAAAAATCCAATAGATCTTTTCTTTCTTCAGAAAGCACACCTAGAGAAAATTCCCAGTAGAATAGCTTTCATTTCTGAAGCTCACTAACAAAGAAAGATCCAAAAACTCAGCATATGGGGAAAGGAAACACTCGCAGATGGCTTATTTGAACTTCTTAGGCCTGCCAATTAGGGCTGGTAATTATGCAAGAAGAGGGTGCCCTGTGAGAGTTAGGGTGCCACTTGTTCTTTATATCAGATGTTTCTAAAAACATTATACTATCCTGGAGTGACCAGAAGTTCTCATTTTCGAAAGGCTGTTTCTCTCCCTCTCCCTACCTGTTTAATCCACTCCCACTGCATTTGTCTTTTTTTTTTTTTTTTTTTTTGGGTGAGGGGAGGGTATTAAATTCTCTGAGTTTAGCAGATGGGAGCTGTTCCTCGGTAGAGATTCTAGGAGTGGTTGGTTGCAGCTGTTCCTTCTTCCCCACAAAGGTTTTGAGAGTTACAGGTAGCCTAGCTCTAAGATCGCAAGAAAATGTCGCTTTTGTTTTTTGAGAAGCAGCTTTGGATAGGGTTCTATGGGAAAACATGGCATCTGTGGCTTGTTGCTTCAGAGAGAGACAGAATTGGTATTTCACTAGATTAATACTTTTCCTTAGTGTTCTAAGAAGTTCTTCTGGGTGACCAATACACACACAGACACATTCCCCACCCCAACCCCCACGCAATTTTGCAAATCCGAAGAGGTTACTTTTAGATCTGATCTCCTTGAGAGCAGGGGCTATCTTTTGCCTGTCTTTGTATCCCCAAATGATTAGCAGTGTGCCTGGCAGGCTCATAGTAGAAATTTAATAAATTTTTTTGACTGACTGATTATTACCATGGATTTTTTTTTTTAATGTCAAGGTAAATGTGTTTCTATGATTCAAGGTAATCTCAACTCTTCACTCATCCTTCCCAAATTCATCCATTAAACAAATTTCAATTTAGAATATTTATTAAATGTATACTATATGCAGAATATTTTGCTAAATTTTGGGAGAAATTACATAAAACATGGCCTCTGATCTCAAATGTTTACTGATTGCCAAGCAGGTACATGGTATGGTGGTAAGAATATATATGGTGACAAGAATATCTGATTTGGAATCAGAGAACCTGGATTCAAAGTCTGCTTGCTACTTGTGTGACCTTGGGTAAGTCACTTAAGTCAAGTTAACAAAACTTATGTGCTAGACACTGTGCTAAATGTGGGGCATACAAAGAAAGGTAAAATTAGTTGCTATGCTCAGGGAGTTCATAGTTTAAGGGAGGAGATAACATGTAAACAACTATGCACAAACAAGACACATACAGGACAACTTAGAAAAAAAATCATCAGAGGGAAGGCTTTTAGTGAGTAAGACTTAGTTTTATGCATTTTTGTATCACCTCAAAGCTTTTAGTAATGGTGGCTTACTTGCTATCCACATGACCTTAGGCAATTCCCTATACCTCTCCGAGCCTGTTAGTTTTTGTTTTTTGTTGGGTTTTTTTTTTTTCATTTATGAAATGAAGAGATTGACCTAGCTATTAGATAGAAATCATAGGATCATAGGTTCCTAGATTTAGGTCTGAAAGAGATCCTAGAATCTGTCTAGATCATCCCCCCTTAGCTTTCCTGATAAAGAAACTGAGGCCCAGAGCCCCCTAATACTTGCAGGATCAAATATAAAATCCTCTTTTTGACTTTTAAAGCCCTTCATAAGCTTGGCCCATTTTGCCTTTACAGTCTTCTTACATCTTACTCCCCTCCACAGACTTTACAATCCAGTGACACTGACCTCCTGTGTGTTCCTCCCACAAGATACTCCATCTCTCCACTCTGAATTTTTACTGGCTGTTTTCCACGTCTGAAATTCTCTCTTTCCTCACCTTTAACCTCCTGACTTCCCCGGCTTCCTTTACTTAAATCCACTTTCTTCAAAAAGCTTTTTCTGATCTACCTTAATGCTAATGCCTTCCCTCTGATGATTTTTTTCTAAGTTGTCCTGTATGTGTCTTGTGCAAATTCATCAGCCTCACTTTCTCCTCCAGAGCCATCTGGGTCCACTGGCAAGATATAGATCAGGACAACTGGAGATGGCCCTGATGCAGTGGGAGACTTTAGTTCTCATTTTGACCGAAGCAACACCCATTCAGTGATTAAGACTATGTAGGAAATAGCCAAGGAATGGCACTTTTGCCTAATAAAAAAATCAATCTGCCAGGGGAAGACCCTCAAGGTTTGGGGCCAAAAGAGAAACAATTACTATGTACATCCACTCTGAGCCACCATGGCCCAAACAATGACCACTGAGTGGGGCTTGGGCTAGGACTTATTGTTGACCAGTCAATGAGACAGTATATAGAATGAAGGCAAGAAAGGACAGGCTATTTTCAAAGAACTGCAAGAATTTGGTTCATCTGAAACCTAGTGCATGAAATAGTAAATAGATTAATTGGGAAATGTTGATTGGGGTCAGACAGACATTGAATGTCAAAGGAAAGACTCTCAATTTTATTTACTGGTAGCAGTGAACCCCTGAAAGTTTTTCAGCAGGGTAGTGACACAATTTGAGAAGTGCTTTATGGAGGGGCAGCATTTTAAACTGGAAAGAACAGTGGACTCAAGTCAGAAGACCTGGGTTCTAGTCTCAGCTCTTCCACTAACTAGATAAGAAAGTTATTTAATTTCTCCGGACTCTGGTTTACTTATCTGTAAAATAAAGAAGAGACCATAGAGGTCACTGAGTCCAAACTCCTCATTTCAGAGATAAAGAAACTTAGCCTCAAAGCGGAGGGGAGGAAGAGGAGAGGGAAGGAAGATAAAGTATTTTTCCCAAGGTAATTTGAACCTATGTCCTCTGATTCCAGATCCAATATATTATAACATATACTATCCTTTCCAACCTTAAATTTCTATTATTCCTCTAAGATTATCCTGGATAGCACAATGGATAATATACTGGACCTGAAGTTAGAAAGACTTGGGTTCAAATCAAGCCTCAGACATTCACTAGCTCTGTGACCTCGAGCAAGTCATGCAACCTCTGTCTCAGTTTCGTCATCTGTAAAATAGGGATAATAATAGCACCTACCTTCCAGGGTTGTTCTGAGGCTAAAAACACAGAATATGTAAAGTCCTTTGAAACTTTAAAGCATTGTATGAATATTAGCTATCAATAGCAGCAGCATCAATCTATATGATGGATCAGACAGGGGAAGAGAATGGAAACAAAGGAGTCCATTACAAGAATGATATAGAGTGGGTAGAATCCTGGACTTAGAACCAGGAAGATGGAGGCTTGAATTTGTCTTTGACCCATTAGAGCTGTGTGACTCTGGGAAAGTCACTTAACCTTTCTGAGTTTCAGACACCTTGATTATGAAGTACAGATAATAATACCCATGATACCTGCCTTAGATAGTTGTTACGAAACTCAAATGAGATAATAGAAAGCATTTTTCAAACCATAAGTTACTGTAAAAACATTATCACCACCGTCATCATCATTAGTAGTAGCAGAAGAAATGTAAAGGAGGAGTTATTGGCAAGACCTATTAACTGGCTATACAAAAACCAGAAGATGAGTTTAAGATTTCATTCTGGGTGACTGGTAGGATAATGGCTCCATTAACAAAAACATAGTATATAAAAACACGGACTAGGTTTGGAGAAGAAGATGATGAGTTTGGTTTGGTGACATGGTGTATTTGAAGTGTTGATGGCACAACAGGTAGATGTCTAATAGGTAGTTGGCATAGCTTTGAAGGTTAAGAGAGATGCTAGAATTAGATAAATACATTTGGGAGAGAGCTGAATGGAGGTGATGAATAAAGTTCTGGGAGTGGATGGAATTGTCAAGAGAATGCTAAAATAGAGCCTAGGTAACAACTATATTTAGGGGCAAGAGAACGAGAAACCAGATTGAGAGCTGAAGTCTTCAGAGGTCATCGAGTTCAAGCCCATCAATCTAAAGATGAGGAAATTAATGCTCAGAGTAAACTGACTTGTCTAAGATCCCATAGAGTCAGAAATGATGGTTAAGATGGATGTGGGTGCAGTTAGAGACTGAGTAGTCAGAGGTAGGAGTCAACTCAGGATAGTATAGTGTTAAGGCAAAGAAAAGAATTTCTAGGAGGAAAGATGGTTAGCAGTGCCAGATCTTCAGGACTGAGGTCAGGAAGTATGAAGACGGATATAATGTCTTTGGAATTGTTGACTGGGATATTATTGGTTATTTCTAAGAGCAATGATTCAGTAGAGTGGGGAGGGAAGCTTGGTTGTAAGGCATTGAATGAATGAGTGTTAAAGAAGAGGATGTGGTAGATGGAGACTATACCTACCTACTACTAAACAAGGAAAGAAACGAGAAATGGTGGCTTAAAGCAATACTAGAGTCAAGAAAAGGAATTCTTTTTGGTCTTTGTTTTTAGGTTAGTGGAGACTTCAGCATGTTTGTAAGTAGAGAGGAAGCAACCAGTAGAGAAGGAGAGATTGACAATGCTAGAGAGGAAAGGATAACTGATGGAGTAAAGTCCTAGAGGAGATAGAGTCCTAGAGGAGACAAGAACAGAGGCAGAGATTATCCTTGGGGAAGGGGAGGAATACTTTACGTAGCAACATATATTTATTGAGTATTTAGTCTGGATAAGGCTTTGCGGGTAACACAAAGATGAGCAAGGCACAATTCCCACTCTAAAAGGATTTATGATCTAGGAAGATGTGAAGTAGAAGCATGGGGCAGGACTAGGAGGTAAAGAGAGAATAAGAGAAGTAGACAACACATGGTGCAAGGTAGAATATGGTACATTACAAGGGAGGTACCAACCAATACTACAAGGTATAAACACAGTACTCAGGATATAGAAAGACCTGAACCATTGCTGGGGGTGAGATGGAGTGCTGATGAGGATTAGGGAGCACTTTCTGTAGGAAGTGGCATTTGATCAGAGGAGCTACTGACGGGTTTTGAATAAAGGGAAACTGAAAGAGAAGAGGTCAGGTTATCTGCTGAGAGTAAGGCAGGTATGATTAGGATTAGAGATTTGAAGAGAACGGAAAATTTTGAAACAGCTGCTGTGGGGAATGCCACAGGGAATCAACTAGATGAATTATGAAACAGGTTGACAGATCCAGGTGAGTTCAGATACCATGAATTTGCGGTAGAAAAAAATGAGCATCATCACATCACTTTCTTCAGGAATACTTCCACTTGGTGTCAAGGGCAGAGAAAGCAAAAGGCAGGGTTTACCTGAGCTCAGGGATGGGACACGGCAGGTATAGTGGAAGGTTAACAGGGTAAAGGGACGCAGGGTACCAGCTAAACACTTTTGAAATGGATGATAATGAGCACCAGGAAGGATAGGAAGGCTGGTCAAAGCAGAGGCCTGAAGGATAGGGAAAATGAGGAGGGCTTAAGACTAGAATGTCTCATCTCTTTTCCCCCAGATATATAATAACATCCCCTGCAAAAAGAAGCCGGGCGACTACTTATCTGATGTGTCATAGTGGCGATTTATTTTGTGTATAGGTTGGATTAGCTGTCTGCTGAGGTCTCTTCCAATTCCATGCATAGCTTGCTTGTACATAATTGTTTATATGATGTCTCCCCATTAGACTGGGAGCTTCTTGAAGGATTGGGTTGTTTTTTTTTTAACCTTTCTTTGTATCCCTAGAACTTAGCATAGTGCCTGACACATGGTAGATGCTTAATAAATGTTCAAGGCAGCTAATGCCCACTGGTTTTCCATGAAGGTACAATGGAATTAAGTTGAATTCCATTGAGTCCAATTCAATTCAGTCCCAATTCAATTGGGACACAAAGCAATGGAATGCATTGTAAGTGCCTACAAAATCAAAATGATTGTGGCCATTAAGGAGCTTATATTCTACAAAGTAATGTCAGGAGAGGGAGAGCAGTAACAACTGAGGCTATCATAAAGAGAACATGCCCTACTTATGTGAAAACAGCAAGGTGGACAGTGAGAGCACCCCACTGGTACCCTCTCACAGTATCAGACGGAAGCTTCTAGCATGTTGGGTAGATCCCCATGATGACCTTATGAGAGAGCATGACTAAGAGTTACACATGGATGGCAAGCATGGATGGATTGTGATCTTCATCATTGGAGAGAACATTCAAATGATCTACTTGGGTATAACGAGTAGACGTAGTAGCAACTGAGCTTAGCGTTTTTTTTTTTTGGTTAGGCAATGGGGTTAAGTGACTTGCCCAGGGTCACACAGCTAGTAAGTGTTACGTGTCTTAGGCCAGATTTGAACTCAGGTCCTTCTGAATCCAGGGCCGGTGCTCTATCCACTGTGCCACCTAGCTGCCCCAGTGCTTAGCTTTGAAGGAAGGAAAATTCCAAGAGGCAGAGGTGAGGAGGGAGTGTTATTTAGGTGTGGGGTACATAGCTTGGACAGCAGCAGGAGATGGAATTTTAAGTTCAGGAAATAGCTAACAGGACAGGGTGAAATGAAGAGTGCAATGAAAGGAAGTAATATGAATGAGTCTGGAAAGGTAGGTGAGAGGCAGATTGTGCAGAGCTTTAAATGCTTTGATGACAAGTTTGTATTTTAACCTAGAAGCAACAGGGAGCCACTGAAGATTTTTGAGCAGAGGAGTGATATAGTCAGATCTACAGCATATTAATATTATTTTAGGCACATTAATATTATCCTTTTATAGGAGAGTTCTTCCTCATTTCTGTTATTATTCAGATTTGGTACCAAAATGTCCAAGAAATTTTAAAAAATAGGTTAAGTTGTTTATTCCAAACACTGAATAGTTAAGTTGAGGGGGAGGGGCAGCGGAAGGAGAAGGAGAAAAAATAAGCCAGAGGGAAGGAGGATAAGGGACTTGGGAAAGAGAAGCAGGTCAGGAGCTTATAAATCAAATTCGATGTATTCAATTTCATTAGTCTCCAAGCTGAGTCTCAAGAACACGACCTCAGCTAACCTTCTCTAGGGCATGTGGTTCAAAGCAGCAGAGTCTGTTAAAGATGGAGAAAAACACTGACTTCATGGAAGACTGTACATATTTACACAGAAGAATCATAGTGTTTTCAAGAGCCAATAAAATGGCTTTACAGACTGGAAAAATGAAAGCTCTTGCCAGTGTTAAAAAAAAAAATCTAATTCCACCCCAAAAGGCTGTCTCTCTAAGTAACTGAGACTATTCAAGAAAATCTCATCCTAATAAGATTAATTACTACATGGATTCAGACATACCTCAGATGAAATTATATCTCTCAGAAGCCTGACAGAGGATAACATAGTTAGCTTATGAGGCAGATGTTAAAAGGCAATTGTGGTATAAGACCTGGGTTCAAATCCCAACTCTGACCTTGGCCAAGTCCCTTAACCTTTCACTGTTTCAGGCAATTTTCTAAGACTTTCTAAGGCACTGAGCAAAACCCGATTAGCATTGGTAAAGGAAATGTCCTCACTGGAAGTTCCTTATATCAATGAGATCACTGGTTCTGGCTCCCTCTCCCTCAAAAGGGAAGGCAGATGTTAGCTCCTATGCCCCAACATTAGTTTTATAAATATATTACACTATATTAATTACCCCATTTCATTTGTAGAGCTATTCTCCCTCCCCCATCCCCTTCCAACTGTGGCTACTAATTAGAGTGCTCCTTAAGAGAGCAATGGGTAGAACCCTTGGTGTGCTGGTGTAGGTCAGAGGATGGGAGGGGGATTTTATAGATCTTCTTGACATTTGGGGATGGAGTTCAATTGTTTTTTCACACTATCAGAGGCAGGTGCTTGGCTCTTCTCCATCTTCACATCAGATGTAACCTCTGCAAGTCTGAATTTCCTCATCTGTAAAGTGAGGCGTTTAGACCAGATGATCTCAGAAGTCCCTCAACAGCTCTAAATTACATCACTCTGTGGTTATAAGAGGAAATAAGTTTAAACAGCAACAAAAAGAATCTGGGTCCAATTCGATCAAGAACATCCTAATAATGAGTTTCACCACTGGAACTGAGAATCTGTCTATAGAAGAAGGTTGAGTAATCTTCCATAGATGCTTTTAAAAAACTAAATAAATGTCTATCATGTTGTTCTACCTGGAAAAAAAAGGTATAGATTAAATGCTCTTTGAAAGATTAGAATCTGAAATTTCTGTCAAATTTCTGTCAAAACTTAGAGCCTGACTAGGAGGTGATGGACTCAGAATGCAGCATGAAACAGAGAGTTCTGGACATGGACAATACGGGAATTTATTTTACCTGACTATGTAATTTTGCTGCAAAGATTTTCTTTTTCTTTCTTTTAAACTGTGGGTGGGTGGGAGGGAAAGAAAATACATTTGTTGACTGAAAACTAAAATGAAATGAAACTCAAAAAAAGGCTTAAAGCTTCACGCAACTCTTCCTAAGAAGAGATCTCACCTATCACAGGGACTGGCAAGAAAAAAAAAATATTTCCCAGTTTTCAGACTCAAGTAGTTCATGGAAAGCAAAATAAATTTTAAAATTTATTATTTTCTGATAGCAAATCTTTCATAAAACAAAGATGGAAAGGAAGAGAGTATGAGAGACACAACTTATAGTTCAGAACACATTCAAACAGATGAAGCATTTATTAAGTGCTTACTATGTGCAAAGCACCGTACTAAATGCTGGGGATACAAATAGAAAAATAAGCCAACACCTGCTGCCAACGTGCTCAGTCTAGATAAGTGGAAGGAGATAGCTATATAGTGTAATCCCTTTATAAAATTGGTATTGGGACACATGGCTAACACCTGCTTTACAGACTAATTATGTTATCCATTATAAGGCTTCTATCATCTATAGTGATGTCTTTTGACAGACATATTTTCATCTTTGGTAATCTGAATCTTTGTAATAATGAGCCTTGTTAAAAGGGGTTTTTAACTGTCCTTTTAAACTCATTAAAAGAAAGGCACTGGCCACAAAGACTGTTTCCCATTCTGACAGTTCTATTTGATCTCAAAGAAGAATAGTTACATAAAGCAATTAGGCTAACAAAGTTTCCTTTCAGGAGCCAGAGAACACTGAATTTTCTATTAATAGTTGGATTTGGCTGTTATATAAGTATAAAATGACCTTCTAACTTCATTAGATTTCAGACTTCAACCAAGGAGAAGAGGAATGACTTTAGTGGCAAGCCGGACTGGAAGGGCAGATGTTCCACTTTAAGAAGCCTCCTAGAAGACTTTCTTTTAAATGGATTGAAGACAGAATTTCATATTCATTTCTTTCCGCACAGAATTGTTATGACTTTGTCTTTGTGGTCTCTGTGTTTGTTAGGAGTGGAGGAAGGAGTGAAGAAGTAAAAGCCAATACAAAACAGTATCATAAGATCACAGATTTGAAGCTGGAAGGGACCTAAGAGGTCATCTAGTTCAATCCCCTCATTTTGGATGTGGGCAAAGATTCCCTGGACAATCTCTATTTTCCAAGGGAGGGGAAGGGGAAGCCTCAGATGGTATGAGAGAGGAAAGGAGACTGGCCTTCAGAAGGAAGGGGGAGGCCTGGCCATCAAGACTGTATGTGAACAGCAAAAGGAAAGAATGCTGAGATACTAAGACAGAGACTGAAGCCAAACTAATTGGAAGCCACACAGAACTGATGAACAGGGATCAGAGTCATTTCTGTTGTTAGAAGAGAACTGGTAAAGTCCTAGTTTCCTGCCCCTCTCATCACTGACTCTTGAGCTCTCTTGAGAAAGTAGTGAGTTAATCTCTGGAAATAGTGAATTACTATGCTGGAAGTAGCGAACTACTACTTTGTCTCCCTGAAAACAAATGGGGGCTCAGAGCCACAAAAGACATGTTACTGACATGTATATATTTTAATGTTTTCCCCAAGGCAGAAAGAACACATGAATTGGGATCAATACTCAGACATAAGATGAGAGCCAGCAGTCCTAGTTGGGCAGGGCTGTGAGTTGGAGATAATCTTTTGAGACAGAAGCCTCAGGTCCTTTTTCTATGTTATTCCCTGGAAAGATTTAAAAATAAGCCCATCCTACTGTGGAGCAGGGTTGAGGATGTTGACTAAAGAGAAAATCATATCCTAAGGGAGGAGCTGGGAATAAGTGTCTCCACCCTCACAAAGCTGGGGGCTAGTCAAGATGGAGAAACTTGTTCTCCTGCTTGCCAATTTTCCACCTTCTTTCCCTCACGCTGTTAGAAGCATAATATCACCGCTAGATAGATGAGGAAACTGAGGCCCAGAGAGTTAAGTAACTTGCTAAAGGTGACAAAGGTAGAAGAGTTGGGATGTGAACTTAGATCCACTTGGCTTCCAATCTTTCCATTAAGTCATGCTCAATAGCTCTCATTTATATATGCAATACTTAACTTTCTGCTCACAAAGATGCTGTGAGGCAGGCAGTGCAAATGTGTGTATATTTTGAATGAGGAAACTTAGGTAAATTGCCCAGTGTTTAGTCTACTATAACATGCTGTTATCTATGGGCTGGCCCAAGGGTGCCATCTCAGCACCCTTACTCAGAGGAGTAGGGTGTGTGTGTGTGTGTGTGTGTGTGTGTGTGTGTGTGTGTGTGTGTGTGTGTGTGGTATGTACACATTATTTTTAGCACACCTGACTTACTGGCATTCTAGTTTCTGCCCACTTCCCACCTCTATACTTCCTGTTGCCTGTGGTTAACTGGGGGTGGAGGGGAGGAGATATGAACTGGCTACCTTTGCCATCACTACTCCCCAGCTACGCTATATGTGGTAATGGAGGGGTGTGGTTAGGGCACGTGAATTACTGGTGGGGTTGTGGAGAAAGAGGGAGGCACCTAGGGTAAAAATCAGCACTAATTCTAAGGAACTGAATCTACTTTGCAGGCAGAAACATCTATCTGGTTCAGAGCTAAATTAGACAAATCCATTAAAAGGAGGAAAAAATTATTCTGAAAAGAAGACTTTATGACTAGTACTAGCAAAAGAAATGAGAATTCCTATAAGTACGCTATTGTACAGAATAGTGGAATGGGATATCTGATGTGCTAATAGATTGGAAGGAAGTCTACCTAGGTAAGTTAGACTGAGATGGAAATTACTAGGCAGAACTAGGACTGGCAATCTCTGCAACTTTTATTAGAGGTAAAAGGGAGCAGTTTTTTCCCCCTGCCCTACCTCTACAGATTGGTTAAGAGATTGGTTCATCCTGGAGGGCAGAAGGCAGTTGCCAGGACAGGAACCAAAAGATCAGTGGTTGGTTCTGTGACTGAGAGCCTAGACCAAGAGTTATAGAGAAGCAAGTTTCTGTTCAATATAAGGAAGAACTTCTGATAATCTGAGCCATCCCAAAATAGAATGAGCCCCCCATTACTGGGAGTATTTTACCACATTCTGGATTACTTCCTGCTGCTGGGGTTGATTCCTATACTGCGTGGGAGGTTGAACTACTAAATAACCTCTAATGTCCCTAAGGTTCTAGTGTGCCTTGGACTTTTCAAAGTCTTTTTATTTATTCATGAGTCTTTTTCAAAGACTCAACGAATAACAAAATTTTGGAGTTAAAAGGATCTTAGCCGTCAACAAATTCAACCCATAACCCGAAAAGAGTCATTACTATAACATACCTGGCAAGCATCCATTCAGTGTTTGCTTGGAGACCTTTACAAGGAGGCAGAACCTACTACCACTGGAAGGCAGCCCCTTCTACTTTTGGACAGCTCTAATTCTTAAGAACTTTTTCCTGACATCAAATCTTAACTTGCCTCTTTGCTCTGCACTGCCTGCTCATTCTAGTTCTGCCTCGGGTACCAATGTGGAAATTTATTTTGCTTGTCTACGCTTATATTATACATTATGGATTATGGATTATACATTATGCTTATATTATACATTATGGATTCTAATGCCTTCCCCTCTGAAATTACCTTTTCAGCTATTCTGTGTATATGTATACACACACTATATATAGACATGTGTACTAGACATGCATTATATATGTACATATATGTAGTACATATATGTATAGTGTATACAATGTGTATATGATGTATACATGTGATATATGTATGTATAGTATACATGTGTATATGTATATGGTATATATATAATATATACACATATCTGTGTGTGTGTACGCACACACATATTCATTTATATGTCTCCCCCATTAACATATGAGCTCCTTGTGAGCAGGAACAGTGTTTTTGCCTTTCTTTGTATCCCCAAGCTTAGCACAGTGCCTATCATGTAGTGGGCACTTACCAGTTGCTTGTTTACTAACTGATGGACATACTTAAACAGAAGCAGATGCTTCCTAAAGCACAAGTCTTATGATGTCACCCTCCCTCCCCGACCCCAGCTCAATAAACTCCAGGGGCTCCCCATTACCTATATGATCAAATATAAAATCCTTTGCTTGGTTGTTAAAGCTATTTACAACCTGATCTTTTCCTACCTTTCTAATCTTCTTATGTTTTACTCCCCTCTGAGATCTAGTGACAATGGCCTCCTTATCATTCCTTAAACATGACATCTCTCAATGCTGGGCATTTTCACTGGCTGTCTCCCATGCCTGAACTCACTTCTTCATCATCTCTACCTCCTGGCTTCCTTCAAGTCTCAACTAAGGGCCCACCTTCTTCAAGAAACCTTTCTTAGTTCTCAATTTTAGTGCCCTTCTCTCTGAGATTACCACCAATTTATCTTGCATATATGTTGTTTGTAAATGGTTTGTAAGTTATTGTTATCTCCCCCGATATACTGTGAGCACCTTGAGAGCAGGGACTATTTTTTTTTGTTTCTTTTTTGTTTAATGCATTTCTTTGTGTCCCCAGCACTTAGTATGGTCCCTGACACATAGTAGGCACTTAATAAATGCATCTTGACTTGATGTACTCTATGATTAAGTGTTACTGGGCTTCTTGTTGTTCCTTACACATGATATGCCATCTCGCAGCTCCTTGACTTTTCACTATCTCCCAGTCCTGGAATACTCTCCCTTCTCATCTCTCCTGGCTACTTTGACTCAATTCAAATCCCACATTCTGTAGGAGGCCTTTCTGGATTCCCCCAACCCCCTGCTACTAGTGTTTTCCCTCTGAGATTATCTTCTTTCTACGCTGTATAGGCCTTGGACAACTTTTTTACATGGTATCTCCTTCCAACATAAGCCACTGGAGCTTGTTTTTTCACTTAGCCCACTACTCAGTATAGTGCCTGGAACACTGTAAATGCTTATTGATAGACTGATTACAAGCCATCCTGGACTTGGTCTAAAAGCAAATTTGTCTTTGTTAAGAGCACAAAGCATGCTCAAATTGATCTTTGGTGGTGAGGTTACTAAGGGCTGGGATTGGTTTTGTTATGCGAGCACTAATTAGCTAGTCTGTCTTGTGTTTTGATTTTATCAGACTGATATTGCAGTCTGTAATAATGTATTTCTGGAACTCCACTGTACTGTGTATTTCATTTCATCATAATGTAATCCTAGGCAGTATCCTGTTTACTGTCTTTGCCACAGCTGTGCTTGCGTTGAAAGCCTCGGGGGAAATTTTCTGCAGTAAAGCTCAGATGACGTATGTGGTCAGTATGTGGCAGTCCTTTCACATGGCATATTGTCAGTCTCTGAGTGCTTTATTTTGGGATTCATTATTCCCCATTTGCCTTTCCTCTATCACCACAGCCACTTTTCAGATCAGATGCTCTAGGTACTCTCAGGCCCGTTTTCCCAGCATTCCCTTTACGTGGTCATTATTCTAGCCACCTGGAAATTGACATCTTGTTATCATTTTGTTGTTGAGTCATTTTCAGTTGTGTCTAACTCTGTGTGACCCCATTTGGGGTTTTCTTGGCAGAAACATTGGAGTGGTTTGCCATTTCCTTCTTCAGCTGAAGAAACTGAGGCAAACAGGGTTAAGTGACTTGCCCAGAGTCATACAGCTAGTAAATATCTGTGGTTAGATTTGAACTCAGGAAGACGAGTCTTCCTGACTTCAGGCCTGGTATTCTACCCAAGGTGCCACCTAGCTGCCCTTCTTGTTATCATTACTTGAGTCATATTTAGGCCAGTTCATTCCATGGCTTTTGACTTAAAGGCAAAGACTAGAAATAGAAAGGCCTTAAAGGAATACTAAGGCCATGCTGTTTTGTAACTCCTTTTAGTGTCTTCATGACAAACTTTTAGAAAGCAACTGGAACTAAAATCCATCAATCAACAAGCACTTATTAAGGGTATGTTACGTGCCAGCCACTATGATTGTTCTGAAGAATAGATCAATCCCTCCTCCAAGGAGATTATATTCTAACAGGAGAGACAAGCACATATATAAGCACATATAGAACTAATAGAAAGAGAATAAGTGAAAACAAGTACCAGGTATTTAGGGAGGAAGGATGTTAGCAATTAGGGTGGTAGGAGATCAAGAAAGTCCTTCATTGAGAAGATGGTGCTGGAGCTATTTTATCTTAAAGAGAGGAATTCCACGAGGTGGAGGTGAAGAGGGAGGGTACTCCAGACATGGGGGACAGTGGGTGCAAAGATACAAGGATGGTAGATGAAGGGTCATGCGTGAGGAACAGAGAGAAAGCCAGTTTGGTTGGACTTCAGAGTATGGGGAGGAAAAAGAATGAACAATGAAACTGGAAAGATGGGTTGCGGCTAAGTTGCAAAAGGCTTTACAAGTTAAAAAGAGAAGTTTTAATTTGATCCTAAAGGCAATAGGGAGGCCACTGGAGTTTACTTAGTAAGGCAGTGACACAACCCACAAAGATTACATGATCTGCTTTTTGTTTGCCTCATCACTTATCTAAAATTTAGGAAATGTCATCCTTTATTTAAACTGCTTCATATCCTAAAGAGAAGTTGAGTAGGCAAGTGCTAAGGAAGGATTATATCCCCAATCAACCTCCTTTTCTTTGCTAGAAATGATATGATCTTCCTAGTAACTCTTTAGATTTTTCAACTTAATTTGGCTAATGAAAATTGTTGGAAAAGAATAGTTTGTATAACAATGAAGTGGGAGTAAGAGAGAGAAGAGCCAGGGAGAACCCATAAAAGGAATTGGAAAGTACAGTGTCGCAAATCTTCCCTAATATTGTAGTAAAAAATTCCTCCCATTTTTGTGTAACTTTTTAATCAAATCTGCGTTAGGTAAAATGCTTTCAATCTCCTTAAAATTGCAAAAAGGTCATTCATGTAGTTAGCATCAACGGTGGGACACTACACAGCTTTATTCTCCTTCATGTTACTCTTCCTATCATCTCTTAGCTTTTGTGATGCCTCATTTGTGTTGATCTCCTAATCTTCTGGCCATATATTTATCTTCTCTACTGGCTCTCCTCCTCTTCCTTCTAGATTCCCAAACTGGGCATCCTTCAAGGCTCTATCCTTGCCTTCTCTTCTTTCACTCTATTATTTTCCTAATAAATCTCATTGCTTCCATGGCTTTGATGATTGTCTCTGTGTGGAAATATCACACATCTTTAGTTCCAGTCATAACCTCATCCCAGGGCTCTAGCCCCATATTTCCAGGTGGTCATATCCAACTCAACCTCAAACTTAAAATGTCCAAAATAAGTTCAGTATTCCTCCCCAAACCTACTTGTTTCCTAGCTTCTCTTTTTCTCTCAATGTGGCAGCACTTAGGCTTAACATCCCAGGGGAATGAGGGGTCTTTCTTCTCCTTCACCTTCCAACCCCATCATATCCAAGCAGACCTATCAATTCTACTCTCCACATGAGGGAATTCTGGGAATTGACTGAACTACATTGACGCCATCTTGTGACTCAATTCTGGATCTAGCTCAGTTCCCTTTCTATTCAATTATGAGTTCAGTCCAATTCCTGTCTTGTAAGAAAACTGCATTCAGTTATGGGCATCGTGAGAAAATTTTATTGCATTGTTTGAACATAGCTTTGCATGGCTGGGAAGCTGGACCACCTGTACCTGTTGTTTAGAAACCCTTAAGTGAGGACTTTGGTTATACACTAACCAGAAACCCAGTCAGATCCAAAGATTGATGCAAGGAGTTTTCTCATAATTATAGATCTCAAGCAACCTATATGTCTTATCTGAAAACTGGCCCCATATTGGTCAATCAGTTACTGTTTCTATGTTCCAACACTTGGGAGAATAGGAAACTTCTTTTTCTGATTTCAGGGAACGACACCTTTTTACTCTCTCCCTCCCAATTCAGAAAGCCCCTAATCTTTCCTTCAATTAGAAATCAAATGATCTAATTTATATCCTGTTTATTTTCTTTTAATGCATAAAAATCTGTCTCCCCCTGTATTTGAGTTCCAGTGCTATGCTGAGGAGGCATGGTCCTGATTTGTCATGCAATGGAACGCTTTGCTTAATAAATCAATATGCTCGGAAACTCGAATCTTTGTTCTTTCAGATTGCACCTGCCACACACAATATCTCTTGCAATCATTCCTTCCCTGCCACCCTCACTGTCAACACCCTAGTTTAAGCCCTCATTATTCCTGGCCAGGACTATTCTAATAACCTCCTTTCTTGCCTTCCTACCTCTTTTTTCTCACACCTCTGATCCACCATCATTTACATCATACCCACATAAATCTTCCTAAAGCCCTGTTACTGTTATTACTGCAGTAAGGATAGAGAAGCTAAGCTATGGGGTGGGGCTTATGGTTAAAAACAATGAGGGCCACAATCCCTAGGTTGGTGCTTTAGGCTGGTTTACTACACTGCAGCTGCAGAACTAAGTGTCTTAGAAGGAAGAGGAGAGAGAACTGTGTGAGATCTCTTTGTGGCTAAGCAGTGTGGGATTTCCCCTTGGGATAGGGTCTATTGTTCCTGGGTGACTTGTACCATCTTGGCATTTTCCTGTGTTATGGTTGACCCTGGGGAAATTTTGTGTTTACTGGTCTTGGCTTGGAGAACAATGCTCCAGCCAGACTGGCTTACCTGCTGTTCTCCAAACTCGGCATGCCATCTCCTGTTTCCATGTTTTTGCAAAGATAGTCCCCTGTTCTATTTCTGGAACATATTCTCTTGCCATGTTGGCTTCTTAGAATCCCATTGCTTCCATCAAGGCACTCAGTATCTACCTTGCAAGGGAAACCTTTTCTGAACTTTCTAGTTTTTCTATTCTCTCTTACTTCAAGTTAGCATGTATTTATTCACATATTACCCTTAGTAAATGTAGGCTCCTTCTGATCCAATACAAGAGGCATGTATTAAGCACCCACTAAATCAGTTAGTCAATGAACATTTATTAAGTGCCTACTGTGAGCCAAGCACTGTGCTAAGCACTAGGGATACAAAGGAAGTTAAAGCAGAGACATGCCTGTTCTGGAAGAGTTCACAATCTAATGGGAAAGACAACATGCAAATAACTATGTACAAACAAGCTATATAACAATGTTCCAGCTAGCCTGGCTTACCTGCTATTCTCCAGCCTTGTCACTCTATCTCCTGCCCTCGTGCTTTTGCAAAGACAGTGCTCCTAGTTCATATAACACTCAATGTGAAAGCAAGGGTCTGGTTTTTGTTTACATCTTTGTATTATTCACAATATCTTCTGTATGGTATTGTTTCTCCCTGTTCTCTCCAGCTCAGTTATGAAGTCATGTGATGTAACTACAGAGGATGATGAGTTAATGTTACCAAGGTGTTAATATATTGTTATCGCTTCACAAAGTCCAAATACCCTTTTTGAATCAAAAGGGAACAACTTTTATTAGACAAACAATGATGGGTCACGACTATTGAAGTACTGCATGTATTTGGAATCAGCATGGGTCAGGATTTGGAAGTTAAAGAACCCAGTGCAAGGAGGGTGGACTGAGGGAGAAGAAGGGGGCTGCCATATGCTGTGTAGCAAAACTGTTCACCCAGAAGGAGATACTCCCATCTAGCAGCTAAGAGGTAATTTGAGAGTTCATGACAAAAGTGAGGGAGGCACATTCTCCAGACGTACACTGACACACAGAATCAGTCACTTAAGACCTTGAGCAGCTTCAAGGAGCATGACCTCTCTGGCAAAAAAGAGAGCCAGCTATGGGCTCAAGGGAGAGTTAGTCCTGTCAATCGAGAGCTGGGCTGCAGAAAGGATTGTAAAAGGAGATAATGGCCTTCTAGGCTTGGCAGCAACAGAAGAGTGAGAAACCTTGGCCACCTGTGTTCTCTATGTGTGTTTCTCTACCACGGTTCTCTCAAGTTTGTGCCTACTATTTTCACAGAAACTGCATATCTGTGAGAGTGTATATGCCAGGTTTATGGGGGAGAAATGTTTTAGAACTAATGTTCTTCCTATGCCAACTTAATGAATGCCTTCGCTAAGAGTTAATGGTGTCCTGTCAAGTGGGAAGTACATGGGTGGGGAAAAGGAGAGAAACATTCATATGAAGTGAAGTGCTAAGTTCTTTTCCTTCCCAATCTCTGGCTTCCAGATTACCCTGATTCAAATGAACTGAACTGCATCTTTCAAGGGTCACCTGGGCTCATGGTTCATTACTTTTACTCAATCAGAAAGAGAGAGAGAGGTGTTCATACTAACAAAGGGATAATAGCGTGTCAACACCTTTTAAACACATTAAGACCTCATTATCTGTGATTATATCCTGTGACTAACATCAATTGAGCTGGGGCTAGGGAAAGGAAATAGGAGGGTGAATCAAATCTGTACCTTCTTACACTACTACAAGGCCTTACACATAGTAGGTTTGTAATAAATGTACACACACAAATACACACATATACATACATATATACATGTATATATACATACATATATACACATATATATACATACATATATAGTTAAATGAACAACACAGAAGGGTTTGGGAGGTAGCGCAAGTCAGTAACAACTTCATAACACCTTCAGAACCCTTTTTTGTTTCTAGGGTAGACCAGTATCAGATCATTGGACCATGATAACTATCACATCACTACTCTATTTAAAAGTTTCACTGATACTTCATTACCTTGAGAAAAGTATAAATTCTTTATCCTATCATTCAAAGCCGTCTATAATCTGGTTCCAGCATACTCTTCCAGCCTTATAGCGTACTCTTATCTAGGTTTCAACCAGAATGCTCCTTGTTCCTCATTCTTTTGCTATCCTCTCCTGTCAGTGCCTTTGCTAATGTCAATCCCCATTCCATCTCTTAGGTGCCCTGAAGCCTTCTTTGATTCCTGTCTCCCTGCCAGCCCCTCCCCCAAAGGGAAGTGACGTATCATATTATTTCTTTGGATTTCTCATTTGCAATGATTCTGCCTCTTATTAAAATTCCTCATATCCATGTCATTTTTCCACTATTGGACTCTACACTCCTCAAAGATGTACACTATGGTCTTATTTCATGTTTCCAGCTGTTGTACAAGCACCCAGCTACTGTGTACCTATTCGATGCTTGAAAAAAATTGCAAAACAAATTTATACAGTAGGCTGGGTTTTGGCCATGGGGCAGACATCCAGTATTCTATAAAGTAATGAATATGTAGAGTTCTGATATGATTTGTGAGTAAATTACCATAATTAAAAAGGGCTTTTAACTCCTTTCAGAATTACATATGTGGACTAATGTGATTTCCCTATAAGCAGAACACCAGTCAGTCCTGCTAAAGGGCTTGCAGTGTTTGCATATTAATAAGCACATTTTCCTAGGACTTCCCAGATCATTTTCCATTTTACTTCTCCTTCTTAGCTTATAATCAGGTCTCAAATCCTTCAACTCTCAATTATGCAGGGATTATGTAATTTGTGAACTATAACCCTCTCCAACCTCCTCCTCCATTTTTTCTCCTTTAAAGGAAAAAGAGAGAGAAGGAGATAAGCAGTCAGTAGTTTTTGAATAGCTATGGTAAAAGCCTTGGAGGCAAGATATTTGAAGCTGGTGGCTAGAGACAGCTTGGGAATTCTTTGTGGATTTTATTTTTTTCCACGTTACATTTGTTTCCCATCATTCACTAGATAAATCTACCCAGCAAGACTTTTGTAAATAATGGTATAGATGTATCTTTTCACTAAACTTTGATGATATTTTTGATATAATTGAATTATCTATTTTCTGCATGGTTAAATATTAAAAGCACTTAAAATTTTCCTTTGATGCCAAGTTTATAATGGACTGCAAGGCTAACGAAAGGTGATCCGAGAATAGGAACTAGAAAAATCTACCAGGAGAGTACACCAAACTCCTTTTTCACTACCTTATATAAGCCAGCCACGTATGAGAGCTCAAAGAAAGGTGTTGACTTAAGAAAACTTAAGGAACTGAGCTAAGTTATTTTTACAGGACACGACTTAGAAAACTGGCACTTATTCTCTAAGTATGTCAAGTCCCAGCCTATCAAACTTGGACTAGCTATGTATGCCCTTTCCTTATTCATTTTTAGCAGTTGGGAATGTCAACATAACCCTGCTCTGCTCTGGAAGTTCCATGCAAACAAGGGCACTGTCTGCCAGGACAGAATTATCTGCTTTAAACCACAGCCATTGTAGCTCCCCTCCTGTTTAGAGAGATATTTTAAAGAATTCATTCTCATAGCACTTAAAACAGCGTTATAGTCATAGCTTGAAGAATAGGAATCAGCAGCAGTAGGCATTAAATATTCACTCAGTTTTCCATCCTCATAAAAAGAGTACAATTTAAACAAATCTTCCAGAGTGGCAATCTGTCATGCCTATTATCTGCCTTTTACTGAATACTTATTGACTGAATTAATTAACATATATAAAAGCATCCTCCATCTTGTACACATAATGTCTAAAAACATCAAACAACATGATGATATTTTTCTTTGTGTGCATCTGATTTTCAAGCTCCTGTTTGACAGACATAGTCCAAATTCATCTTACATTTTTCTTACAGGTAATGTTAGGCAACATAGTTTGCTAGAGGCAGCTACGTGGCACAGAGGATATAAGAGCACTGGGCTTGGAGTCCAGAAGATGTAAGTTCAAAACCAGTTTCAGATACTTATTAGCTCTGTCACCTTGGGCAAGTAATCTAATCTTTGCCTGCTTCAAGTTTCCTAAATTGAAGAATGGGGCATCATAAGAGCACCTACCTTGAAGGGTTGTTGTGAAGATCAAATGAAATAATATTTCTAAAATGCTTAGCACAGTGCCTGGCGTAAAGCAGGTGCTGGATAAATGCTATTCCCTCCCTTATTCCTTACTTACAAGGTGTGCTACTGACAGAAGTAAAAGTACACACTGATCTTGATATCTTTAGGGCATTTTCAGGAGGTCTGGGGAACAGAGGAAAGACAACACCAAAATCATCATCTACCTGGGGGTATCATCAAGGTAGAGAGAGTACAGCCCTGGATCTGAGGATAACTTAGTGGATCTTTGAAAGTACCTGTTTCTCTGTCTTACTTCATCGCTAGTGAAGAGGAACTCTTAGAATCACAAATGCTTTACACAATCCCTTCTTCCAAGGAGCCCCAAATGACCTCAAAACAGTTTGTTAATTCTGAAAATAACCTCATGGGGTTAGTCAGACACCAAGGGTTATTGCAATTACACAGTTATGTGAAGAGACACAGAGTGCAAATGACTAAACATCTTTCCCAAGGATGCCAGGATACAGTCCTCTGCTTTCTGGGCTTCTAATTTCTCACCTTTCTTGCTGTCTCTCCCCCCCTCCTCCTTATTTACACTACATCTTACCAAGGCCTGTTTACAAAGCCTTTGTAAGGTATATCAGATATAATGAAGATTTTAGAGCATTAATTGAGAAGACTGAATGCATGTGAAAGCTGGAAAAACACCATCAGCAAGCTCTTCATGGAATAATTTTTATTCTCTCAAAAGTAATGTAAGAATGCAGGAAGTAATTTATAAAACATAACAATGATTATTTAAGGGAAATAACCAATCACCTCTTGAATCTGGGGGAGGGAAGAGGAAGTGGGGAAAAGTTTGCCATTAAAAAAAGAAAAAAGATCAAGTAGATACATATTTTAGAAACAGTGGCCTTGTGTCCCAAGAAAATTCTGGGAACTTCCATTAGGAAGTCTGTGAGAAAGAAAAACCATAACTTAGTCATTCCCCTAAGAAAGGAGAGCAAGAATTTAGATGACAAAGGCAAGGTCAGAGAACAGCAAATCAAAGCAGAGCAGACACAGATTTTTTCCTTTTTAGAAGGATAGGAAATGATGGATCTTGCCCTACCAATACATTTGATCTTGCCCCACATACATGACAATTTTCTGCTCTTCTTTCAAGTGAGCCTACTAAATGATTTCTGCTTATTCCTCCAGCCCTCAAAAAAAAAGCTAATTTGACAGATGACAAAATAAGTATGATAATTTTGGGGGATGTGGCACCTCCTAGAAAGTACTAAAGGAATGGAATTAAAGAAGTCATCAGAGCATTCAATTTGGTATTGGGGTTTAGAAAAAAAAAGTCATATTAAAGTCTAAAATGTCTGTTACTAAGAGTGAGTTGGCAATGTGTAGATGAAGAAGTGACATATGGGGGAGGGAGGGGTAGTTGAAATAGGAGGAAATGTTGATGAAACATGGAGATAGAGGCAATTCCTACTGCTGCAGCAGTTCATATGGAAACAGAGGTGGCCAAGAGACTCTGGTGGGTTAAAACCACTGACCTGTATTGCCCTGAGTATCAAATGAGGTAATATTGGTAAAGCACTTAGGACAATGCCTGGCACATGGTAGGTGCTTAACAAATGCTTGTTATTCTCTTCCCTTTCCCTTCCCTGAATAAAAATATTGCTAGTTATACCTTAGAGTACAGTAAAGAGATCTCATATGCACTATCTACTTCTGGTGATTCATGTGGACAAAAATTATAGAGCCAACACTAAAAAGTGTTGCTAATGATTATGAAGTTTTGGTCAAGAAACTGAAGAACACAGGAGTATAAGACATGTTGTCTTCACTGTTATACACTGAAAGCAAGGGATATAGGAGAGAAAAGGTGATTTGAGAAGTGAATAGTCAGCCAAGAAAATGATGTCTGAGAATGGGATTTGGATTCCTGGGCCGTGGCTTAAAAAATAGGAATGACAAATTCCTAACCAAGAATGGTGTAGACCATGCATTTTCTAGGTTCTTATAAATCTAATAAAAAGGGGTTTAAACTAAAAAGGACGAGGGAATAATACTGCTACCCATGTATATCCACCACAAAGATCAGCTACACTGAAGGAAGATGTAGTTGGAATACTCAGAGGTTTACAGGATATAAAATCCAAGAAAGGAGCCAGTAGTAAATAGCCAGGCCTCAAATGTTTACACAGAAATGCTCAAAGTTTAGGCAACAAGCAAGAGGGTCTATGGGTCCTAATGCAAGAAGGAAAATCTGACCTAAAATGTGTTATGAGATTTAGTTGGGTGAAACTCAAGACTGTGTAAAAAACAGATTAGGTAGGGGCAGTTGGGTGGCACAGTGGATAGAGCATCGGCCCTGGAGTCAAGAGGACCTGAGTTCAAATCTGGCCTCAGACACTTGACACTTGCTAGCTGTGTGACCCTGGGCAAGTCACTTAACCCCATTGCCTAGCCAAACAACAACAACAACAACAAAAACCAGGTTAGGTAAAAGGGGAAGGAAGTAGAATAACACTGTATATTAAGAAGACAATCTGTTTACTTGATGGTGGGGGAAGGAAGAGTGTAGTAGAGCGCATTTGGATGAAGATCTATAAAGGGAGAAACAGAAGCCATTTTGTTATCAAAATATACTACATCGTCCCTGGACAGAAAGACTAAATAGATAAGGAATTCAGAAAAGAGATCACAAGCCTGGCAAACATACATGAAATATAGTTGTGATGGAAGACTTTAAACATCCAGCTATTTAGCAGAAATCTAATCTCTGTCGAAAGAAGAGAAGCTAATAGTTTTTTGATTCACCTTAATGGTTAATTTCATTATTCAAAAGGTAAAGAAATCAACAAGGAAAATCTATTCTGTATATGTGATTTTTGCTAATAGAGAGTAACTACTTACTGGAGTGGGAATGAGAGGAGCCTTAGGGGAGATCACTGCTCTTCCTTTTATAGTGTGTGATAGAGGAAAGAAAATTTGGGCTTAGTCTGACTTGCATCCTAGATTCTGAGAAATCAGGTAGAAAAGAGTTTAGAAGAAGGATAGGTTAATTCCATGGATTAAAATTAATTATACTAGGGAAATCATCCCAGGAGGACAGAGAAACTTTTAGGAATGAAATTTTAAAGAAACAAAGGGAAACAATTCCAATTAGGAAGATATATATATGTGTGCATGTGCATGTATGTGTATCTATATATACACATACACACGTCTATGTATATATATGTATATATGCACATATGTATGCATATACACATCTATCTATCTGTCTATCCTACTAATCTATAGTAGATTGAGCTAGTGATTGAGATATTTACAGGGACAGGTAATGGAGGTCTATAATATGAACCTGTAAAGATGTCAAGAGTGCTAAAAGTCAGATGGAGCTGAAGATAAAGAGGAAAGCTAAAGACAATAAGAAGGTTTTGTTTTTAGTTCTATTTGGGAAAAGAGAAGGTTATAAGGCAGGATAGAACTACTTTTGGTGGATTGGATAATGATAAAGTGACAGTGGAAAGAATTCTTATTTTGCTTCTTTCTTCTCTAAGGGGAAATGACCTTTTCATTATAAACAGAACAAAAATGGCCACAGGCTTAGTGAAAGGCCAGTGTTCTCCAGATTTAAAAAACAAAGAAACAAATAACAAAGTGAAATAGAACAGTCTGCCAAGTATAGGCTACTGAGCTTGACTTTGATTCCCAGGTAAATTCTGGAATGGATCATTAAAGAGATGGTTAGTGAAGAAAAAAAAATGTAGTTGTGATCACAGGAGACTGAGTGGTACAGTGGGAAAGAGTATTGGATTTGGAGTCAGGTGGCCTTTGCCATTTATTGAGTGACCTTGGTTAAGTCATAACTTCTTTAAGTCTCAGTTTCCTTACCTGTAAAATGAAGTAATTGGATTATCTCTAAGGTCTCTTCTGTCTCTAAACCTATGAATCTTTGCTTCAAACAGTCAGATTGACTTCATCAAGAATGGGCCTGACAAACTAATTTTGTTCTCCTTTTTTTTTGAAAGAAATCCTTAACTTATACATCAAGCAATACTAAAGACAGGATTTACCTATATTTTAGTGAAGCATTTGATAAAGTATATCATACTATTATTGTGAAAAAGATGAAGAGCTGTGGACTAGACTGTAATATAATTAGATGGATTAAGATCTGGTTGAATGGTCAGACTCAAAGAGTAGAAATTGATAGTTCAAAGTCAACTTGGCAGGGCATCTCAAATAAAGTGCCAGAGATCTGGGCTTGGCTTTGTGTGGATTAATATTTTTAGCAAGGACTTGGATAAAGGTCAAATTTGCTGATGACACAAAGTGGAAGGGACAGTGGAAGACAAAGGGTTGGAATCCAAAGAGATAATGACCAGATAAAGCACTGGACTGAATCTAACAAGATAAAAATCAACAGGGATAAATGAAAAATCTTATACTTAGTTTCAAAAAAATCAATTTTCCTACTACAAGATGGGGGCTGCATTGTTAGACAGCAGTTAGAAAAAGGTCTAGAAATTCTAGTGGGGTACAAGCTCAGTATTAACCAGCATGATAGGGCAGCCAAAGAAATCAATACAATGTTGGGGCTACATTATAAGTAGGCATAGCTTCTAGAAACAAGGAGATAATAGTCTCTCTGTATTTTGCCCTAGTCAGAATAAATCTGAAATGCTGTGTTCAGTTCTGGACACTATAGTTTAAGGAGATCAATGAGCTGAACAACATCTAGAGAAATGTAACCAAGATGGTGGAAATCAGCCAATTAGCATATTGACTGACTGACTTATGGAAAGTTTTAAGTCCAAGCCATAAAAGGATCTATTGAAAGAACTAAGGATATTTAACCTGGAAAATAGAAGATTGCTGGACTTTACTTGCCTTCTTGAGAGAAACCCTGATTTTTATCTCTCTTGCCCTGCTAGTAACTTTCTAGGTAAACTCAAACTATGCTCACTACATGACTATTTTTCTGATTCACAAAAATGCAACCAATGGGCTGCAATTCAAATTCAATCCAACAAAATTTAATAAGTATTTCCTACTTAGCAAAGTGCTCAGGGAAGTATAAAGAGAAATAAGATTGTTTGCAATCAAGAGATAATATATGAATAACTCCAGAGTTAATACCTTGACATCCTAGTCTTTCCAACACCAGTACATTATTTTTGTGCTCTATTCTTCCAAATGATAAGCTTCCCTTCCCTATCTTACTGGGTTGTTATGAGGTTCAAATGAGTTAATGTATGCAGTGTATTTGGCAAAGCTTTGCTGCACGCATTTCAGCTCTCAGCATTATTAATTGTTACTCTCCCCTCTTTGGTACATGAAGTTTGACTTAATATCACAAACTCAACAAGAGCTTGTTTCTAGGTAGCAGCTGAACAAGAACTGACAGCTGTTAACAAATTGGGCCAAATGGTCTAAATATAACTTCGTACTTCAAGCACTCAGTAGTGACTCACACTATGCATTGCTGTTGTATTAAATTCAACATGCTCCTAATTTCAGAATTGAAAAAAAAAATTCTTCCACTTGATCACTTGCTATTTTTTCAATATACTAGTTCTCTGAAAACAACAACTAGGTTTGTTTATCTATGGCATTTAAGCTTGCGGTTTTAAAGACAAATATATTTTCTTCAGGCATGTAATTAAAAATGTGTCAATTACTTCTAGAAACCCATTAAGTCAGCTTGATTTTCCTGAAAATCACCTAGGTGTTTTCTTGAAAGCCCAAAGTATAAGATGTCACAGTTTTTGGTAGTCTTTTACAGAGTGAATGCTCCACTAATACTTTGGAAAAGAAATGCCATATAAAGGACCAATCATGGCACTAGATGCCACTCTCCTTCTGGTGCCACCACCAGAGAAACAGAAGTAAGTGTGTTCATGTCATGGATTTCTTAAAGACAATTCATGAGGCTCCAATTAAGCTTAACATGTGAACTAGAGAAATTGTTTCAAGAATAATGATTATCCATGGTATTCCTTAACAAGACTTTTCCACCATCAAAAACAAACAACACCAAATCTGATCACATTTCTATTCAAAGAAAAGGATTATGGAAACCGAGTACATTGAGTCAAGAAGAAGTGATGTCTTTGTATTTGAAGGGTGGTTACATCAACAATTCTTGAGGTTTATTTCCCACTTCCATCAAAAGTTGGGCCAAAGGAAGTGGGATTACTTTAAAGCAGAAAGAATCTATGACTTACAAATAAGATATTTGGAAGAACTCTCTTCACTTTGAGGACTGTGAGTTGACAAATGAGATGATGAAGTCCTTTCCATAAATTTCACTGAAAATAAGTGTAGCTAATCTGGGTACCATTCTATCCAGGGGCATGGAGACTTAAATATTTAAATTCATCATGTCTCTCTTTATTATCCTTTAGGTCACCTGTAATTTTGATTCTTCAGAGATCATGATGTTCCATGTTTTTCAACCACAAAATAGGCTTAATTGAAAGAATGTTGGTGTTGAAAAGGGGTACTTGTGCAATTAGATTAAGCCCCTTCACCCAGCATAAACTAATGGCTAGCATTATATAGTACTTTAAAGTTTGCAAAGCATTTTACACAGTATATGATCTCATTTGATCATCACATTAACTTTGTGACATGCTATTATTATACTCATTTTACAGATGAGGAAACTGAGGCTAAGAGATTTGCTCATACACTTAGTAAGTGACTGAGGTAGGATTCAAATGCATGTCTTCCTGACACTAAGTCCAGTACTCTAGCCACTACACCACCAGGCTGCTCTAGCTTCCAACATTTGTGGGACATCTGGAACCAGTCAGGTGATCTGGAATTTAGCTAGCTATGTGTACTTCTTCATCTCCCTATACCAGATCAAAGACACAGGAGCCCCAGGGATGGTGATGAGGCAGAGAATGCATATACTTTGCATCCTTTTTGTTTCAGCCAACATGTCCATTCAATTAGTTTGTAGGTAGACTATCCAGAAAACCCAACATTTTGATTAACTTAGTGTGAGACTTAATTTTTTTTTTTTTACATTCTCTGAAATCCTTAAACCTAACTTGCATAGACTAGATCAGTGGTATCAAATTCAAATAGAAACAGATCCCCAGGGGCCACATATTGCCTTAGAAAACCAAAAATTAGCATTACCTATGTTGTTTTGCATTTTTATCTTGTTAAACATTTCCCAATTACATTTTAATATGGTTCTGGTCCCACTCTGGAGTTTTGCAGCCCAAGGGCCTTAAGTTTGACAACTCTGGACTAGATGAACTCTTAAAAGTCTTTTTTAGCCCTAAAGGTCCATGTGTTATGAGGAAATAGTTAATTATGCTATTTCTAGGGGGCAGGTAACATACTTAATACTTCTGTGTCCCTTAGAGTACCTAGAACAGTGACACACACATGAGGATTTAATTAATATTTGTTGGCTGAATAAATTAGTATCCTAGTCTATAAAGTTAAATTCTGGTGTAATAATTTTTTTCATTAAATTTGGCTACATTAATTCAGTAGACTATGTGTTTTTAATGTTTAAAAGTGGCACCATGAATGGCTAACATAGATGTTACTATTATTATTAAAAATAATATTACTGAGAGATATGAAAAGAGGTCATGGTGCCCTGGTGATTACACAAAGGTAGATTCTGGGTCATTGGACTCAGGAACTGATAATCAAGTGTTCTGTTTGTTCTAGAGCTGACACCATGATCAAGATATGTTATCACAGATTTGGTGACCAAGGTTAACCACACACAAGCTGTAAATTTCCCTACAGGACAACAAGAAACTTCATAGGTCTTATGATTATTAAGCTTCAGAATGACTCACATAGCTCAGTCCCAACCCACCCGCTCCAAATGTTCCCAGATTAAGGATGTTGCACAAATACACTTTCCTGAAAGTTAGCTCTTATCACTTGGCTCAAATTCCACACTATGCCTTACAGAGAATGGTTGAAAGCAATAGGGATGTTTAGTTTGAAGAGAGTGCTGTGGTGGAACATGGTAGCTTTCTGTGTTACCAAAGCATAGCAACAAATCTATTGCATGCAAGTCATGATGGGTATTTAAACTTACTATATGCCTTCACTGTTTAACCTGCAATTTTGATTCTTCAGAGAGCAGTATTCCATGCTTTACAACCATATAATGGGGGGAATCTTGGTGTTGAAAAGGAAGACTTTTCAGTCACGTAGCAGTTTTGGATTATTGAAATAGTGGTCTGATAGAAGCAGTCACTATTCAGAAGGGTGGGAACCAAGGACAGAAGTTCCTTCAGGGCAAGGGATCTGGTGTGAGTAGTGAAGTAGTTGGTTAGAAGGCTGTAGAGGAGATGGCCAGAGAAAAGGAGAGAAACCAAAACAACTGAGGACTGATGAAGCAGAACAGAGATAGCATGTACAAGGTGGGACCACCTTTTTCACTCGCTTTCCATTATGGCTACAAGGAGATAGGACTGCTTTGAGCTAGTCTGAGAATCAGGTTAAGGGAAGGGCAGGTGCTCAGTTCCCCCCACATCCCACACCTACAGGCGCTCCATGGGGCCAATGGTAGCTTCAAGCTAATGGCCACCTCAGACTCTTTGTACTTATTCTTTCCTGATATCAGGCCCACAAGTATTCTGAAGTAGATGTGTATAGACAGTGATCTTGTGAATGTAGGAGATCCAGAAGTCCCGTCAGAGGTCCCAATGGCAAGCAGAGTCAGTAGCCCAATGCACTGGAGGTAGTGTCAACTATAGAAGTCAGCAAGTGACAAAGCAGCAACCTTGAGATGGAAGTGCCCAGGCAGTGACCTTATGGAAACTTCAAGGTCCAGAGATACTGCATGGCAGTAGCTAAGTGACCTATCTCAACCAAAGCTGAATGTGGTAATGAGCCATTGTAGCAGCAGGGCTACAGTTGGCATATTTCTGCTCCCATGGCAGAGGAAGAGGGAAGAGAGATAACCGGGAGCAGTAGAATGGTCTGTCTCAGCAGCAGATGATCTATCCAGAAGAAAGCTACACCTAAGGGCAACTTCATGAGGACTCCTTGAAGGGAGAAAAGGACCTCCAGGGCCAGTGGGGCAGAAGGTAGCCTTTTGGCCATATTTATTCTTTATAGGTGTGTCTCACTTTCATTGAACTTTGAGTCCACTCTCAAGAGAGACCTTGCATGTACAAAGAGAAAGTGTATCCCTTGTTTTGGGGGGAATGTTTCGTACCAACTTTCCCTGTTACAACTTTCCGGTAAATCTCCTTAATAAATGCTAATGGAATCTTGCTGATTGACAGCATTGAAGCATACCAGTAAGGGGTTTATGAATCTAAGATCTCATAAAAAATAACCTATAGGATCACAGTATTGAGACAATCAACACATTATCCACAAATGGAACTATCTATAGGAAATTCACCTTCCATTTTTGCTCTGCAAAGAAAAATCTTCCATGACACTGATGAACCACTTGGGATAAATATGTCCTCCTGTTTTATGCTTCTCTTGATACAGATAATGAAGAGATCTTTAAATACAGATGTCCTTATGGTTGTTTCAAAGAACTATAAACCATTTCAACATATAGTTGGATTTCTTACCCTGGGCTTCATTAATTAAAAAATATTTTGCTAACTGTATTTCACCATAATTGGTTTCCTTTCTATGTATTTTATTTTATACATTTAAAAACATTATTCTGAGGAGTCCATAGGTTATTTTGAGGTTACTAAAGGGGTCCAAGACTGAGAAAAGGTTAAGAATGTGGGCCAATCCCCTCTCTTTAGAGTAAACTTATAATTTTGAAGCATATAGTATGGTGCTTTAAATACATACAAAAAAGGCATTTCCACTACTATCTTTTGGAATTTGAATTCTTCATCCTGAATTTGGTTATCTTACATCAGAACAGTCAGAACCTTTCATGGGGCCAGAAAACAGGTCAAAACAAGAAGGGAAACTGAACTGCAAAGCTGTCGAAAACAGAACCAGGACACCTCCACATAGAGAACAGAAAGAAACAAAAGCCACAAGCAATAAAACATTTTGGGTGTTTGGAAACATGTAAGCATACTTGATTCAACCACTGCTACTTTCATTGGCCATGGAAAAGATATTTTAGAGAAGGAAAACTTTTATCTATTGTTCTTTGGTGACCTTTTGATCCCTTTGGGTCCAATGTGCAACTTCCCAAAAGAATCCTAAAGAGTTACTGCTGAGAGGTGGAGAAAAACCACATGTGAAGGGCCCATTAAGCTGGTAAAGTTAGTCAAGTAGTGTTAAAAAGAACTAAACTTACAGCTTTTAAGATTCCTGTGGCATCCTCATGGAGCCATGTAGGGTAAACAACTTCATCATTCAAAATGGCTTCAAAAAGATCATCTTCATTTTCAGCTTCAAAGGGAGCGTGGCCACACAGCATCTCATACAGCAGCACTCCCATTGCCCACCAATCCACAGCAGGACCATAGAGCATTTCTTGGAGAATCTGTGGACCAAATGAAGTGATGTGATTAAGATAGGTTTTTAATTTTTAATTAATGAGTGGAATCTTAAATCCAGAAGAGATCATTAAGCCTTTTTTTTTTCCCCTCACTATAAGTGGCACTTTCTATACTAGGTCTACAAAGATGATCACCACCACCTCTTCAAGTCTACCCATTGATTCACTTAGCTTTGAACCCTGAGGCTGAGATGTCCTAACCTGCAAGTGAATACAAACTCACTATGTATAGCCATCTTGGATATCTTACCATCTGCCTTGCTGCTATGTATAAATCTCTCCCCTGTATTCCCTTTTTATCTTGCTCTTGGAAAGCGCATGACAATTGACTGCCATATGGATATATTCATCACTCCTGTGACTCCCCAGACCCAAACTTTTCCCCTAGACACTACTTCCCTATATGTACTGCCTCCCCTTATTAGAATATAGCTTTGTGGAGTTAAGGACCATCTCATTTTTTTATTTGTATCACCGGTATTTACCACGGTATTTGACACAAATGCTTTTTTCACTCACTCATTCACTTATCCACCCATCCATCCATTCATCCATCCATCCATCTAACCAATCATCCAATCCAAATTCCTCTGTTTATAGAGGAGGAAACTGAAGTCCTGAGATCACTGAAGGTCACTTCTCCAGTTAGTGGCATCCTGGAACTAGATCCCAGGTCTCCTGATTATCTGTCCAGTCCTCTTTGTATCAATTAGGAAACATCACATTAAAATGAGATAGTTTCTTACATATTCCTACTCAAACTCTACCGTTAAATGTTTCCCTGTGGGTGCCTCAGAAGAATCTGCTCATGCAATCCTAATCAAATCTTTATAGACTCAAGCCAGCTAGATGACACTAGATATGAGCACAAAAGACTTTTCAGAAATGTCAATACAAAGAAGAGCAGACAGGTAATGACTTAGGCCCAGGCCCTGCCCAGTGGCCCTCTACCTCATCATTATATAGTGAACAATCTTACCTTTAAGGAACAGACCTTTCTCTCACATTCTTTCTATCTACTAGGCCTTTGTCTCAAATTTTTTTTAAGAGTTTTGGGTTACCAAAGTTCAGGACAAGGAAACACAGAGCATAAAAGGTAATAAAATAAGTCAGCTTTATTTAGGGAATATAATTACAATAAAAGAGGGCAGTCAGGGATGATGATGGAAACAGACTGGGTCCACTAGAACCCTGAGTGGAATTAGCACCCTCCCCCCCCAAACTAGACAAGTCTGGTGGGGATTTTTTTGGGTTCTTATCTTGGTTGAGCAGGAACAAGCATTGGTGGGAAGGAGCAAGGAGCATAGACCTGAGGACTGGTACTAATTGAAGCCAGGGATGGCAGTTGAGCAGGGAGAGAGTGTAAAAACGACTCCTGGTAGCTGCTTGGTATTCAAACTTCCTGCCAGCAGGCAGGAAAGAGGTTTTCAGCTATTACTGCTGGTCTTATTTTGACAAGGTCCCTTAGGGGACTTTAGCTTCCTTGGGGCTTCTTTATTCAGTGGGATGGGAAGGCTACTGAGGTCAGTACACCCTCACAGAGCCCTGGCTTCCAAATGATGGCAGTGTATCCCTGGAAAGGGAGATCTCCTAGGGACTGTTACATAACAGCTACAATGATTTGAATTGGGTGAGAAATCTTAATCGAATGAACTTCAAAGGAGAGGCTGCTGAATCATGGCAGGAAAGGGAAAATCTGGAAGTGGAGGTGGGGAGCAAACCCTGCCCCTCAAGTTTCCTACCAAATTCAGATCACGGTTTTGTTGTTATTTAACAGCTCCTAGGTTATTCTCCAAAGTGTAGCACCATGCTCACTATCTTCTATTCCTCCTCCACTTCTCTCCCGCCTTACTACTTCTGTTGATTGTTGTTCAGTCATGCCCAACTCTTCAGAGATCCCATTTGGGGTTTTCTTGGCAAAGGTACTGAAGTGATTTGCCATTTCCTTCTCTAGCTCATTTTACAGATGAGGAAACTGAGGCAAAGAGGATTAAGTGATTTGTCCAGGATCACATAGCTATTAAGTGTCTGAGGCTGGATCTGAACTCAGGTTTTCTTTACTCTAGGCCTGGTGCTCTATCCACTGCCCCACCAAGTTGCTCCATCTTTATATTAGGGAATTTCAACATGCATACTGACAATTCCTCAAATTCCCTAACCTTTCAATGTCTTAGTCTCCTTAAATCTCATTACCTACTCTTCACTTGACCTCAGGTACACACCTGTATGGTCACATCTTAGATCTCACCATTGCCCATAATTAATTAGTGCTCTAGGCCAGTGGTATAAAAAATAGAAACAGATCCCTACTGTACCTGGTTATTTTTCAGCTCTCTTGAAAGTCTGACATATCTGCTCTAGGCAACTCTTTAAGATGATAAGTTGTAGGGAAGGTATTGACCTTTATTGGAGGAGGAAATTTCCTGACCATGGTGTTCTCTGTAACAGTGAAATCATAGCGTGAACACACACACACACACACACACATACATGTGTATATATGTATATGTGTGTATATACATATACATATACATACATACATATATATATATATTTATATATTATATGTTGTCTTTCCTATTAGAATATAAACCTCTCCCATCAATTGGGGAATGGCTGAACAAATTGTGGTATATGGTTGTGATGCAATACACTATAGCACAAATTGTGCCATAAGAAATGACGAAAGGGATGATTTTAGGAAAACCTAGGAAGACTTATATGAACTGATGCAAAGTAAAGTGAACAGAACTAGGAAAAAGTATATAATAACAACAAATATTTTAATGATAACCAAAACTGTGAAAGACTCAGCTGCTCTGATCAATACAATGATCTATGACAATTCCAAAGGACTCATGACGAAAAATGCTATTTGCCTCCAGAGAGAGAAATGATGAACTCTTGAGTACAGATTGGAGCATTATTTCTTTCTTAGTTTTTCTATTCCTTCCTTCCTTCCTCCCTCCCGTTCTTCGTGGCTAACATGGAAATGTTTTGCATAACTTCAATAATGTGTATTATATTTCTTGCTTTCTAAATGAGTTGAGGAGAGGATAGAGGGAAGGAGAGAATGTATAACTGAACATTTTAAATAAAAAAAAAGAATGTAAACTTCTTCAGAGTAGGGATTGTTTCATTTTTTTTTTTGTATTTGTAACCCCAGCAATTAGCACAATGCCTGGCATATAGTAGGTGTTTAATAAATACTTTCAAGTTGACTGACTACAAGGGAATCCTTTTAATTCTGTTGAAAAATAGCTGGGGCATCTGGAGAAGGTGAGAAGGAGATGAATAGGGAAGGAAACGTTGAAAAGAGGCAGAGAGAGTGAAGAAGGAAACAGTGATAACTCTACTCTTTTTTACCTTTCAGGTATCCTGTAGCTTAGGCAATGATCTTTTGTCCCCAGTTTGGATCACGTTGCCATAGAGCCTGCCATTTCTCCATAAAATGAACTTGCTCTGGAGTGTCACTGGCCCATGTAGCCATCAACCTCAGTTGGTCTGAGGCCTGTGGCTTCCAACCACAGAATTGTAGTTTTCCTCATGTCTGACCTCTTAAAACCATAACCTGTAAGACTGGCTTACCTCTGGGGCAATGTAGTCAGGTGTGCCGCAGAATGTTGCAGTTGTAATGCCATCACAGATCCCTTCCTTGCACATTCCAAAGTCAGCCAATTTACAATGACCCTCGTGGTCCAACAATACGTTATCCAGTTTCAGATCTCTGAAATACACAAAGAACAATTGGTCACAAAAGCTGCTGAGTATAGTGGTATAGGAGTTGAAAAGAAATAGTATATGGAACTGAGTCATGTCACTGGCACTGGCTCATACCAGGTAGTGTAGGCAGGTGTTGTGGAAGTTTCTCCATTTGAATTAAGAATACCTTTGGACTAGAAACCTGCACATAGGCTCTTTGATAGAGGTCATGATACCAGAGTAGTAGAGGTATATATTTATAATAACTATAATCAAAAGGTAATATTCATAGAAATGACTAATAAAAATAATTAAACTAGCTATAGGGTAAATATTAGAACTACAGCCTCCATGTGTGGATTATTTACATTTTGGTAAATCAGAAAAACAAAAGATTTGGATATTTTATATAAAAAAAAAAGAAACAAAAAATTCCCATGTGATTGTCCTGTGTTCCCTTTCAAATTTCAAAAAATATAGATTATAAGTGCTACCACCTTTGTTTCAAATAAAGGTAATGAAGGTATATACTATCCTTAAACTGCTGATTTCACTTTTTATCTCTTTTACAGAATAAATAACAATAATAACAACAACTACTAATATTTATATAGCATTAACTCTATGCTAGATACTATGCAAAGCCTTTAACAATTATTATCTCATTTGATCCTCAAAACAACCCCGAGAAGTAGGTGCTATTATTATCCCTATTTTACAGATGAGGAAACTGAAACAGACAGAGGTTAAGTGACTTTCTCAGGATCAAACAGCCAATATGTATCAAGGAAAGACTTGAACCCATATCTTCCTGAATCCAAGGCACCTCTCTGTCCTCCATGGTACCTTGACTCATACTACGTTAATCTGTCTTATTTTATTTAGCTATTTTCTACCTTCTTTGGACATAAAGGTTATTTCTAATTTTTATTACAAATAAAGTCATATAATTTTTTAATAGGTCCATTTTCCCCTTTAATGATATCTTCAGGTTAAAGGCAAAGCAATGATAATGTAGGATCAAAGAGTATGATCAGTTTTGAGATCTTACTTTGCTAGACTGTTGTCCAAAATTTTTCACTGATCTGTTATCTCACTAACAATTTAACAAGTGCTTCTTGCCCTATTGCCTCATTATGATCAACTTTTTAAAACATTTTTGGGGGTCCAATTTAGTGGATGTAAGGTTATATCTAAAGTATGTTTCAATGTGCATTTCCTTTGACTAGGTAACTCAATGGCATTTTACGTAATTGTTTGTTCATATATAAGTGAGGCATTTTTCATAGTACGGAGCACAACACAAATGTTAGATATATTATTTCTTCATTGGTGAATGCATGTTAATCTTATAGTAGATACAAATGGGTTGCAAATTCTGAATGGCAGTCCTGTATTTGATATATTTACTATGGTATCTTCCTTAATCTGTCTTCTCTTTTTATTTTAGAGTTGTTACTTTTTGTCTTGCAAAATTCATTTTTTCTTTGCCTTCAGCTGATCTGGTTTTCAATATCATGATCATTACTTCATTTGAATAATTAATATTTCCATCCTCCTCCCAATTAAGACAAATATGAAATTCCCTTTTCTTCCAATTTTTTTTATTTTTAAAGAAATATATTTAGATCATTAAACCAGTCTGAGTTTACTGAACAAGTAATGTATTGCATGAAGTTGGAGATAAATATCTAATTTTATCAAGTTTTTTAAAACTAAATTGTGATTCTCAGATAGTTTTCTTTAAATGACACTATGGTAATAACACTTCACATTTAAATACTATTTTACAGATTACAAAACATTTTCCTCATATCAACCCTCTGAAATAGATGGTAACAAGCATCTTTTCCCCCATCTTGTGGATGAGAACATTGAAGTTTACAAGGGTTATACAGATGACAAGTTGAACTTTGACACAGGTCTTCTCACTCCAAATTCAGTGATCTTTCCATTAAGATCCATTGCCTCTGTTGCCTGCCTCCAGCCCCTCACCTTGGGCTGGTTATAACCTCTAAGGACCTCAGTTTCCTCAACTGCAAAATGAGAGGGTTGAACTAGATGACCTCTGAGGTCCCTTCCAATCTATGACACTAATTTGTCATTTGTCTTTTTAGTAGGTTACTTGTGTTGAGGTTAGCCTTTAGGAATTAAGATAGAGAGTCATCTGGAGAGGGCATCGAGTTGGCACAGTAAACAGAGTGTCTGTCCTGGAATCAGGATTCATCTTCCTAAGTTCAAATCTGGCCTCAGACAATTACTAGCTGTGTGAGCCTGGGCAAGTCACTTCACCCTATTGGCCTCAGTTTCCTCATCTATAAAGTGAGCCAGAGAAGGAAACGCCAAAACACTCCAGTATCTTTGCCAAGAAAACCCCAAATGGAGTCATGAAGAGTTGGACACAAATGAAATGACTGAACCACAAGTCTTCTGTAGATATTACATCAATTGAGATGCTATATGTACATCAATTATAGCTCAAATGACTCATCCTGAGTTCTGATCAAATGTGATTAATGTGAATACAAGAGTGTACTTTTATATAAGGGATTTCAAGCACACATACCTGTTTGTAATATAGCATAATTTTTTTTTTATGGGGTCTGGCTGTGTGTTTTTAGTACTGTAGGGAACTCTTGGCGAGGAAACTTCCTCTACCTATGTAGAGTAGCAACTACTCTGAAACTAAGTTTTGGCTAGACAGTTGCCTAAGTAACCAAGTGATTAAATGACTTGTCCAGGGTCACATGACCAGTGTGTGTAAATGGCAGGACTTGAACCCAGATGTGACTCCAAAGTTAACTCTCTCTACACTATATCAACTGGCTGCTATATCTATAAGATACTTTTGTTTACAAATTAAATGTTTGAACAGCACATATATATTTACATGCACATACATACATTTGTATGTATACTTCTCTATTGTATTCTTGTGCTTTGTAAGTGGCCTTATGGAGAGAACAGTAACCTCTGAGGTCACGTACATGGGGCCCTGTGCATTTGGTGTATGATAAGTCTACAAAGCCAGTTATAGGCTGAGATAGCTCCCTCTTTAGCCCTCTCAACCCACTGGATTGCCCAAAGATTATGAGGCACAGACCTTCAAGCGTTGGGACCTCAAAATTTGGACCCCTCCTCAACCAATAGGAGTGCCTAATCTAACAGCCTGCAAGAAATAGGCTCTTATTTGGGCACCTGTGAGGATAACTGCTAAATTGTCAATGTGAGTATTTACACCTTGAGAATTGCTACAAATTCTACAAATCAGGGTCTAAGCTACTGTTTTGTTGATATAAGAAAGGACCGAGGAAATGTTAATGCAGATTAAACTTAAAAGTGGATCCTGCTTACATTTTTCAGAGAACTGGCTGTTAAACATTTCCAAGTACACCCTTGCTAATGGTCCCAAGGGGCAAATCTTGACTTAAGGAGGGAAGGATAATGCCCCCAAAAGCAGGTTCCCAGAAAGATAAAGCCACAAACATCGAGCCATCATGTGAACTGCTCTGCCCCTGGGAGCCTTACATTTTGTGCTTTGGATGACAAAGTATAGAGAAATGGGTTCCTGGGAGAGACTGTAGATAAACCCAAATGAGGATGTTGGGAACCACAAAATTTCAGAACTGGTCACTGTAAGTGTATTTTCTTGATGTGTTACTGAATTAAAGTAAACAAAGGACTTGTGACTGTGCAAATGTTTGTTTGCTGAAAAGAAATGGTGAGCTCAATGATCTTAGTAGGGTATGAAAAGACTTGCATGAAACTGATGAAGAACAAGATGAGCAGAACCAAGAGAACATTGTATATAGTAACAGCAATATTGTTCTAAGAATGACTTTGAGCGATGAAGTCATTTTGACTATTATAAAAACACAAATTAAAAATAAAGACATGAAGAAAGACACTATCTACATGCAGAGAAAGAACTGATAAATAGAGGTATAGAATTAAGAGGTGGGAGTGGGACCCCACTCATCTTGACAAAGGCTGGACTTCCTCATTTTTGTGCTGTGGAGTGGTATAGACCAGGGGAATTTGCAAGAACTTAATACATAATTATTTTCACTTGTAACCCCTTAGAAAGGATCCTATTCCCCAGGCATCACTGCTTCCTGGGCTAGCTGGGAAAGGGCAAAACTCAGTCAGCTGATGCGTCTTTGTTTGTTTTCTGATGCAACACCATAATGATTTGAATGGTGGCAGCAGAAGAGGTGGGAAATGATTTCCTGATAGCTTTTCTCACCCAGCAAAGATCAGGGAAAGACTGGGGGATTCTCTTCACAGTAAAACTGTCCTTTTTGCTCACTCTGCCCTACCTAATTTAAAGCTAACTTGTTTTTCTTAAGTTTAATCTGAGTTTCCTTTAGCACCTGATGTCTTTTTTCTCCTACTGATATTACCCTAAATTCAGAGGTAGCTGCAGTAGGCATACTGGATAGCAGTGATTCCAAAATGAGGAGGCTTTCCAACATACATAGGAAAATAAGAAGCATAAAATTAACTAATCAGTAAACTGACCTTCACAGAGCTCTAGTTGACCCTCAATCACTCATCTCACTCACTGAAGATGGCAGTGTGACCAGAGAGCAATACTGTACGTAAAAGGCTTTCTGAAAATCTTTCCCCACCCCTTCAAACATTGCTACACAAGTCTACACAAGTGAGAGAAAGGGGACAGAGAAGTGAGAAGAGAGAGAAGGAGAAGAAAAGAGAAAGGAAAGGGGAGGAGAGACAGATAGAAAGAGGGAGGGAGGGAAGGAGAGAGGGAGAGGGAGAGAGAGAGGGAGAGGGAGAGAGAGGGAGAGAGAGGAGGGGGGCTTGTAAGTTGTAGTAGAAATGTAACACATTACAATGGTACTCCTGACTCTATGCAATTGATATGGGTTCTATCCATAACTTTGACAAGACATAAGAACAAACTCTGGATTGCTGGGTGATATACTAATTCTTTGCCTTAAATGTCAGCTCATAAGGGTCTGCTGTGCTTAGTGACGTTATCCAAACCTGGCTTAGAGGAACACCAGTTGCAAAATGAAAAGAAAATCCTCTGTATCCATAGAAATGGAGGGATTGACCATTGGCCTTGGAGAGAATTCCTAGGTCTAGAGTTGTCCCTAAAACATCTAATTTCCTGAGGACAACATGAACTTAGACCTTGAAAGGCAGTGGGGTACAGTGGATAGAGTTTTGGACTTAGAGTCAGGAATTTGAACCTGGGTTCAACTCTTATCTTTGACACTTATTAGCCATGTAAACTTGAACTGATCACTCTCAAAGCCTTTCTTCATCTGTAAAATGAGGGGTTGGTTTTGATGGCCTATAAGGTCCCTTCCAGCTCTCAGTTTATGATCTTATGATCCTGAATCACTGCATTAAGTTATATAATAATATTTTTATAGTATGCCAAAGTTTGCAAAATAGTTTACATATTATTTCACCTGATTCTCATAACAATTTTGGGTCATACAACTAGTAAATATCTGAACCAGAATTTGAACTCAGATCTTCTTGACTTCAATTCCAGTACTTTATCCAGAGGTAATGTGATATTTTGGATAGAGGGCTGAACTTGCAGTCAGGAAACCCTGGGAGCAAATCTTGTCTCAGACACTTACTAGCTGTATAACTGGGAGACGAGTTATTTAACCAGCTTCAGTTTCCTCATCTCTAAAATGGAAATAATTTTAGCAACTACCTTATTTAATACCTATATCAGCAAACCCTACTCAACACCTTATCTGATAGTGACTCAACCTTAGTGTTATTTTTTTAAACTTTATTTTCTTAAAACTTTTTTGGAGATTATCTTTTACTTTAATATCACCTTCATTTCCAAATATATCCTTTCTCTCTCTCTGCTACCCAGCAAGACATCTCTTGTAAAAAAAAAAAAAAAAAAAACATTTTTTCAAAGTAGGGAAAAAAAGCAATTCAACAGATCCAATCAACATATCAATGAAACATGACAGTATTTTTCAATATTCCACACCCACTGTCCTTCCTATATCTGCAAAGAAGGGAGGAACATGACTTAAAACATAGATATCTCAGAGGAGTAATACACTGTTCTATTCACAGTTGGCTATAAAGGACTAATATCTGCTCCCTTTTCCTGAAATTCTTGGTTTGATTGGCAGGGGGTGGGGGAAGAAGAATAGAAGGGAAGTATAGCCTGAAGGAAGTGAGGGGAGAGGCTAAAAAGAGTAGAGAAATGAGAGACAGAAAGTGCCAAACTTCAAATATATCACAATTTGCCTAGGGCTGTGCTTGACTTTAAGAATAAAGGATGTACTGGCCTGCTGGTCAAAAGAAGAAATGGTTCTTGTTGGACCCAGTAAGGCAGTGTGTCCTGAAGGAAGGTAGGTAATGAGAGGCAGCCATACTAACATCAATCAGGCCTTGGTAAGTAGTCCATCTTCTAAGCTAAAGGTAATATGGTTTGTGGTTACTGGCATCCTGGGCAACAAATTCAGGTAAGAAAACAAGTTACCACAGTTTAAGCAACAGCTTATTCTTGGCACAGACCAAGGGGAACATATTAAAATCTTTTTCTTCCATCTCATGTTGCAGGGATGAGATCTGAGCTTTGGGAAGCAAGTATCTGTGGTTAACTCCAAGGTGAGGTAGGCACCTGCTTGCTTGACTAAACAACTCATTTCTCTACTCCTTTTAAATCAAAACCAGTTGTCTGCTTGCTGGGTTTTTTTCTGTAAGTAACGGGGGATTTGGGCTTCAGGAACTTATCCCTGGACTCCCATCACTTTCTAAATTCCTTTTCTTTTCCATGCTATGTGAAGACAGTGTGGTATAATATACAGAAATTTCCCCATTCCCCATTTTTCACTAATCTATGAAAGGAACTCTTAATCATATACTAAATTATTATAAATAGCCATATGGGAGAGGGGTGGTGGTGATAGAGATACAGAGGATGCTAGAGTCAGTTTAGGGGTTCAAGAGCTGATTGTTTAGTGTATTTATACCTCAGACATCAGCAAATACTACAAATCCAGGCTCGATCTATTGATCTGTTGATTGTCTCGAGTCTAGAGGTTCCCGAACTCATTTGGCCTACAGCCCCCTTTCAAAAAAATTACTCAGCACCCCCCTGGGGTTAGGATAGGTTAACCCTTATTTTTAGTCAATGTCCTCCAAATGTACCTGAAGCTACTACCCTCCCCACCCCATGGTTGCGGTGATCCTCAGGGGGTGGTATTGCCCACTTTGGGAACTATAGTCTAAACTTATGAAATTGATTGAAGAAAATATTAATAATGCAAATTAAACTTTAAAATGTGTCATGCATCTTCCTTCTTTCTTTCTCTTTCCCTCATTTCTTCTTTCCTTCGTCCTTTCTTCCTTCGTTCCATTTCTAGTTGTTAAGTGTTTACCAGCATGCTCCTGGTATATGGAGAAATCATGTCATCCTTTAATAAAAGAATGATGACATTATCCGAAGAGCATCCCTGCTGAGTTGAAATCAGTGGTGTTAGAGTCATTCTCATCTACCCACACTCTTCTACTCGGTCCTCCTCAAGATCAGTAATGGCACAGGATCTCACAAATGTAAGAATGGTGGTTAAAGTTAAGTGCTGTTGGTGGCCATGAAAAAAAAGCAAAGCTAACTGTAGGGGATGAGAACTGCAAGATCAGCCTACTAGAATCACGCTCAAACCAATTCTAATTGGACACACACATGAACACTGAAAAGGTGCAAAGTACTTGGAATATATTCTCCTTCCTTGGCCACTCATTTTTTGAATGGCACAGAATCTCATCCATACGCTCCTAATCCTAAATGTATCCTGGACAATCAGCAACCCATGAAATGTAGCACTTCTCAACACCTAGTGGATCTGAAGGAAGAAAACTCAAGAGAGAGTAGCTCTTAGTGGGATCACTTTGCTTCTGCATGGTACGTACCCAGATAATAGAAATGAAATGCTAAGTTCATTGGTTATACAAAATCACTGGCTACACAGCCATTAATGGACCCTGTGATAATAAAGGTACGAAGGTAAATTTTTAAAAAGTACCCCACGACTCCTGAAATTAACCCGAAAATATTTAAATAAAAACCTTGGCTTTGTTGCTACCCAGCCTCCTACACTAATGTATAATTTGGAAGCCACTAACCTTAACAAGCACCAAACAATGAAAAGTACAAGTTCATGCAGGACAGTCTTAGCTCATGAAATACCAAATAAAGTATATGAAAGGTTAAGGGCTTACAGTTCATTAGCTCACTAAACACTAGGCATTAATAGCTGCGACTTTTGACATGCATTCTAAGCTTGCATAGATTTAAGCTTCCAAATATGGGAGTGAAGAAGGGTACGCTTTGGTTGCCTGGTCAGTACGAAGTTCTTGCTGTGTAACTTGAGTATTAAAATAGCTAATAAATGGGTGTGAGGGCCCAAGAAGCTCAAGACAGGGAAGTTTTAGTATTCGAATTTGGTTTCTCTATGAAATATTTTGAGAGCCGCCTATGCATGAGGTCTTTAGTTTGCTATATAAAGACACAAATACTGTGTCCAGTTGCTTAATGCTTAAGAACCAATTAATATGGTAATAGAAGAAAAGTGAAAAAGATAGGACCCTATCTTGGACAAGAACAAATTTGGGAGGCTATTTACAAAGAGTACAAGCACATTCTGCATAAGGTTTTTATAGCAGCTAGGTGGCACAGGGGGTAGAGTGCTGGGCCTGGAGTCAGGAAGACTCATCATCTCTGAGTTCAAATCTGGCCTTGGACACTTATCAGCTGTGTAACCCTGGGAAGTCACTTAATCCTGTTTGCCTTAGTTTCCTCATCTGTAAAATGAGCTAAAGGAAATGGCAAACCATTCCAGCATCTTTGCCAAGAAAACCCCAAATAGGGTCATGGAGAGATGGATACAACTGGAAAACCACTGAACAAGTTTTATAGCAACATCATATCTGCGTTATAGTCAACACTATAGCAAAGTCATGAAACTTTGTTGCAAAATTGTTTGATTGATTGCCCATTTATGAGATTACTTCTGTGGAACTAACTGTCCCATTTGAATACTCTGACATGTTATATCATCATACGGTATCATATCATAGGTAGGTAGGTGGTACAGAGGAAAAGCATTGGACTTGGACTCAGGAAGTCCTGAATTCAAATCCTGCCTCAGATGCTTACTTAGCTGTAGGATCCTGGGCAAGTCTATAAAATGGGTATAACAATGGCACTTACCTCATAGGGTTGGTGTGAGGATCAAATGAGATCTCATATATAAAATGCTTTCATATACAAAGTGCTTTGCAAATCTTACTCTATAAATGATAGCTATTATTATATTTTCATGAAAATATTAGGTAATATATTATTTAAAATTTTTATATAATTATAATTTATATATTATTTAAAATTTAATTAATATATAATTAAATACAAATTAAATATATGGTTATACTAAAATATATAATTATATAAAATATAATTTAAATAATTATATGATTAATATAAAATTAGTTTACATTTAATTACCTTTACATTTAATAACACAGAATAATATTAAAATATTAGGTAATATATACCTTCATTTTATTTGTGGTTAATGTATCTTTAAAAAGTTATGGCATTGAGTTCTTTATTATTGGGAAATTCTTGCTTATGTCACAGGATGGTGGCTGTAGAAGGTTTTTAATTGTTCAAGATCTTTAATCATGATTCTCAAGAACTTTTTGGAATTTTTTTTTATGACAGCAGGTACTATCACCAGTCTGGAATGGTGAAACAGCATATAGTATCATGAAAAAAGGACTGGACCTAAAGTCAGAAGACCTGGGCAGTCAATTCACTGCCTCAGTTTCCTCATCTTTAAAAGATGACCTTGTTAGGTCCCTTTTACATTTATAAATCTTTTACATTTATAATCCTCTATCATTTGTGGGACACTACAAGTCTGGTAATATTCTCCTCCCCCCTTCCCCACCTCCATGAATACAAATCACCAAATCAGTAGATCACTTATCTGTAAGTAATGGCTTAGAAAGCTGACTCCTGAGACAGAGAGAGGTGAAGTTTTTGCCCATGGTCACACAGCCATTGTATCAGGAGCACGACTTGAACTCTGATCTTTTTTACTTTAAGGCTGGTGCCCTATCAGTGATGCTATGCTCTTTTTCACTAGAAGCATAAGCGTGTGGTTCAATCAAGTTCAGTTTTCCAGGTAAGGTATGAAAGAAGTTGTAGAAGGATGTCCTACTTTCAGAATATCACCGTGTGTGTGTGTGTGTGTGTGTGTGTCTGTGTCTGTGTCTGTGTCTGTGTCTGTGTCTGTGTCTGTGTATGGACAAATCATCTGCAATGCACAAGGGATCATTTCTTTCTGAGAGTACCTGGGCAGCTAAAAGTTAAGGGACAACGACTGAAGTCATGTGCTACCTGTAGGTTTCACATGTATTTATCCATGGTTAGGATCAAAATTCACTTTAATATTTATAAAGTTGTAAATTTTGAAAAATTGTCTGAAACACTTTTGCTTTTGATATCATAATCATTTCTAAATATCTTCCCTCATCTCCTATCTCATTCAACCCTCTCATAACAATAACAAAGTTAGTTAAAACAAGCCCAAACAACAAAATGGCTGCCTTTGATAATGCAACATTTTCTTAGGCCTTCTGAACAATGTTTCCCAATCAAGCTTGGCCACCATTTACTTTACTTGAAATCAGTACTAGATGAAAGAATGAATCTAATAGAGAGCATGTCCCTGGGATAAACTTACTGTAGTACTATGCCAAAACACAATCCTATGAACGGTTTTATCATGCAAGCCATTTTTGCTCTGGATTTTATTTAAGGTCGAGAGAAGGAAATAATCCGGTTTTGCATAGTCTTTGAAGGAATTGAAGGGCAACAAATCTCCTCACTGTAAAAGAGACAAAAGACTAATTGGCTGCCCTCTTGACAGAATTTCAAAATACAGTTAAAGAAGGGAACTGGCCAGTTCAAATGTGAAAAGCTGACATTTATGAAGAAGGGGAATTTTAGGGAGAAAAAAAATCATCAACTTAATTGTGAAACAAGGCCAGCTCAGTTCAATTTGTGGTTTTACTGTCTGGGTCGAGCATGAAATTCAAAGATAAATTGATGGTGTCAAAGCTGGTGAAAAGTCATTGAAATACCAAAGGCTTACTCATGGACCTCAGGTGTGGTTTCCTCATTTAGGGCACAATCATCAGTGTCATTTTAACAGAAGTGGTGAGCTGGGTACGGATTTCTTTGCAGTGAGTTTTATCAGATGTGTTTGTCCTAAAAGCACTACACAGTGGCTTTAAAGTCAATTTCGTTACATATGAAGAGGTATTATTTAGAGGTTTGTGTAGATTCAGGAATGCAGCTTTTCTGTCTCACTGTCAGCTACCAGGCCTAACCTCAGAAGCCAGTGTATTGTTTTTGTTAAGCTTCAAATGAATCATAGAAAGGACAGCTGAATTGTATTTAGAGCTGGCAGGGTCATTAGAGGTCCTCTAATCCATTCCTCTCATTTTACAGATGGGGAAACTGAGGTCAGAGGGGTTAAGTAACTTGCCCAATAATATACAAATAGTAGTGATAGAGTCAGTATTTGAACCCAGGTCTCCGACTTTTAAGCCAGTAACCTTTCTTTCCATAAGAAAACCTTAATATGGACATCTGAAATCTACCCAGTGGACTCAAAGTTAATTTTTTACCTCTACATAATGAAGGTCACATTCTTATTTGGTACAAGTGGCTTGATGAGACTAAGAGACTTGTTTTTGCTGTGGATTTGGGTATTTGGCTTTAATATTATTAACTTTGGGACTTATAATGCTTGGATTTCTAAGGAAGATTCATAGGGAAGATCACTCAGTATTGAAAGCAGAAATTATATCTTTAGAAACCTTAGTTTAAACTAAATCTCAAGGAAACCAGCATAGTAGTTAAAAATCATCTGCATTCTGTTAGTAATTTGCACAAAAGTGGATTCAGGATACTAAAACTTTGCTTGTTCAGGCATTTCCACAGCTAAAATAACCCACTGGCACAACTCTATGCCCACCAACTAGGTGGAAAGGTTTACCTCATCTGATGTTGCTCATGATACCAAGGCCTACCTCAATAGAATACTTTCTTTTGTTCTTTTTTCTTTTCAGTTTCAAATTTTCTTCCCCTCTCTCCCCTTCCCTGACCCATTGGAAAGGCAGAAATATGATACTCATTATATATATATGAAGTTATACAAAACATTTCTACATTAGTCACGTTGCAGAATAAAATCAATAAAAATAAAGAAAGAATATGCTTCAATCTACATTCAGAGTCCATCAGTTCTCTCTTTGGAAGTGTGTTAGATCATTGTATTGATCGGAGTACCTAAGTCTTTATTGCTGCTACTGTTTTCCTAGTTCTGCTCACTTCACATGCATCAATTCATATAAACCTTTCCAGGTTTTTCTGAAACCATTCCCTTCATCATTTCTTATAGCACAATAGTATTCCATCACAATCATATACTACAACTTGTGTTTAGTTATTCCCCAATTGATGGGCATCTCCTCAGTTTCCAATTCTTTGCACAAAAAGAGCTGCTATATTTTTGTACATACAGGTCCTTTCCCTTTTTCTTTTATCTCTTTAGGATACAGACATAAAAGTGGAATTGCTAGGTCAAAGGGTATATACAGTTTTACAGCCCTTTGGGCAGAATTCCAAATTGTTCTCCAGAATGATTGGACCAGTTCATAGCACCACCACAATACATTATTGTACCTTTTTTTCTACATCCCCTCCAGCATTTGTTATTTTCCTTTTCTGTCATGTTAGCCAATCTGATGGATGTAAGGTGGTGTCTCAGAGTTATTTTAATTTGTATGTTTCTATTTGTGATTTAAAGCATTTTTAAATATAACTATAGATAGTTTTGATTTCTTCTTCTGAAAATTGCCTATTCTTTGACCATTTATCAATTGAGAATGGCTCTCATATTTATAAAATTGGCTCAGTTTCCTATATATTTGAGAAATGGGATCTTTATCAGAGAAACTTGCTGTACAAATTTCCCCCCAGTTTCCTGTTTTCCTTTTAATTTTGGCTGCACTGCTTTTGTTTGTGTAAAACCTTTTTTAATTTAATATAATCAAAATTATCCATTTTATCTTCTGTGATGTTCTCTCTCTTGCTTGGTTATGAACTCTTCCCTTATCCATAGATCTAATAGGTAATTTTTCCATGCCACCCAAATTTGCTTATGATATACCCTTTATGTCTAAATCATGTGCTTATTTTAACCTTATCTTGGTACAGGGAGTGAGAAGTCAGTCTATACCTACTTTCTGCCAGATTACTTTCCAGTTTTTTCAGCAGTTTTTGTCAGATAGTGAATTCCTGACCCAATAGCTGGGATCTCTAGATTTATCAAACACTAGGTTACTGTGGTCACTTACTTCTTTATATTATGTATCTAATCTATTCCATTTACCAACCACTCTATTATTTATCCAGTACCAAACTGTTTTTATGATTACCACGTTTGTAGCATATTTTGAGATCTGGTACTGTTGGGCCACCTTCCTTCCCCCCCCCCTTTTTTTTTTAATTGATTTCCTTGATAATCTTGACTTTTTGTTCTCCTAGATGATTTTGTTATTATATTTTCTAGCTCTATAAAATCATTCTTTGGTAGTTTAATTGGTATGGCCCTGAATAAACAAATTAATTTAGGTAATTTTTAATTTTTACTATATTGGCTTGGCCTACCTATAAGCAATTAATATTTTTCCAATTGTTTACATTTGTCTTTATTTGTGTTTTATAATTGTGTTCATAGAGTTCCTGTGTATGTCTTAGCAAGTAGACCTGGAGTTTTTTATACTGTCTGCAGATATTTTAAATGGATTTTCTCTATCTCTTCCTGCTGGTTTATGTTGGTAATATATAGAAATACTGATGATGTATGTGAGTCTATTTTACATCTTGCAACTTTTCTTAACATTATTATTTTTAGTAGATTTTATAGGGCTTTCTAAGTATACTATAATATAACCTGCAAGAAGTGATAGTAATAACAGCGATAATGGACAACCTCGCTTAAACCCTGATCTAATTGGAAAAGTTTCTAGTTTATCCCTAATACAGATAATACTTGCTCCTGGTTTTTGATAGATACTACTTATCATTTTGAGAAAAGCTCCATTTATTCCTGTTTTCTAGTGTGTTTTAATAGGAATGGGTGTTTTTTTTTGGGCAAAAATCTTTTTCTACATCTACTGATATAATCATATGGTTTGTTTTTTTGCTTTTGTTATGGGTATGGTGAATCATTCCTACAGTTTTCCTAATATTGAATCAGTTCTGCATTCCTGGTATAAATCTAACCTGGTCATAGTGTATGATCTTTGTGATGTATTACTGTAATCTTCTTGCTAATATTTTAATTTTGCATCAAGATTCACTAGGAATTGGCTTACAGTTTTCCTTCTATGTTTTTGCTCTCCCTGGTTTAGGTATCAAAACCATATTTGTGTTATAGAAGGTAGTATTTCATCCCTGTTTTTCAAACAATTTACATAATATTAAAATTAATAGTTCTCTAAATGTTTGGTAGAATTCACTTGTAAATCCATCTGGTCCTGGTGTTTTTTTTTTTCCTTAGGAAGTTCATTTGTGATTTGTTAAATATCTTTTTCTCTTTATCTGGGCAATTTAAACTTTATAAATGTATATATGCTTGATCAGACTGCCAAAGGGAACCATGGTACAAAAATGGTTAAGAACTCTAGCTCTAGGGTTGCCAGGAGTGACTAAAAAAATGAGGCTCAGGCTGAAAGTGACAGCATCTTGAAACACATATATAACAGTTAAAATCAATTTTAAACATCAATTGGTGTTTTAACTGGTAATTATGAGGTGGATCTTATCGGGGCACATCCATTTGAGAATAGAAACCAAGTGAGAGATGAGTGTTTATTATTATCTAGTTGAACTAAAGACGATTAATTTTCTAATTGGCTTTTCCCATCATGGGGAGAGTCAATGTAGAAAACTTGGGTAAAATATGTGCCAAGGATTTTCTGAGGTTCACTTTGGCCTGTTCACAGTTCCTTCCTAGCTTCCCCAAAGGAGGTTCAGAAGCAGGGGAGTGAAAAACAAACAAACAAACAAACAGAAAACTGTATACGTGCAAGTATAGTGCAAATGATGACCACTGCAGGCCAGGTGCTGCTTGCTTTCACTACGGCTCTACGTACACAAGGCTACTGGCATACTCTCTGTATATATAGGGGTATGCATACCTCTTCTTCTGTGCAATTTAGACAAATGGAACAAGAGATTTCCTCTGGCTGTGCCTTGCTTGTGAGTGGAAGGAGGTTGGGAGAGGGGGAGGGAGGAGACACTCTGACAGACCCAGGAGAAAGAAGGGGTTCCTTAAAGTTCCTGGTATGTAGGCTGCTCACATCCCCTCAGGATGATCAAATAAATGAGCCATCATGCTGACAGCCTAGCCTTATAACAATTTTTCAATTCCCCTAGAACAGGAGGGCTGAAATCCCCTGGCAGAGACAGCACAATTTACCTAGAAGCTTCTCACAGTACTTCCATTCTATGCTTGCCAAGAAAATCTTCCTGATCAAGACTGCTTGCCAAAACACTTCTCATTAGATACCTAGCAGTCTTCAGCCTACAAATGCACTAACCAAGTAAGACACAGGAGAATAATGGAAGACTATGGATAAAGAGGTCCAGATATGATTAAACTGTTAGCCAGCCAGATCATCAGGATATAAACTGAGATATTTACCTTTCCTCCAACTTCTTATCTAAAAGCCGAGAACAGAGAGGATGCTGGAGCCATCTCTAACTCTGGAAGTGCTAGTCACAGCCAACAATCTGAGTGATTCTTTACGGCAGTAGTAACCCCACTTACAGCTGTCCTACACATGCTGTTGGAGGTAGCACTGATTCCTGGAAGTAAATAACCCATGTTGTTGTTCAGTCATTTCAGTTGTGTCAGGCTGTTTGTAACCCAATTTGGGGTTTTTCTGGCAAAGACACTGGAGTGATCTGCCATTTCCTTCTTCAGTTCTTTTTACAGGTGAGGAAACTGAGGCAAATAGAGTTATATGACTTGCTTAACCTAGCTAGTATATATCTGAGGCCAGATCTGAACTCAGGAAGATGCGTCTTTCTGACGCGAGGCCTAGTTTTCTATCATTCTGACACCTAGCTGTCCAAATACCACATAGAAAGACTTAGATTCTTTTCCTGCCTCTTAGTGGTAGGTACATGGGTGATATCAACAAGCTGCAGAGGAGCTGCAGTTTGCTGGAAGGCAGGGATCATGTCGTATTTTTTTTTTATGCGGCAGGACCTAGCAGGGACTTGGGCACGTAGTGGGTAGACAATAAATAGAATATCTACTGAGGCACATAGGAAAGTATGCTGACCAGTGGAAGAAAATATGGATTTGTTCAGTTTCAGATATAGGCTTAAGGCTATGTTTTATGCTGGGCACATCATCGTTATTCTCCTAGTGGAAAACAAAATAAAACAAAACACTGGCTAAAACGTCAGGAGATCTGGGTTCAAATCCCAACTCAATTCAAATCCCAATTGCCACTAATCTGCTAAGTGAATTGAGCAAATCAGAGTCTTTCTGGGCCTCCATTTCCTCATGTGTAAAGTTAAGGGATTGGATTAGGTGATATCTAAGATCCCATCCAGCTGTAGTATTGTAACATTCTGATATCTACAACTAGGTTCCTGAATTTGCACTGACTTTCAGTGATGGGAGGTTTAACAAGATGGGCACTAGGTAGGATTCCTGGTCTTGTGAATCTGTTGGTACATGGCTGGTCCTCACTAAATGCTAACCGTGATGTTGATATGGCAATTTTGTGTTTATACAAAGAGAGATCAGGATCATTAGAATGCATAACACCACTAATAAAAGCCACTTACATTATGGACACTTTGGTGGAAAGATAATAAGGCAATAGCACTTTTTGTAGCCCTCAATGACTGGAAACAAAATAAATGCTCATCAATTGAGGAGGAAGTGGCTAAGCAAACTGTGACACATGAGTATAATGGCATGGTAATACATTGTGAGAAATGATGAATCTGAAGAATTTGGAGAAGAATAGGAAGACTTAGATGGAATGATGCAGAATGAAATAAAGAGAAAAGCAATATATACAATAAATGCAACAATGTAAATGGAAAGAACAGCAAAAACACCCAAACTGAACCCTCTATAGTTATGACTAATTGTAGCCCTGATACAGATAAGAGATAAGAAGATAAGAAAATGTATCTCTCTTTCTCCTTTGCAGAGGTGGGAGACAATGGGTGTGGAACTTTGTATATATTGTCAAACTCAGTTAATGTGTTCATTTTTTTGAACTCCCTTCTCCCCAGTCCCTTTGAGAAAAAAAAAAAATTATGTACAATGAACAACCTTGATTCTAAAGGATTAATGACAGAGATTGCTACCCAACATCTGTTCAAAAGGTGATGGTCTAAATATGATGAATAGGACACACATTTTTGGATATGGCCAATGTACTAATTCATTTTGTTTAACTATGTATGTTTGTTAAAAGAGTTTTTCCCTCTCCTAGGTGGGTGAGGAAGAAAATATGTGCTTATTAATTGAAAAAAAATTAATTAAAAAAAGAAATTTTTTACAAGGGACATCCCAGAGAGGGATGGAGAGAGATCCATTGAGAAATTAAAGAGATGTTAAAATAAAATATATTAATAACCCCTTAGACAAAAGAATGGAAATATTTTGCCACAATTAGGAAGCCATTTCTGACCACAGAAGACTCTGTGAAAAAATAAGCAGCGGGAACTGCTTCCAACTTTTAGAATTTCTCATGCCAACTGGAATAGTATGTGAAATCTGAGTTTTATATCACAGACATACATCCCTCAAGGAAGAACCAAAGAGCTGGTTGGGAGATCAACACAGGAAGGTTATACAAGCTTCTTCTGGCAATGGGTTGAACAAATCAACCCACACAAGCAATGAAAATGTCTGACACCATGTCAGAAGAAGAAAATCAGGAGGTCCTGAGTTGGACCTGGATGTTGTGCCACACTAAGAATAAGAGAGCAGACTGAGTTTTGCATATCTATAAAGATTTGTACCCTGATAACAAAGGCATGTGCTTTTACTTATATTGAATGAGTTGTTGTTCTTAATGTTGGTCAGTCACATTTAACTCTTTGTGACCCCATTTTGCGATTTTCCTGGCAAAGATGCTGGAGTAGTTTGCCATTTCCTTCTCCTGCTCATTTTATAGATGAGGGAACTGAGGCAAACAGGGTTAAGGGATTTGCTCAAGGTCACAGAGCTACTAAGTGTCTGAAGTTTAATTGGAACTTAGGAAGATTAGCCTTCCTGACTCCAGGTCCAGCACTCTATCTACTTTGCTACCTAGCTGCCATACTGAATGAATACAGTTCTGTACTTCCTAAGTGCCTACTCTGTGTAGGTCTCTGGGAGGTGAGATATAGTTACTGCTCTGGTTCAACATATAGACTATGACGTGAGAGGCAGCATGGAGCAGTAGTCAAGGGGATCTGGGTTCAACTCTTGACTCTGACAATACTAGCCGTCTATGGGGGCGAGGCATTTAACCTCTCAGTGCCGCAGGCAACTCTCTATTACTATAAGTTACAGGTAAATTTGCAATCTGCATTCACGGAGGGAGTCACCACACTAGGATTCCCCCCATGTAAATGAAAAAAGATCTAGACCTCACAAAATTTCCATAAACGGTACCATGTGAGGTTGGAGTGGGGAAATGGTATTAACAACTGGGTGGGGGAATCAGGGAAGGTTTCCTAGAGAAAATGGCATAGAGATCAGTTTTCAAGGATGCTGGGAATTCAACAGTTAGTGGATAATGAAGGGGGCTGTGGGGGAAGGTGGGAAATAGCATAAAAAAAGGCAAAGAAGAGGGAGATTAAGGGAGTATATATTTCAGATCAGGAGCACTAGTTCTAGAGAAGCCTCTGACTTACTATTCAAATTCAGGCAAATCACTAAATCTCTCGAGGCTATGTTGTCCTTACTCATTTATTGGTTAATATTCTCTAAAGAGTGCAGCTAGGTGGTGCATTTGATAGAGACCTGAGGCTGGAGTCAAGAAGACCTGAGTTCAAATCCCTCCTCAGACACTTACTAGCTGTGTGACCCTGGGCAAGGCACTTCACCTTGTTTGCCTCAGTTTCCTCATCTGTAAAATGAGCTTGGGAAGGAAATGGCAAACTACTCCAGTATCTCTGTCAAGAAAACCCCAAATGAGGTCACAAAGAATTGGACACAACTGAAAAATGACTCAACAACAAAATCCCCTAAAGCAGAAAGAAGTTCTTAATTTGGATTAATCTGGATAGACCAGCTCCTCTCCCTGTAAAAAAAAGTCCATGGATGGATTTCAGGTGGGTCCATGAACTTGGATGGGAAAAACATTTATTTTTAGTAACCTCCAACTGAATTTGAGCATTTGTTTAAATTACAAAGGTGAGCAAGAACACATTATTTTGAGAAGCGGCCCATAGGCTTCATATTATTCAAGTAAGGTTGAGAAGTCCTGTTCTGAAGCGATGGGCCTTCTTCTATGTCCTTGAGATCTCTTTACAATAAGATCTCCTTATATCTCCTCATTAAGCATTCGATACACAAAAGGGCCTGAGCAAGAGAGAAATGATGGGAAATGATTCCTAGATCTGGTGATAAATATTTTGTGCCAACAATAAAACCTACCTTTATGTCTGTAGTGCTTAGTCTAATCCTCCTACTGAATATAAGGAGAATTTGGTCATGTAGGTATAGCTGTCCATGAATTCAAAATAAACCATTGCCATTCACTATTAAGTGTGGAAATGTTAGCCAGACAAGACAAATCATCCCTATACATCATGGATAATTTTAAAAGGTCAGACACAAGAAGAAAAGGAGTAATGAGACACACTGAAATCCCTCATCAACCTAAAGAAATATGTAAAACTCTCCTAAACCCACATAAATTGTTTGATGATACAAACAATCATTTTCCTAAGAAAATTCTGCTGATTAATCTGAAGATAAAATGAAATGATACGCAATAGGGACAAAAAAAAAACCCAAAACAAAAAACAAATAAAAAAAGTCTTTGATTTTAAATGCACAGGAAAGAAGGAATACTTGTAGGACAAACAACAGAAAGAAATTCTATCTTTACAAAAATGGATTAAAATCAAACATTTGGGTTTGTACCTATCTGCATTAGTAAAATCCTTCTAGTATTAAGAAAGCATTTGGAGCTATACTTATTGCACACCTATTAGATACATACACATCTGGCACTCACACACTTACTAGGGATGCTTTGGTAGTGAATGAATAGTAGAAAAGGGGACAGGGAGAAAGCGGTACCCCAATGTAGGATAATATATTTTGTTTCTTAGAAGAGGCATCTTGGGGATCTATTCCTGAACTATTCAAAATGATTTTCTTATCTTCTTCTACCTAGAAAGTGGGGAACAATATTTGTCACCTGCTCACTTAACGGTGTGTTTAATAAAATAATGCTCCCCAACCCAGACCTTACCCAGTCCCCTAAAAAGTGTTTTTTTTTCCTTTCAAAAACTGTGGAACTCTTCCATTCCTATGGATGTATTGAACAGATTTATTTCAAGGACATAAAAGTTAATTTTGTCCAATTAGATACAGGAGGTCTTACCTCATTCAGGTTTAGAAGCCAAGAATTAAGTTTTTAAAAATTACTTTAATGTTTTGATTTTTTTAAATAAAGTAATCCTTTATTTTTTCTATTTAAAATTTTTTTCAAGGTAGTCCTTTAAATTGAAACTTTTTGCTAACTGATTACAGTGAGTACAATTCCATCTAGTCTTATTAATACTACATTTCACAATAGGTTTTATTTGCTTTTATAGCTCGAATACTCATGAATTGCAATGAACTTTACTCTCAGATCTAGGTCCATGACACATTCTTGGCATGGGTGATGTGTTGTAATCTCTCTTCCTGTAACTTTCCATTTATGAAATGAGGACAGGAGAGCCCAGAGGTAGCACTGATGTGCATGCATGGGGAAAGTATGGTATGCTGGGACTGAGCCACGTGGCATTCTCTTTCATGGGAAACATTCCGATGTTAACACTGTCTTATACATGGAAGAATGAAGGTCCCTACAGTCCTTTGAAGGGGTGGCTCCATACTCTAAGTAGCTCTGGGCATGACTTGTGTATATAACAAGAATAATTTAGGCATAAAACTGACTCTACTCTGGAAGCTAGATCAGGTCAAGGGCAACAGAAGAGGTTTAGCCTGTTCTGGTGGGACAAGTTGTCCTTCCTCTTGCCTCACCCATGTCAGAAATGATGGGTACCAGTAGCAGGAGATGACTGAAAATCTAAAAGCAAAACAAACATACATAAACTGTGATTAGCAAGCTGCACTAAATATAGCACATGTTGATTAAAAGCTCCACACAAGCTTAGAGCTTTGTAAGGAGGGTGGATTCAGTGACTTCCTTCATGCCACTGTATCCAGGTATCTTTCTCTGTTCTAGTCTTCTATGGATTCCAGTAGCTTCTCCAAAGTAAAAATTCATATACCTGTTCCTGATGTGAAGGTGGCTATAGCTGAACCAAAGCTTACATTGGGATCACTGAATGACACAATCTTGGGACTTCAGAGGCAATGCCATGCCATGCCATGCTTTTCCCTTAAGAATCCTCAGCAGTTTCTGACTGCTTGGCATTTAAAGGGCTCTAGACAACTTTTATAGGGCAGCTAGATGGCACAGTAGATACAGTGCCAGTCCTGGAGTCAGGAAGACCTGAGTTCAAATCTGGCCTCAGATACCTCCTAGCTGTGCGACTCTGGGCAAGTCACTTAACCCTGTTTCCTCATCTGTAAAACGAAGTGGAGAAGGAAATGGCAAAACTACTCCAATGTCTTTGCCAAGAAAACCCCAAATGGGGTCATGAAGAGTCAGACATGACTGAACAACAACAGAGCATACTTTTCTTGGCTTAATCTACATTACCCCCTTTCACTAACTCTATATTCCAGCTAGGTTGGCTTACTCACACCTGTCTACAGTCATTAATTCTTTTTCCACCTCTACACAACTGAGTTCAAATCCAGCTGCACATATTTACTAGTTATGTGATGCTAGGCAAGTCACTTAACTTCTGTCTGCCTCAGTTTCCTCAACTATAAAATAGGAATAATAATAGCACCTTCCTCCCTGGGTTGTTGCAAGGATCAAATGAGATGATGTTTGTAAATTTAGCACAGAGACTATCTCAGGGTAAGGCATTTAATAATGTTTCCTTCCCTCTTTCCAATAAGATCTGAGTTCAAGTTTCAGTTACACAGTTAGTTGCCTTCCCAACCAGTTCTACAGGAGAATATCAGTTTGGATATTTTTTCATAAGCAATATGAAAAATATACCTATTTCTTGAACAATGTTGCCAAAAGAGTACTTATCACACCACTGAGTTTACAAGAATGCTGCAGTGATCACCACTACGCCTGTTGGCTTGGGTTGAGGTAGGCACAAATCAATAATCTAGTAATCTAGCCTTTGTGCTTCCTCTGCCACCCACATTTTGGTCATATCCTTGCTTTATCAGATTATAAACAGGAAAGGAAATTCAAATCCATTGATTACGTTACCAGTGTGGTAAAAACTTTGGGGTGTGAGAGGAAGCATTGACTCTAGGTTAAAGTTAAGCTGTGGGTTTATCTATAGATTTCAGTTTCCCATTAATCTCCGCCGCATGTCAAAGACTACCAGATGTCAGATAGAAGTGATAATCAGATCACAGATTTAAAGCTTTGGGGGTGGGGGGTGGGGAGAGTGGTTTCAAAGGCCATCTAGTCCAAACTTCTCATTTTGCATATGAGGAAATGTGAGGTCCACAGAAATAAAGTGACTTGTCTAAAGTCTCACAAATAAGAGGCAGCAGACCTGGCATTTGAATCTAGGACCTCAAACTCCAAATCCAGTGCTTCTTTCATGAAAATATGAACTTGCAAAAATTCTACCTGAAGGGATCATTGTTCTAAGGAATTTATTGAAAAGCTTCACTTCCTGGGAAGATGATTTTCAGAAGACTCATTCTGACCCTTCTTCAGCTTGAAGTCTAAGATAGGACACGAGGAATGGGGTCAGCTAGTTTATATTTCTATGGCATTTTAAGATTTACAAAAATGCTTTTCTCATAGTGCTATATTATTAAATCATCTTTCATGGGAGAATATATCCTTATATATACACATTTAAGTATATATATGCACATACACATACAAAGGTATATATCCTGGAGATTTCCTACCTGACAGTTTAACATGTTCAAACTCTGCTCTGGTTAGTCAGTGGAATACATGCTTAGTAAGAGAAAAGAGTCTGGTATGGGGAGGAGGGAAGACTGACATCATGCATACTGTGGCTTTGGGGGATATGCCAAAGACCACCTCTTTGAGGTCTGCAGTCACAGCAAGGAGAAACTTGTTCTGCTGACTCATATGCTAGTGCCTCAGCAATTAGCCAGAGGAGTTCTATGGCAAAAAAGCAATTCTCCCTGATGTTTCTTTAAAGTAGAGTTGGATTTCTTGCGCCAAGATGGCAGAGTGAGGAATTGCCCTCCCAAATTCCCTTCGAAACAACTAGAAAACCACCTCAGAATTGGTCCAGGAGCAGGGAAGCAGCTGACCAGGCTGGCAAGAAAGGTGTGTATCACTGGTATGGGGTGGTGGATCAAGACCAAGAGGATCAGCAGCAGGGGGCCTTACAGCAGGGGCCTGCAGCAGGGCTCGGAGCCCCAGGCAATCCACCATTGAGGCCCCACCCTCCTGTAAACCAACAGCCCTGTAGGCAAGTGAGCAATCTCTGCAGTACAGCAAAGTCCCATCCCAGCAATCCCACCCCTAGCACAAGTCACTAGGGAGGCCTTGACCCCATTGCTGACCAGTAGTGTAGCTCCACCATGAGGCTAGTCAACATTAAGACCTTGCCCCCAGGGCCTACTAGAAGAGAGACCTTGTTTCCATAGCAGCTCATCAGCAGGACCTCACCCCTGGGGCAGACCAGCAACAAGATCTCTCCTCCAGGGTCAGCCCTAAGAAAGACTCTATTACTATAGCAACCTGGCAGCCAGGCTCCACCCCTGGAGCAGGCCAACAGCTCAAACCCAAACTGAGGAGGTCAGTAGTGCGGTCTCCCTTCCCACCTAGTATAATCCAGAAGGGAACCCTACACTCCAGAGAGAGCAAGCTGCTAAGCCCTAAAGCCAAATGAAAGCTGGCAGTAAGACCCAGAGCCCCAGCACAAAAAACTTGGGACAGTGCAGGATCACAGCCTAACTCTCCCATAAAAACATCAAGTCACAAAAAAGGTAGAAAAAATGAGCAAAAACCAAAAAAAGAGCTTGACTATAGAAAGTTACTGTGATATGGAGGATCAAGGTACAAACTTAGAAGAGGACGATAGTGTCAAAATGGCTACATGTGAAGTCAAGAAAAATGTAGCTTGGTCTTAGGCCCAAAAAGAATTCCTGGAACAGTTTAAAAAGGATTTTAAAAAGCAAATTAGAGAAAAAGAAGAAAAATTGGGAAAAGAAACAAAAGTAACGTAAGAGAATCATGAAAAAAAAGTCAATAGCATAGGAAAAGATATACAAAAATTTACTGAGGAAAATAACTCCCTAAAAATAAAATTGGCCAAATGGAAAAGGAAGTACAGAAGCTTACTAAAGAAAATGATCCCTTAAAAATTATAATTGACTCTATGAGATATCAAGATACAATAAAGCAAAATCAAAAAAGTAAAAAAAAAAGAAAATGTGAAATTTCTTATTTGAAAAACAACTGACATAAAAAACAGATCTAGGAGAGATAATATAAGAATCATTAGACTAACTGAAAGCCATGATAAAAAAAAAAAGCCTGGATAACATCTTTCAAGACATTATCAAAGAAAACTTCTCTAATATATTAGAACCAGAGGGCAAAACAGAAATTGAAAGAATCACCACCTGAAAGAGATCCCAAAATGGAAACTCCTAGGAACATCACAGCCTAATCCCAAAGCTCACAGATCAAGGAGATAGTATTGCAAGCAGCCAAAAAGAAACAATTCAAATACCACAAAGCTTCAGTCAGGATCACACAGGATTTGGCAGCTTCCATGTTAAAGAACTGAAGGGTTTGGAATATGAAATACTAAAAGGCAAAGGATTTAGGATTACAACCAAGAATCACCTACCTAACAAAATTGAATATAATCTTTGGAGGGAAAATGAACATTTAATGAAATAGAAGACTTTCAAGCATTTCTAATTAAAAGACTAGAGATGAATAAACAAAATTTACCTCCAAATACAAGACTTAAAGGAAAAATAAAAAGGTAAAGAGGAAACAAGAAAGAGAAAACATAAGAAATTCAATAAGGTCAAGTTGTTTATATTTCTATATGGCAAGATAATATTGTAACTCAACAATTTGCTTATTATAAGAGCAATTAGAAGGAGTATATGTAGACAGATGGTATGGACATAAGGTGACTTTGATAGGATGATAAGCCAAAAAACAAAATAAAGGAGCGAGAAAGAAAATTGCACTAGAAGAAGAAGGATTGGGAGATTGAATGGGGTAAATTATTACACATAAAAGAGGCATGAAAGAGCTACTATAATGGAGGGGAAAATGGAGGGAGGGTGGCAGGCAAAGTTTATTGGCTCAAAGAGGGAATAACACACACACTCAGTTGGATATAAAAATCTATCTTACCCTATAAGGAAGTAAAAAAGGATAGGGATAATAGAAGGAGGAAGGCGACCAATAAAAGGGAGGGTATATTGGAGAAGGTGATGATCAGAAGCAAAACACTTGTGAGGAAGAAAAGTGTGGGGTGTAAAGGGGGGGTGGATAAACAAGAGAAAAATAGGATGGAGGGAAATACACAGCCAGTTATCATAACTATAAATGTGAATGGGATGAACTCACCCACAAAATGGAAGCAGATAGCAGAATGGATTAAAAACCAGAATCCTACATTATGTTGTTTATAAGAAATACATCTGAAATGGAGAGATATACACAGGGTAAAGGTTAGGGGCTGAAGCAGAATCTATTATGCTTTAGCTGAAACAAAGAAAGCAGGGGTGGCAATCATGATCTCAGACAAAACAAAAGCAAAAATAGATCAAATTAAAAAGAGATAAAGAAGGAAACTATACCTTGCTGAAAGGTACCATACTAAACATATATGTAACAAATGGTATAGCATCTAAATTTTTGAAGAAGTTGAATGAGTTACAGGAGAAAACAGATAATAAAATTATATTAGTGGGGGACCTCAACTTTGCCCTCTCAGAACAAGATAAATCTAACTAGAAATAAACAAGAAAGAAGTTAAGGAGGGGAATAAAATTCTGGAAAAGTTAGATATGATAGATCTCTGGAGAAAATTTTATGGCAAGAGAAAGGAATGTACTTTTTTTCTCAGCAGAACATGGCACCTACACAAAAACTGATCATGTATTAGGACATAAAAACCTTACAACCAAATGTCAAAATGCTGAAATAGTAAACATATACTTTTCAGATCATAAGTCAATAAAAAAATAACATTCAATAATGGACAATGGAAAGAGAGATTAAAAATTAATTAGAAATTAAATAATCTAATCCTAAAAAAACAAGTGGGTCAAAGAATGATGAGACAACATACCAAAATTTATGGGATACAGTCAAAATGGTACTTAGGGAAAAATTTATATCTCTAATTGCTTACTTCAATAAAATAAAGAAACAGATCAATGAATTGGGTGTGCAACTAAAAAAAAAAACTAGAAAAAGAACAAATCAAAAATCCCCAATTAAACACCAAATTGGAAATCCTGAAAATCAAAGGAGAGATTAATAAAATTGAAAGAAAACCATTGAAGAAATAAAACTAGAAGCTGCTTTTATGAAAAAATCAATAAAATAGGAAACCATTGATTAATTTCACTTAAAAAAATGAAAGAAGAAAACCAAATTACTAGAATAAAAAGTGAAAGGGGTGAATTCATTACCAATAAAGAAGAAATTAAGACAACTGTTAAGAGCTATTTTCCCCAATTATGTGCCAATAAATTTGATCAACTAAATGAAATGGATAAATATCTACTAAAATATAAATTACCTAGATTAACAGAAGAAAGAAAATACTTAAATAACCCAATCTTAGAAAAAGAAACTGAACAAGTCATCAATGAACTTCTTAAGAAAAAATCCCCAGGACCAGATGGATTCACAAGTAAATTCTCCCAAACATTTAAAAAACAATTAATTTCAATACTATATAAACTATTTGGAAAAACAGGCAAAGAAGGAGTCCTACCAAATTCCTTTTATTATACAAATATGGTGCTGGTACCCAAACCAGGAAGAGCCAAAACAGAGAAAGAAAATTATAGATCAATTTCCCTACTGAATATTGATGCAAAAAATTTAAATAAAATATTAGCAAAGAGATTAAAGCAATATATCACAAGGATCATACACTATGACCAGGTGATATATGATTGTAATTGAATTATTATTGTGCTATAAGAAATGACAAGCAGGATGATTTCAGAAAAACTTGGAAAGACTTACATGAACTGATGCAAAGTGAAGAGAATAGAACCAGGAGAATGTTGTACATAGTAACAGCAATACTGGTCAATGAAGAACTGGGAATGACTTAGCTATTCTCAGCAATATGATGATCTAAGACAATCCCAAAGGACTACTATTCAACTCCAGAGAAAAAATTGATATTGATTGAGTACAGACTCAATGCATGTTATTTTCACTTTACTTTTTCATTCTTTTCCTTTTGAGTCTTCTTATACAAAATGACTAATATGAAAACGTTTTACATAAGTGCAAAAAAAAAAGAGTATTCAGAGTTTCCAGTGGATTTTCTGCAACACAAATCCACTGCTATCCAAATTGATAAGGATGGCTTGATGCTACTTTCCCATATATGGTGAAAATAGTCTGCCTGCAAAATACTCTAAATATTGTTCTCAGTTACCGCTAGAGAATGATAAGTGATGGGTAGCAAACTTGCTTAAATGCAGTCTTGGAGTAGTTTCTGGGACCTGTTACTCAAGAGCAACAGAATGATTAAATACGCTGTAAAAGTTTTGAGGAAGGGAGAACAGGACCTTCTTTCTTTTCTTCTCTATGTTTTTGTGGAATATGACATGGAGAATTAGCAAAAAAAAAAAAAAAAAGTAACGAAATCAGTAAGACTGTGAGGAGAGATTAAGCTTGGTGCTAGCCAGGATGCAGAATCTGGAACCTGTGCTTCTTAGCTTCCTTCTGTTTAGCCCTCAGCTTCATTTACATAGGATTCCGGAAGCAAGGTCTTCTTTGGTGTCTTAGACTCTCACAGTCTGTGGGGTCTTTTTTAGGGGGCACAGTCCCAGAAATCGGTTTGCACTCTGCCCTCTGGGTAGCTGGTAGAAGTAATCATTGTTAGTCATCCCTTATTTTCAAAAAGGAACAATGACATCACAATGCAATGGATGAAGTTTTGACTGGATATAAGTGAGGCAGAGTTGCACAAAGTTGTGAACTTCACTCTCTCTTCCAGAGTCATGGGAGTCCAGTGGCAGGACAAAAGTCAAAATGACTGTGGATGGTCCAGGATGCAGCAGATGATCTTGGTGTCTTTGATGCCTGACCAAGCTCTAAGTGCTCCACAGCACCTGCTTCAGCTGCCTTCATGGCCGTTGGAACAAATTGTTCTCATAAGGGAAGTCATCACATGATTAGGGCTGACATCCCCCTAATTCACCAATGTGTTTGAAGCGTTTTGGATACTACAGGAATGAGTTTGAGACTCACAGTTCTGAGTGGATGCTGAGTCACAAACTGCTTCAATTTGGAATTGCTTTTATGCAGTGTGGAGGGACAAGACAGGAAAGTAGACAGAGGCATTGTGTATAGGGTTTATGGGTGCTAAAATAAAAATATAAATGAGAAACTAAGGTATAGGGTAAAGATGATGGGCAAATGGAGTATTAAGGCTACCTATGGCATATATTATGCAACTTAATTAAAATAAAATGTAAACAAAATAGAGGTAGAGGTAAATGCCAATTCTTCTAAATTTCTATTTAGTCTAGCATAGTTATTTACTACTGGAAAAAGATTTTTAAATATTCTACATACTTAAACTAAGGAAGTCATTAGAAGAAAAAAATATCTCAAGAAAGTCCTAGATAGTGTTCCTTCAGAATGCATAAAATGTCTTTCTCTGAGTCCTAGGAGTCTTTGGTGATGCACCTGCTAATGCCCGGGTTTCTCTGTGCTATTAGTTAAACAAAACAACAACAAAAAAAAGCAGCCACAGTCCTTGTGACTTTGCGTTTCTTCTGATTCAGAAAGCACTTATTCTTCATTTCAAGGTATTAGCTTTTGGGCTAGTCTCAACTTGACTCTTTCTTTTAAGTTCTTAACTACATAATTAATTATTGAGGGTAAAGAAGAGAGGCTCTCCCTCATAACATCACAAATCCTAATATTGACTGGAAGGGATCTAATAGATGACTTAGTTAAACTCCCTTAGAGATGAAGAAACAGGTCTAGAGCTGAAGTGAGTTGCCTAATGTCAAAAGAGCTAGAATCTATACTCAGGTACTCACACTCCATTTGGGGCAGCTAGGCAGCATGGTGGATAAAGCGCCAGGCCTAGAATCAGGAAGACTCTTTTTCTTGAGTTTAAATCTGGCCTCACACATCTACGATATTTGTGACCCTAAGCAAGTCACTTAATCCTGTTTGCCTCAGTTTCCCCATCTGTAAAGTGAGCTGAAGAAGGAAATGGCAAACCACTTTGCCAAGCATTTTTGGCAAGAAAACCCCAAATGAGGTCATGAAGATTTGGACATGATTGAACAACAACCACAACTCACAGTCCAAATCCAGTGATCTATGACACACTGCTTTTTGTGTGGGTGTGCAAACACAGAAACAAACAAACTAAAAGCGCCTTGTTAAACTTCATGTTTGGTTCTCATTTGTTAAGCTTTGTGTTAAAAAAAAATAAAATGAAAAATATAGCTCAAAACAAAAACAAATAACAATTGCTAACATTTATATAGCATGTTTAAGTTCTCCCAAGACTTAACATACTTTGTTATCTTATTCAATTCTAATAACAACCCTGTAAAATAGGTGTTAATACTGCCTTCATTTTCTAGATGAAGAAACAGAACTTAAATAATCATGATGATAAAAGTAGGTAACATTTATATAGTGCTTACTCTAAGTGACTTGTCCAAGGTCACACAGTGATAAGAGTCTATTGTTCAGTTGTGTCCAACTCTTCACGACCCCATTTGGGGTTTTCTTGGCAAAGATACTGAGATGGTTTGCTATTTCCTTCTCCAGCTCATTTTACAGATGAGGAAATTGAGGCAAACAAGTTTAAGTGACTTGCCTAGGATCACAAAGATAGTAGGTATCTGAGGCCAAATTTGAACTCGGATCTTCCTGACTCCAGGCCTGGCATTCTATCCAGTGTGCCACTTAGTAAGAGTCTGAAGTAAGATTCAAACTCAAGTCTTCCTTGGTTCCAAATTCAGCAGTCTGCCAGCCAGATCACCTCATAGCTTAATTAAGGACAAGAGATGCAATAAGTCATGGCCACTACTTTGATGAAACTTTGTGGTAAAGTAATCTTTAATGTGTCTATGGGGGAGTGGGGAAGGAAACTAATAAAAATTAGATTTTATGTTTTTACACAGAATTTCTCATTTTTGCTGCTGACACTGAAGCTGAGACTCCATTAAAGGCCAGGAACTAGGCCTGTCATAATACACACTTCATGCTTTACATTGTGAATTTCCAAGGAGACCTTGGAAAAGACAGTGTCCCTTTTATTAAATGACAGTTGAACAGATAGAGCATTCATGCTCCGCTTAGTATGTCTGAATATTTGCAAGGGCTGAAACCTACAAAGATTTCTCAGACTCTTTTAGTCTCTATTTAGCTTCCTGGCATATGTGGCAAACCTCAGTTAATATTTCTCATGTTAATTTAAAAAACAAAAAACAAAAATTTTGAATTGCTCAACTAAATTCTTGAGAGGTGTGGGGAAGATGGAGAAAGAAACCAGAGCACAAATGCAAAATGTATGTCAACTCAACCTCTGGATTTGATTTGTCTCAACCTGTCTAAATTTGAATCACAAGACAAAACTTCCCTATGTCCATCTGGAAACATTACTCCCCTTACATCCCTGAAGGTACATTTTAAAGCAGTATTTCAGAGCCATTGAATTTGAGGTGTTTTTTTTTTATCACCACATATGCTTATCTATGCTTATCCTGTTGCCTAGTATTTTTTTCTCTTGCCAGAGTATAAAGGGTAAAGCCACTGATGTGTCAGACACATCAGTAAATCAACACTGCCATGGATGTGCATATTCTTAGGTTTTTAATATGAAAATATTCGAATTCTCAATTCAATTAAAAAATTATTAAATGCTTGCTGTACTTGGCAGCTAGGTGGCACAGTAGATAGAGTGCTGGGTCTGCAGTGACAAAGACCTGAGTTCAAATACTGCCTTGGACACTTGTCATCTACATGACCCTCAACAAGTCACTTAACCTCTTGTTGCTTCAGTTTCATTCTCAGGGTTGTTGCAAGGATAAAAAAGGTAATATCCGTTTTATTTATTTATTATTAGTTTTCAACATTCACTTCCACAAGATTTTGAGTTCCAAATTTTCTTCCCATACTTCCCCTCCCCCACCCAAAAATAGTACACAATTTGATATAGGCTCTACATATACATTCTTATTAAACCTATTTTCACATTAATCAAGTTGCAAAGAAGAATTAGAACCAATGGGAGAAACCACGAGAAAAGAAGAAACAAAAAAAAAAAAGAGAGAGAGAGCAAATAACATATTTTGATCTACATTCAGACTCTATAGTTCTTTTTCCTGGTTGTGAACAGCATTTTCCATCATGAGTCTTTTGGAGTTGTCTTAGATCCTTGCATTGCTGAGAAGAGCTAAGTCTACCAAAGTTGGTCATTGCACCATGTTGCTGTTACTGTGTACAGTGTTCTCCTGGTTCTGCTCACTTCACTCAGCATCAGATCATATAAGTCTTTCCAGATTTTTCTGAAGTCTGCCTGCTCATCATTTCTTTTTTTGTGAGCATTTTTAAAAATTTTTAATTAATTTATTTTGAATTATCAACAATCACTTCCATAAGCTTTTGAGTTTTAAATTTTTCTCCCTCTCCCTATCTCCCTCCTCAAGATGGCGTGCAATCTGATATAGGCTATATATATATATTCCTATTAAACTTATTTTCACATCAGTGATGTCATAGGTAAGAATTAGAACCAATAGGAGGAACCACCAGAAAGAGGAAACAAAACACAATGAAAGAAAAAAAAATAGCAAATAGTATGCTTGGATCTGCATCCAAACTCCATAGTTCTTTTGTTGAATGTGGATAGCATTTTCCATCATGAGGCCTTTGGAGATGTCTTAGATCCTTGTATTGCTAAGAAGGGTTAAGTCTATCAATATTAGTCATTGCACAATGTGGCTGTTACTGTGTACAACGTTCTCCTGGTCCTGCTCATTTCACTCTTGTTCATCTTTTCTTATAGCATAATAATATTCCATTACATTCATATACCATAACTTGTTCAGCCATTTCCCAACTGATGGGCTTCTCCTCAATTTCCAATTCTTTGCCACCACAAAAAGAACTGCTATAAAGTAATATTTGTAAAGTGCTTAGCACAGTACCTGGTATATAGTATGTATTTAGTAAATGCTTATTCCTATCTTATCCTATTCTACTATGTCCATCACTGTGTGAAGATTTCCAAGAGGACACTGATCAAAGTAACCAGAATAGGCAGGCATGGAGGGATCATGATGTTCTATCAGTGGAGGGTGTACCCATATTCATGAGATCAGAGGTCTGTGAAGCATAGCGTGCTAAGCTGGGGAAGATAAAAAATTCTATACAAAACTCCCTGGATTAATCTGAAAGGGCAAGTTTCAGGAAATGCTTTTCTAATATCTCCTTCCCCTCAATCCCTAGCACAGTGTCTTAAATACTATACACACTCAACAAATGTCTTTTGAAAAAATAAGCTACATAAACTTGAAAGAAGAGGGTGGTTATCATTTTGGTTAACAGTGACTGAATAGAACAATCTATGGAACCATGCTATCTCATTCCTACACACCCAATAATTCATTGTGAATCTACTTTAAGTTCAGAATAAAAAAAAAATTCAACTTTACTCACATGGTTGTCATATATTTAAATAAAAAGACTAAAATTCTGTGTGTATATGTGTGTTTAAATGATGAATTAAGATATGGAAATATCATTGAACTGGAAGTCAGAAGAACTAGGTTCTAGATCTGGCTCTGCCACTATTAGCTTTATGGCCTCAGTCTCTCCATCTGTCAAATAGGAGAGTTGTATTAGAAAATTTCTAGTATATCATCTAGTAACTAGATGATCTCTAAGGTCCTTTCCAGTTCTAGATCCATCAGGTCTATTTGTTCTAGAGGGTACCAAATTTGAAAAGGAGTACTTGAAGATAATTGCACGAACTAAAGAAAAGCCCTTTTATGAAATGCGATCTTTAAAGATTTTACAAAGTGGCACACCATCTATTGATATTGCTAGATCCTTCTCTGTTCAACCTCACATGGGCCTCCAGAATCAGGACTGGGCTCATCCATAAGTGGAATTTATTTAAAACTGTCTTCATGGTGAAATCGGAGAATGGCAGAGAAAAGCACCAGGTGAAGGATGTCTCTGCCTCGTGGTTCTGCAACAACGTCTGAAATTCCTTTATCACTCACTAAGACTGCAAATAAGATGTAAATGTAATCCAGGAAAGAAAATGCTTTAAACTATAATGAGTGTTTGCTACATTAACTGAAGTTAATATATGAATATATCTCTTTATTTAGCCAATCATGTGTTGAAACCCTAAGGAAGGAGTTCTCTTAACCTGGGTCTATGGAATCCTAGATAGATTTCAGGGGGTCTGCAAACTTGGGTGGGAAAAAAATTACATTTTTATTTTCACTTATCTTTGGTTTCCTTTTTGATCCTATGTATTTTATTTCATGCATTTAAAAACATTATTCTGAGAAATGGATCTATAGGATTCAGACTGCCAAAAAGGTCCATGATAAAAAAATGGTTAAGAGCCCCTGCCCCAAGAGTACCAGGTAAATTTTAATGAGTCAGGAAAAGTGTGAAACTCAGAGTGTAAAGGAAAAGGAGGGAGGGAAGAGAACAATCATTTATTAAGTACGTACTAGGTGCTGGCCACTGTGCTAAGTATTTTATGAATAGTATCTCCTTTGATAAGGTGAAGGGGAAACTATAAGGAAGGTGATGAAGTTATCAAAAGAGTACAAATTTTGTCAATTTCACACATGCCTGGGGTCTGTGATGAATATTGGCATTGCCCCTCCCCTTACTTGCTGCTTACAGGAAAAGCAGAGTATCCGGATGTAGGGGAAGTGGGTGAGACATTCAGAATGCCAGATATGAATCACATTTACGTCTTTCTGCTGCCATGGCACCTTGCCAAAGGGATGAATGGCCTTCTAAAGTGAAACAATTCACTTTCCAATCTTGCTTAATTTTCAGTAGATCTTGAAATCAGAAAACAATTATATTGTTTAGCATTTAAATTAGTAAGTTCTATAGTGACAAGACCTGCTCAAAGTTCATGTTTCTTGCTTGTAGAACACATTAAATATAAAAAAAGTATATATGTGTGTATACACATTTTCTTTTTAAGTCCACACTACATATCAAAAGGACAATTATAGGGATAGTCTACATCCAATTTCTCTGGCAATTATTTTCATCATGTGATTAAAGGTCCAGATTTAGCTATAAAACATAACTGAAAAATAGAATCCCAAGACAACAGCAAAGCAATTCAAGTGGATGATGGCATCTGAGGCTAATTTACAGCTTTTTGTTTGTTGATTTCTAATGCATGTATAATATCAATAGAAACTGTTGGAGTGCTCCAGGTTGTAAATCATCACTTCTCTGGTGTAATGTAATATGTTTACATTATTGAGATGCAATGTGAAATAACTATGCCTAAGTGACTTCTAAGATTTAAAGTATCTTTTTAATCACCTCAATTAAAATTTGTTGTTGTCATTGTTCAGTTGTTTCAGCTATGTCTGACTCTTCATGACCCCATTTGGGATTTTCTTGGCAAAGATATTGGGGTGGTTTGCCATTTTCTTCTCCAGTTCATTTTACAGATGAGGAAACTGAGGCAAACAGAGTTAAGTGACTTTCCAGGGGTCATAGAGCTAATAAGTGTCTGAGGCCAGATTTGAACTCAGGTCTTTCCGACTCCAGGTTCAACACTTTCTCCACTGAGTCATCTAGCTGCCCCTTAATGTGTACATACTGTTCTCCAACGGAATGCTCCCTGAGGGAAGGGGCTATTTATTTTTTATCTCTGTGTTCCAGGTACATAGTGGCGCCTGGCATAAAGTTGGTGTTTGATAAATGCTTGCTGATAGACTAAGTGATCCTTTTAGGTGCCAAATATGAACATAGTACAGAACTGGAGTTTCTTACTCAAATGCTCTGTTAGAACTTAGGGATTTTATGGATCTTTGTAACTGGTTTACATCTTTCTAAAAATTTTATCCACCTTTTCCCTTTTCAATAAAATTGACCCATTTATTTCTTCTACTCTTGTTATCAGTCATAAAAGTCTTAAAAGCATCAATTAAAAAGTCATAAAAAGAGTTCTTTTCTCAACATGGCAGATACTTGAGGAATTTACCTTTCCTCAGATAACCTCCCCATAGCAGAAATCACCTTATTAATGTCAAAATTGCTTATTCAGTCAAAGATGCAGAGAATAACAAAACAGCTACACATGTGAAATGACACAAGATTTGGGAAATGAAGGCAACTATATAGGTATCAAAATTTTGACATTCCCTTGAAAATGCTTCTATTATCAGCTGTTTTCTTGTGCTTCTAGTTATTTCCAGCTATATTTTTATGTTCTTGCTTCCACATATACAGTCCTGTTCATTTATTCAGCAAATACTTACTGGATATCCACTGTGTGTAAGACATGCATGTAAGGGTATGAGAGATACAGAATCATAGAAAACATCGTTCCTAACCTCAAGATATTTATAATCTAGTAGGCGGGATAATGAGACAACCAAACAAATGCAGAATGGAATAAGTATCATAATAGAGCCAAGAGCTTTGAGAGTTCAGAGGAGGAAGGTATTCCTTGGGAGTCAGAGGAATCAGCAAACATTTATTGGCAGGTGCCAAGGGAGATGGACATTGAAGAATAAGCAGTATTTTGAGAGGCAAAAATGGGAGAAGAAGGACATTTTATGGAGTAAGCTATTAGTAGACATGGGGCAGCTGGTGCAATGGATAGAATGTCAGGCCTGGAGTCAGGAAGACTCATCTTAGTGAGTTCAAATCCAACCTCGGACACTTCCTAGTTGTGTGACCCTGGGCAAGTCACTTAACCCTGTTTGCCTCAGTTTCCTCATCTGTAAAATAATCTGAAGAAGGAAATGGCAAACCACTCTAGTATCTTTGCCAAGAAAACCCCAAATAGGGTCACTAAGAGTTGGACACTATTAAAAAATGACTCAACAACAACAAAATGAATACACATGAAAAGAGCAAAATGCATTATGTGTTGGAGGGGTGAGGATGGAAATAAGCCCTGTAATGAATTGGTCTGGGCCACAGAATATAAAAAGTAAGATGGGGGAAAGGGTGAAAAAATAGGGATCAGACTGTGGAGGGCCCTGAATGTCATATGTATTCTGAAGGCAAGGAAAAGACAATGAAGACTTTTGAAGAAGGGAGGAATCAATATGGTTCAAGCTGAGCTTTAGGAGGGTTACTCTGGCAGGAATGTGAGATGAATCAGAAGAAGAAAAGAGAATGGTTAGGGATAAATTGCAAGATCTCATAAGGCTCTGAAAGTGGGCAGAAATGTGACAAAAGGAGGAAAATCTACAAACTAGAGTGGAATTTTGATTCCTGGCAAAAATTCTAGAATGTCATTAAAGGGACAATGGATTTGTGTGCATTTTGAGAGGTAAATGGAAATCACTGAGTCAGCACGGTTTCATTAACAGCAGGTCATGCCAGACTAACCTCAGTCTTTCAAAGAGCTACCAGACTGGTAAATCAAGAAAACTGAGTAAACAGTATACCTAGATTTCAGCAAATCTATGCCATAATTTATTCAGTCATTTTCCAACTGTTGGACGTTTAGGCTGTTCCCAATTGTTTGCTATTCCTAATGGAGCGGCTGACTGTCTCATAGAACAATTTCATAAGTTTTAAATTGTTAAATGTTTGAGTAGCAGGTAGGTAACAGCCATATTTGATATATGTCTAATCTCAAGACTGTGCTAAAGAATATAAAAATTTGATTAAAAGAGAACAGCTGAAGTATAGTCAGAAATGAGGAAATTCAAATTAATTTAGGAGGTGTTTTTCATAAGCAAAATCTCCATTCTCAATAGTAAAGAAAGATTAACTGAAGATTAAGTTTTTGCTTTAGCATAAACTAATAGCATGTGTGTAAAATCATATATGTTTAAGTGACAGTGATATTTCTCTTTTTCTGCTCTCCATCCCTGTTTTTAAACAAGTGACTAAACTTTAGTGAAAGCATAATGTCCAAAACATAGTATATCTGTATTTCACATTATAAGGATCTCTAGTCAATGAGGCAAACAAGTGCAGTGTTGACTATGTATTTCTCATTTGCGTAACAGAGATGGTAATATTTTTATTCCTTCAAGGCATTTAAGTAAATACTGCCTCCAAAGTTATATGTGTGCACATGAAACCCTACCAACAATCAAACTATAACTCTTCTATGACTTACTAATTACCAAATTCAGACAGTCCTCATCCTTTCTTGAATTCTTTGAAGTTTTTGGGGTTGTTGCTTTGTTTTATTTCTGGACTACACTTGTTATTTCATTAGCATGCAGAACGACTGGTAAGGAAATAGCCTTTGCCCGAGCAGATCAGCACCTGCTCAGTTACTTAACAGTTTTAGATTTGAGATTCTTCACTTTTTTATGTCATAATCTTCAGGGAGTCTGGTGAAGCCCATGGACCCATTCTCAAAGGAAAGTTTCTATTTGCATAAAATAAAATACACAGAATTACAAAGGAAATCAATTACACTGACGTAGAATTAGCAAAAAAAAATTTTTAAGTTCATGAACTTTAAAAAGGTTAAGAAAGGTTAAAAAAAGAAGGTTAAGAACCCCTGTTAGAGAGTTTCCTAGAACACAGAGTTTTAGTAACATGTCCAATGCCACATAATCCATAATTAATAAGTGCTCCAGTAAAGGTAATTAGGTGGCACAGTGGATAGAGCACCAGGCCTGCAGTCAGGAAGACCTGAGTTCAAATCCAGCCTCAGATACTTATTGCCTGTGTGACCCTGGGCAAGTCACTTAACCCTGTTTGCTTTAGTTTCCTCACCTGTAAAATGAGCTGGAGGAGGAAATAGCAAACCACTACAGTATCTTTGCCAAGAAAATCCCAAATAGGGTTACAAAGAATTGGACACGACCGAACAACAACAAAGGACTTTTTGGACGCTCTGTACATTTCACATTTACTGACATGTAATTGTTTCCCTACATATAGAAAAATGTAAGCTCTTTAAGAACACTTTCATTTTTTCTTTTCATCTGAAGTACTTAGCAGAGTGCCTGGAACATAGGGTTGAATTGAATTTCAGATCTCATGGTCTGTCACTTTGATGATTCATGAACCACCATTTCAGAATCCTGCATCCCCTAGATGTTTTGTTATTTCAGATTTGATAATATTTAACCTAGAGTAACCCCCTCTATCTAATTAATCTGGTGCTGTGCCTGGACTGCTGAGCTTTGCTGCAGAAGAATCATGGAATTGTGCTGATTTCAGCCACTATAAAGTCAGGGTGCATATTTTCAGCTGGGCCCTACTCCTGCTTGGTAATCCTACTATCCTATAGTTGCCAATTTTTATTCTCCCATTCTTCATAAGCACTGTTTCAAACTTTCTCCTCTTTTCAAGCACCACCTGTATTTAGTCCCAACATTTGTAACAGATAACTTAACCTTTTGCTGTATTGAGAAAACTAAGGCCATCCTGCCTCTTTAAAAATTTTCAGTATTAACCATTCTTTTCTTTTTTTCCCATCCAGTCTCAAGGAAAGAATTGACCTACCCCTTTTCAGGGTTAATACTTTAATTCATGTCCACAATCCCATTTTCTCCCACCTCAGGTTCTCCCACTATCCATCCCCCTACTCCCAAATGTATCTTCCTTCTCACTATCTTTACTAGCTCGTTCCCATTTACCTACAAATACAGGTAGGTTGGCGCTGGAGCCAGTTATAACTAGCTCAGGAGAGTCAACTGTTAAATTTTCATTGTAAGCATTTACACTTTGGAAATTGGCAAAGGCTTCCAATTAGGGCCTGACTTATTGTTTTGTTAATTGTCTCTAGGCTTAAGAAAGTGGTGGAAGAAATGTTAATGATGTACATTAAACTTAAAAGTGTGCCACGTCTATTTTTCTCCAGAGAGACAGTTGTTAAATCTTTACTAGCACATGCCTACCTTCAAGTCTTCTCCATCTTAACAAATCCTTCCCTCAATCAATCTCTTCTCTTTTAGCTACCATCTTCCATGTTACCACCAGACTTCTTGCACAATTAATTCATTCCCTAAGATTATATTAAATATCTACTACATATAAGTCATTGTAAAAGGTGCTGGAGACACAAATACAAAAGTGAACAGTCTTTGCCCTCAAGAAGTTTACACTGTATTAGGAGGAAACAGTGTATAGATACCTGCATGTTGTGTCCCCCTTGCAGAATGCCATCTTCCAGGCATTTTCCCCAGTTCTGCCTGCTGGGATATGATGATCCTTCAAATGCTTGAAAGAACTATCATTTCTTCTAGAAGTCTTCTCTATATTCCCAGTATCTTCAGTTCCTAGCACCCTCAATGACATGGTTTCCAGTCTCCCAATTCAGTTACCCTATTCAAGATGGACTCTAACTTGTCAAATTATAACATAGTACAGAAGATTTTATGAAACCAACACTGGTTGAGGAGTTTGGAAAACTGACTTCAATTAATTAGTTGTATGATCACACTTTGTGTCTCATTTTCCTCCTCATCTATAAAGTAAGGGTGTTGGACTAAAATCTCATCACAAGATGATTCTTTCATCTATAAAACTTTATAAAACATGGTATTTCTTCCATCTCTTAAACTCTAGAAGCTTATGCCTTTAGATACAGTCTTTGTGAGAAATACAAAAATCCTATATATACAAACTCCCAGACTTATAAAGCATAATTTGGGAGATGATTATAATTTTTGCATTATAAAATATTCTAGCTTATAAAAGGATAACTTTAAATAGCAAAGATTTAAGGTCAAAGTTGAAATCTGATTTACACATAACACATAAAGCAAAGCACAGACATAAAAACAAAATTTGTCCTAGCAATTATGAATATAAAATCCAAGGCCTGGCATTCAAGGCCTTCTACAATGTTTCTAATCTAAGATTTTAACATTATTTTCCACTATTCCTCTTGTATGCTATTTTCTAGTTAAATTGGACTGCTTGTCATACCCCACAAACAGCTGATGTTTTCTCATCTTCTCACCTTTGCTTGGAATAAATATCTTGTTGGAACCCTAGCCTTCTTTATGACCCAGCTAAAATGATCTCCTCTATACTCACTCTAGCTAAAAATCTGACCTTATAATATTTTGTACTTCTCGCATGCACCTATTTGAAGAATGCTTTTTGGTGCACATACCTCACAGTTCTTCATTAAACTATTAAACTCTTTGAAGTTGAAGTCTTTGTCTTATTTGTCTTCTATTTTCTCCAGTCTTTAGTGCAATGTACATAGATACTTCACAACTGTCAAATGAATATTAAATTATTGATGAGCAAGGCCACCAATCCAAATAGTAAATAAGTGAAAAATTTTGAGTCGTAGATACAATCTCAAGCTCTAAGAAACTGCTAAACCTCTAGAAAAAGGCAGAAGAAAATTTCCTATACATACATGCCCCTGTGGGCAATTCACACATTAACTGACAATATGAAACAATACAGAAAATGCTATTTTTTTTTACCAGAATTCGGATGTTTCCACATTAGTAAATAAATGCCAAGTTGGTAAACTTCAGCTTAATCCTTCTAGTTATGACTTTCTAAGATTATTTTTTGAATTGTTTACTGAATATTTCTCTTACCAGGAAATTAATCTAGTTCTTTCCTTTTACATGATGAGTAATACAATCTTTTCCATTTACATTAGAGGTGTAAAGGAGAAACTAAGAAACTTTTCTTTAGAAAAGTAACAAGTAATTTGGTATATAAATACCGGAAAAATATACCAGGAACTCTAAACTTAATTTTTCAATCAATACTCTCATTCTGTGTTTTCTATGTATCATCTGAACGTTTGGAAAATGGGGAAGTAACAGCAAACAGTAGGTATTTTAGTGTTTTCAATAAAAAATGGGAATGCAGCCTTTTTTTCTGCAAGGGGGCTGATTGGTAGTGTAGTTTTTTCCCAGCTGGAAGAAGGAACCAAAGGATCATGGGAGGCAGAAGCTGGAAGCTGTTTGGTCCTGATAAGCCCAGGAAGCTTTTGAGCTCCATTTTCTGAAGGTCTTCCACTTCCCACAAGCTTTCAGTTCCTGCTTCCAGCTGGGAAAACTACACTTCCCATCATCCTCCTTGTTGACAAAAGGCTGCAAGAAACAGCTAACAAACTGAACTCTGCATAAGGCATGAAGGGTTCAAAATTATGTGATAAATGAAGCACCCTATACTCACAGACAGGAGGCTATGATGGAAACGAGAGTATAAGAATAGTTAGTGTAGGACTGAACAAAATGAACAAATATGAATATTTCCCTTCACCTCATATTTGCTCCTTTTAATGTAGAAACAAGATCAGATCTGAAACTGGAAGTAAGCAAATACCTTGGACACAATATAGAAAAACTTTATAAAGTATTATTTTTTGGTAGAGTATGTGTTTTCTTAAATGCCAGGAAATTCTGCTCTACATGGCATGTAGACATTTATTATGTGACAAATTGAGTTGTGTTACCATGAAAATTCAAAGGCTTTGAGGGACTCTAGGGACATAACTATGAAACAGAGACAGAGAAAGAGAGATAAGAGAAAGACAGAATAACAAAGAGTGAGGCGGGGAGAGAGGAGGAGGACGAAAAAGAGAGGAAGAAAGATGGGAGAAGAAAGAGGGGAGGGAAGAGGAGAAAGAGGGGGTAGGTGGTGAGAAAGAAGGGAAAGAGAAGAGGGAGAAGAGAAATGAGAAGAGAGAGGAGGGGAGAAACTAGGCTTTTCACACCTTGTCTAAAGCATTTGTCCCACCTCTGCATACTGTGGTGGGGTAAATACAGAAAATCATTGTTTGGCCCAAAGGATCCTCTGATTGAAATAAATCTGTATAAATGAATCAATAAGCATTTTTTTCAGGTTCATACTATGAGCTAGGCAGTGTGCTGCATTCTGGGAATACAAAGACAAAAATAAAATAATTCCTACCCTCAAAGAACTTACATCCTACTCTATCAACTTATTTAATCTGTTAATGTATAGGACACATAAGTCTGTCTTAAATGTTTTAAATACAATGCATTAAATTATTAAATTAAATAAATGCATTAAAGAACTTGAGGCTATTAAAAAAGTCATTTTTTTCCCTTTGTTTTCCTTATTTTCTCATCAGGTGGAAAAAAGAGTTGGCATTACGTGGAAATCTTTTATGTGTCAACATTTAGATTCCCAGTCAATCAACAAACTGAGAATAGAGAAATAGATAATTTTTTCCCCTTTTTTTAGAAATATAACCTCACTGACTGTTTATTTCTTTTTTTTATTTTTTAAAAAAAAATTTTTTTTTAGTGAGGCAATCAGGGTTAAGTGACTTGCCCAAGGTCACACAGCTAGTACGTGTCCAGTGTTTGGTCTGAGGCCGGATTTGAACTCAAGTCCTCCTGACTTCAGGGCCGGTGCTCTATCCACTGTGCCACCTAGCTGCCCCAACTGTTCATTTCTAATCCGTATTAGGTTTTTCTCCTGGCTGTGGCCACACTCCATTCCATCTGGGATGCAACGTAATGCAGACAAAAGAAAGATTGCTGGATTTTGAGTCACAGGACCCAAGTTCGAGAAATGACTCTGTGTAATGGACAAGTCACTTAATCTCCAATTTCTCATTAGTTAAAAGAGGATAATAATGCTTATACTACTACCTTCCTAGCGAATGGTGAGAATCCAATGAGATAATGCAAGCCACCTTGTAACCACACAGCACTGCAGAAGGTAACAACAATATACAATCTCTCTCTTTCATAAAACATAGGCACCAGGTTTTTGTTAATCCACTGAATCTAAGACAACACTTATGAGACTCACAATCCTCTCAAACATGTGATCATCAGACATAGAATGAATCAGTATCACAGGAAGCCAAAAGTATTCCCATCTAAGGGAATAGTCAGTTTTATTTACTGGTTGACAGTAATTTTTAGTAATTTTTTCCTGGGGCAGCTAGATAGCACAGTGGCTAGAATGTTGGACTTGGAGTCAGGAAGACTCATCTTCCTGAGCTCAAATTGGCCTCAGACACTTACTAGCTATGTGACCTTGGGCAAGTCACTTAACCTTGTTTGCCTCAGTTTTCTCATCTCTAAAATGAGCTGGAGAAGGAAATGGCAAAGTACTGCAGTATCTTTGCCAAGAAAACCCCAAATGGGGTCATAGTCAAACATGACTGAAAAAGTGACTAACAACATTTTCAGTGGTTTCTACTTTAGACCTTGTTAGGGAAAAAAAAAATCACCTAACCCAACTTTATTTGTGTAGGCCTGAGACATCTTCTGTAACATTAAATATACTTCTAATAAGTAATCAATACCTAAGATAAATTACTTCTTCCCTCAGCAAAGTATTTTAAATGTAAGCCACCAAAGTGACCAGTTCCAGAGGATTGGCTTTCATAGTTCTTAACCTCAGGGGTCTTCTCTGCTACCATACATGGAAATTTAACTTAACTACCTTTATAGGCAGCTATGTGGTAAACTGATAAAGTAAGTGCTACACTTGGAGAGAGAAATACCTAAATGTAAATCTTGCTGTAGACATTTACTAGTTATATGACAGTGGGAAGGTCACATAACCTCTCAGCCTCAGTTTTCCTATCTGTAAAATGGGGATAATAATAGCACCTACCTCTCAGGGTTCTTGTGAGAATAAAGTGAGATAATATTTATAAAATGCTCTATAAACCTTAAGGTACTATATAAATGCTAGATAATATTATTATTACAGAAAACAATAAATAAATGTGTTCTAAATCACCAGTTCTAGTTTTGATTATGCAAGGACTCAAGTGAAATGATGGTTACTTTTCAGAAAAGAACAAAGATATATTAAAATTAAAACAAGACTTTAGAATACTTGAGTTGATGTAGTTTCATTAGAAGTATAATTTTGGCACAAATTAGAAGGTGTGTCTTCTCTAAATTCCAAACCACATACATCAAGTATTTTGGTTAAGACATTTTTTAGTGGTGTCAATTCTCCATGACCACATTTTGGTGTTTCCTTGGCAAACATATTGGAGTGGCTTGCCATTTCCTTCTCCAGCTCATTTTATAGATGAGGAAACTGAAGCAAAGAGGGTTAAGTAACTTGTCCAGGGTCACACAGCTAGTAAGTGTCTGAGGCCAGATTTGAGCTCAGGAAGGTAAGTCTTCCTGACTCCAGGCTCTGAGCTGTATTCACTGTGCCACCTAGTTGCCCCAATGTCAAATATACTTACCCTCAAAGAGCTTAAAATCTAATAGGGGATATATACACAAATGATGACAGAACAAGTCAGAATGTAATAAGTATATATAAGAGCACATAGAAAAATCAAGCAGAATAAACCTTACATAGAAGAAGAGATTACCTCTAGCTGGGGTGGGGTGGCAGTGGGGGTGAAATCAGGGAAGGTTTCATGGTGAAGGTGGTAGCTAAGCCAAGACTGTAGGAAAAGTCAGAATTTCAAGAGGCACCTGTGGAGAGGAAGTCCATTCTGGCCGTGGGAGTTGGTAAGTTCACTGTTCTACAGTTGTCCTATCATTAAAATGAGAATAAGTTCCTGATCTTCCAATGGTGTACCTACTCTAAATTTCTTTTACAACACAAATCTCTATCTGCTTAGGCTACAACAGAACTTCCCCCATTAGGCAAATCAACCAGTTCTTAACACAGTACTTTGTACTTAGAAGGCACTTATCAAATAGTTGTTAATGATTCATTCAAACTTTGAAAATAGGTAGGAAGGCTTTTTTTTTTTAGGCAATTGGGGTTAAGTGACTTGCCCAGGGTCACACAGCTAGTAAGTGTCAAATGTTTGGTCTGAGGCCGGATTTGAACTCAGGTCCTCCTGACTTCAGGGCCGGTGCTCCATCCACTGTGCCACCTAGCTGCTCTGCTTTTTTTTTTTTTTAAATGTAAATAGAGGACACTAGATTAATGGTAGATTGAAGAACAGGGCATTGTAGGCTCAGGATCCACCAACACTAAATCCCATTCCCTGGCAATATCAGCACATTTTTCTAGTTTCCTAGTTCTTAGTTGCTAGATGGAGTGGTGGAAGAAGACAGGGAAAGAGCCAGAGACAGTATATGATCAAGAGCCAGAAGAGACAATAGAGCTCATCACTAAGCGATCTGCTAAGTTTACACAGGCAGTCAGTGTCAAAGTCAGTATGTGAACCCAGATCTTCAAACTTAATGTTCATCACATGTGGCCTAGGAGCCATTTGATAACTACCCTTCCATGCTATGGGCTTAGTGAGGGAAACATCTAGCTGTCTTTTCAGGGTCAATGTTCCCCTCTACTGGGGTGAATAATTAGGAGCTAGTTAGAAAGATTTAAACTATTCTGTGTGCCTACTATTATTTGTTGAGATTTGTTGTCTTTTATGTTTCTTTGCCTTAAACTTAGGGAAGCAGCCTGATGTAGGAAAAAAAGCATAGGTTATCTAGATTCAAGACCTGGACCCACCATTTTTAAATGGAAGCAATGATACTTGTGTTACATACTTCATAAGACTGTGAGCAAAGAACTTTATAAAATGGAAAGTTTGTGCCATATATGTGTGTGTATACAAATACATACATACACATCTATATAGTCTAAATGAGCTATTATTATATTTCAGTTTTCCTTTTTATTATTCATCCTTTGTATTTTTTTTATTAAAGCCATTCTTTTTCCCCTATTAAAGTTTCTAAGGTCTATGAGAATGTTGTTTTAAAAACCATTTGGTATGTTTGCCCAGAGAAACCTTGATTTTTGTACTTCCCATAAAAGTCAAAAGAAGGTAACAGTTTCACCTTCATGGAAAGAAAGAGTGTATGTGGTAGTTCCATTCTTATTTACTAATACTAATATCAATCACTAGCATTTATATACAGCCTACAGGTAATGATTTCGACATTGGCATTCAAGGCTTATTTTTATAAATGATAAATATTTCCAGGAAGGGGATGTTTTTCATCATAGTTGAACTTCTACCTATTCAATAGTACAAAGATAATCAGTCTAACCTTTATTTTACAATAGCACCAGAGGTGGCAATACTAACGCTATTCATTCCTAGAGCAGAATTATCTATGAGGAACCAATTCATGTTAAATATTGACACATGATAAAAGAAAGTGACTCTGGATATAGATTTGGAGATTTAGAGGACAGCATTTTCAGAAAATTAAACAGAAGAACATATGAAGATTTTCACAGTTTGAGAAACGTAAATATCCACTACCATGTGTTTGATTGAACTATAATTTCAAGAACAGTTGTTAAGCTAATGTGCAAGACCCTAGAGATTCAGCGGCAAAAACAAAACAGCCGTACGCTGGAGAAGCTTATATTCTATGTATTCATTTTTTCCTACTACAAAAAGGAAACCAATAATTTACAGTGAACTGATAGAGATATTGATGGAAAATAAAGGGTTGACCATGTGGAATGGAAGACCAGGTCTGCCTGGGAAAGGTAAGGCATTGGGGGATTGGATCCTGAAATCCAGAACTCACCTATAAATGATCCCTTTCTCATGTAGAAACATAAGGGCAGAAATAATTTCTGCAGCATAGAAGCGAGCTCGTGCCTCATCAAAACGACGAGATTTCTGGATGTGGAACATCAAGTCCCCTCCATTCACAAATTCCATCACAAAAAATAGGCGATCCTAGCAACAAACATAAGAATGGGAAATAAAGGATTAAATATTAAAAATAAATAAATAAAAGTTTATATTAACACAGGGATCAAAGTCATTAAATGGTCGTAGCAAGGAAGAGATCCTTCATCTGGCATTATACAATGAATATATTAGAGTATCAGATAACATCAAGATAAATTCTATTAGAAATCAATTACTGGTGTAAGACTGTGTCAGGAGGTTATTGGAACAATACACCAGTAATATCTCTAGGTCTATCCTAACTTTACCCTCCAATGAAACTCCCTGTGAAAGTAAGGACTGCATGACCATTTATTAGAGATATTACAGCGGGGAAATTTCATATTTTGGTTAAGAATTAGGTTGGATGAATTCTAATGTACATTCTAACTCTATCATTTTATGTTGGACATTTTAGAGGAAATAAAAATAGCATATAATATGGTCCTTGACCTCAGGGACCTTTCAGTCTTTGTTGCTATGATCAAATTAACATGTATCGAACAATTAGAGAGTAACTTAATGCCAAATGGTACTGACTATATGAGCTAAAAGACTTCAAAGAAGGGTAAAGTCAATTTAGGCCGGAATAGTAAAAGAGGACCTGAGCTAAACCTGGAGATTTTAGTAGTTTTTAGGCAGGCAAAGACAAGGGGTGAGGACATCATAACCAATAAGAAAAGGAGAAGGGATAGATACATGAATAAGCATGGCGTACAACGGTGGTATCAAAGAAATGCATTGCTGCGGGCTACATATTGACTTAGAAAACCACAAGTTAACATTATCTATGTCTTACTGTATTTTCATTTATTTTGCCAAACATTTCCCAATTACTTTTTAATCTGGTTCTGCCCACTGCATATTGAGAAGGCCTGCCTTGAAAGAAAACAGGGTGTACCTAAGGGAAATCATAGGAATAACCAATAGGACCCTAACTTTCTTGCTCATACTATATAATCTATATGCGCTTCATCGGAGGAGAAGTGGTTGCAACGTTGCAGTGGAGGAATAGGTTTGTTCTCTCACCATTTGAGGAGAAAATTGGGCAAGAGAGAAGCCTGTAGGGCAGTCCTTCCATAGGGGAATGACTGATCCTCTGATTTTCTGGTATTACCCTCATCACATAAGACGACTTGATAATGACTATAATTAACAAAGCTGCCTTATTGGTTTAATGATTATAATTCAGCATGATGAATTGGAAAGACTGTTCCAAGTGTAACAACATTTGCAGGCAAAGGGCCTAAATTTTAATCCGGCCTCTCTTATTTTCTGTATGACTGAGCAAGTCACTTGACATTCCTGAGCCTCAGTTCTTCATCTGAATCATAAGGATTGATTAAATTTGACTGCCTCAGAAGCTCACATTTTGGAGATTCCATGTGTTTGGTGAGTATGAGTTTTGTGATTTTTATAATAGCTCACATTTTCATAGTACTTCATGAAGGATTTTCCTTGAAATCACCCAGAGAGGCAACTTTTCTAAGTTTCATTACTCTGAGTCCTAAAGAGTCTCAGAGAGGGCATAAGCTATTAGCCCACCACCACAATTGTCTTTGATATTCTAGAGGGTCACTGACCTTTTTTCATTAAAATGCTGGCATTATTAATGAAATGACCAATTACCTAGAAATTATGTCTCTCAAACTTTTTAAACGTCACAGAGTTTATATTCTAAAGAGGAGACAAAAAGTATATATGTGTATATATAAAAATATATAATATAAATATATACCATTTATCTATATTTTAAAATATAAATATATTGTATTTATGAATAAGTAAAACATATATGTTAGCATGTGTACAACACATATTAAAAAACTCAATGCAAAGTACTTAACTACAAGAGAAATCATCTGCCATGGCCACAATAACATGGAAAGCAGCAAAGCCTGGACACAAACACAGGTTTAGTGACTCTAACTCAAGGGTTCCCATCAAACTTGGTTTTGTTTCTTTTTAATTCCCATACCCATTGGTTTTTACTAAACTTTCCTGTGTTTCCTATTCTCCATATGCAAGAAAATACATTCTAGAGTTGACCATGCATATGTGCTTAAATAGATTAATTTTTTATAAAGGAAACTCTGGCACAAAGCCTTTGACCAGGTAAAACACTCAAAGGTTTGCCACAATGACCACAATCATGTAAATGGAAAGAATGACCAATCACACACACAATCACAACTGAATGGTAAAAAATCTTAAAGAACAAGCAGAATGGTTTGAAAGAACAGATGTGAAAGGATATTCCCAATTCCCTCCTTTGTAGAGATGGGAAGTCCACAAGTATTGTAAAGTACCTGCATTTTTCTGGACTTTTTCAATGGAACCAAGCTTTCTGTCCCTCTAAGAAGCCTGTAATCCTATAATCTCCAGAATAACTGATTTATCTTAACATCATCTGAATGATTTTGTGACTTGGAAATCTACCTCCCTCCTTTTGGGGGAAGGAAGTTAGCATTTACAAACCACAAACAAAGAAAAGATTATTTTATTTTCAGTTTCAAATGTTGCCAAATAACAATCCATTTGCTTATCCTTGTGGTTGTAAGGAACATGTTATCAGGAATGTAATGCAACTTCCTTTTTCCCATAAATGAAAGTTTTATTATATGCCATAAACATTTCATTGTTTGGCTGTTATTGCTATTTATTTCCCTGTCGGTGAGACTAGAATTTCAGATTGAAAGTTGGCCCTATCTAATACATTCATATATGCACATAACATATGCACATATAGTTTGATTATCTACAGAAAAAATACTTTGTCATTTGTCAGTTTCCAAATATAAGTTGATATGCCAGAGTTCTAAGATTGGGTTTTTAGAACTTCAGACCATATATTCTATTTTTTTTTCATTTTACATACAAATGATCATCATGGTCACCTGAGAAGGGGTCCATAGGTTTTACCATGGACCAAAAGGGGGTCCATGCCACACAAAAGGTTAAACATTACCGCTCTAAACATTGATGTTGCTCCTAACATATAGCTATGAAGTCAATAAGGGTTCAGTTGTGATTCTCAAGTTTAGAGAAGAACTGAAACATTATATATTAGAAAACTGATCAAAACTTCTGGGAGTCACAAATGAACACAAAAAAGAACCTAGGAGTTCTGACACCACCACTATCCCTCAGATGCTTTCAGACACTCTAGGATCCTGAATCCAAGAACTTTGGGAATAGTAATGTCTACAAGCCACAGGACCTGCTTCTAGCCCAGCCCCCACAACCATCATTAAGGTGAGGGTGCCCACCTTCCTCATCAGCACTACTATCAACTCTGCTGATCAACTGCCAGCAACAGGAATATAAGCATGGTAGTCCTGGGTGCCATAGCAACTCTCACATCACAATGTCTGCTTCTAGCTCCTCCCTCACAGTCATCATCCAGGAAAGCAACTTCTATGGAGAGGAGGCTAGCCATTCCCACCAAATGCCAACCATCTGGCAAATCAATGTGGTTAAAACAGAGAGTGAGAAAAAAAGAGAGAGAGAGAGAGACAGACAGACAGACAGACAAAAGCCAGGGTGCACTAGACAAGTCAAAACAACACTACCTTGACCCTGATAGGGATAGCCCAGGACCCTGAACCCAAAAACCTTGGGAACAGCAATGCTTCCAGTCCATTGCCCTTAGCCACCTAAAGAGCCCATTAAGAATACATTTTTTATAAATTTGTTTGTGTGTATATACATATCTATATCTGTATCTATATGTATGTATTCCAAATTTCAGTTCATTGCCTAAAAGAAATTTAAGATTAGTGCCTGATTCTGAACTTAAACAAAACATTAATTTGGACCTTTTGCTTTCCTTATGTTCTTTGTTTTGTTTCCCAAGAATTAAATGAAAATAAATAGGCAGTTAGGAGGTGCAGCGGATAGAAGGGTAGATCGAGAGTCAGAAAGAACTGAATTCAAAACTGGCCTCAGACACTTACTAACTGTGTGACCCTGAAGAAGTCACTTACCCTCTGCTTGCCTCAGTTTCCTCATCTGTAAAATGGTGATAATAATAGCATCTACCTCCCAGGGTTGTTGTGAGGATTAAATAAGAACATCGTAAAGCACTGTAGCATAGTACCTGGCATATAACAAGCATTCTATGAATGCTTATTCCTTTTCTCCTTCCCCTAGGAGGTTGTATTTTAATGTCAGCTCTAAATCCAAATTGCTGAACCTTTTGTTTCCTTTTTTTCCCCCTCCTGCATCCTGTCTCAGGTACCAACCAACCAAACCCAAATAAGTACAAGTATTCATGTGTTTTGAAAAAAGAAGGCTCAGTGAATAAAAGACAAATCAGAAGTCTTTTTTGCCCTGTGTCTTGTGACTGGCAATAGAAGTATTCTACTCATCATTTGCATGGGTTTCATTTCTGGGGTCAACAAGCTTTTGAATATCAAATCATGCTCTAGGGGTCAGAGAGAAAGGTCTCCAAGACCTCAGAATAGAAAAATACCATCCAAGTGATAACAGCTACTTTTACAAAGTACGAAATCTACAAAGCTTTCCTAAGTAGTGTTCTTCTGCAGGCAGACTAATGGGCAGGCAGGCATGCAGGTAGGAAGGGAATAAGCATTTATTAAATGCCTAATATATGCCAGATACTGTGCTAAGTGCTTTAAAAATATTATCTCATTTGATCCTCACAACAACCCTAGGAGGTAGGTGCTATTATTATCCTCATTTTAAAGTTGTGGAAAATGAAGCTGACAGGTTAAGTGACTTGCCTAGTGTCACATGGCTAGTGAGTGTCTGAGTCTGGATTTGAACTCCGGTCCTGCTAACTTCTGGTCTAGCATTCTATCCACTGTACCAGTCAACTGTTTTGGTTTGTTGTTTTTTTTTTTTTACAGAAAACTAAAGTTCTGTGGTCCTCTTCTAAAGTTCTCTTTCTAAATCTATAAAGTAGAAGTTAAAAAGCAATAGCACTTGGATAGATGAAGTGATATGACAGAAACTAGTTCATTTCCTGGGCAAAGATTATACTATTCTTGCCTAAAAACACATTTTGCCACATCCTAGTTTCACCTCCATCCAAGGGCAATGATTTCTGAAAATCATGCCTGTCTAATGGAAGATTATCAAAATCAAATTGTTGTCTCAAAATATCAACATGTTGTCTCATCGTGCTCTCAGTAAGTAGGGTGACCATCCCTTATGTCACTGGCAGGAAAGCAACATAACTGGACCATGTAAGAAACATACTTGAGAACAATGATGCTAGGAAGGTAGAAGGCTTATACTGCTGGACACACTGCTGACCACACACCACCAGCCTTGATCCTAGAAGTCCTAAGCCCTGGTTTCATGTGGCATGTCTGCAGAGGCTATGTGATTGTCTGATTCCCACAGCCCACACATGAGTAGGCAGATATTTCAAATGGGGGTTTGGGGAAGGGAATACATGCTTGGTTTCTAGCACCTCTTATGACACTCCCTAGGTACATCTCCTGGGGGGTAAAAGATGGCAGCAGCAGCATTCTCTAGGCCTGGCTCCCAGTTTGGGGTGCAATATCTAATGGTCACAGCACCTTAGACATTTTAAAATGCCCCCAAATCAACTACCACTCTTGCAAATGCCAGTGAGGTTAATACCTTTGTGTTAGGGGCTCCTTGCTTGAACTGGATTTCTTACTAGGTTGAGCTTGCCAAGCATAGGATTATAAAACTAAAGCTATTGAAACAAAATTCATTAACCAGAGCTTCATTTCTAAGAATGCTACTAGTTCTTATGGAACTCATTTCCCCCCATTTTAAGACTCTACTTTTAATGAAAAAGTAAATCTGCTCACAAGTAGAAGACAGCTAAACTTCTCATGGTAAGCCAGGTTCCTTGTAACAGATTTTTCCCTATTCTGTGTGCAGTATTGAAAATATTTCTGTCAAAACCTGCAAAAGACTTATATAAATTGATGTAAAGTGAAGTAAGCAGAACTAGGAGAACACTGTACACAGTAACAGCAATATTGTATGACAATCAGCTATGAATGACTTAGTTATTCTCAGCAATGCAATGATCCAAGACAATCCCAAAGGACTTATGTTAAAAAATGCTGTCCACCTTCAGAGAAAGAACTGAAGGGGTCTGAATGTAGATCAAAGCAAACTTCTTTTTACTTTCTTTGTTTTTGTTTTTTTTTTTTTTTGGTCTGTGTTTTCTTTCACAAAATGACTAATATGGAAATATGTTTTGCATGGCTGCACATGTATAACCTATATAAAATTGCTTGCCTTCTCAATGAGGGGGGAGGGGAGAGAATTTGGAACTCAAAATAAAAAAAAATCAATAACAAATGTTAATGTATATAACCTATTTCAGATTGCTTACCATCTCAGGGAAGAGACTGGAGAGAGAAGGGGAGAGAATTTGGAACTCAGAATTTTTAAAAAGGAATGTTAAAAATTGTTTTTACATGTAATTGGAAAAAAAGAAAAATTTTTTATAAACAGAAAATATTTCTGTCCTCCCATCTCCTCTGAAAATAGAATGAATTTGGGGGCTGTTGCACTAAACAATCTTACTTCTAAACACTCTTTGGGAAAGGAAGAAAATGAGACAGAAAGCACACTTGGGAGGGAGTGGAAGATTTCCCTTTTAAAAATAATTCAGAAGCTAGGAATAGCATTCTGAATTTGTGGCAGATTCAATTGCTTTGTTCAAATTATCATGTAGAGCTAGCACTCCACCCTTTCTCAAAAAGCTCTGAGAAGGGCCTGGGTTTATTTCAAGTTGCATAATAAATCCTGAACCATAGTCTCTCTAATGCAGTTGGCTGTGTAGGGGCAGCAAGGAGGGGAGCCCGCTGAACTTTCTGGGAACTTTTACTGTTTCACCATCTTTCTTTGACAATGCTATCTACATTTGTAGAAATGAGGCATTCCAGTCAACAGGAAACAGTGACTGACGCAGAAGAGATTCTGAGGCAAACCACTCAGATGAGGAAATCTGTTTATGAAACATAATAAACTAGAAACATGATAAATCTCACTACACTGTAGATGTTCCTTTGTGCTTAAAAAATTTTCCAAAGGAAATAATAGTGAAAAGGGCCAAAAGAACTTCATTTTAAAACCAAATAACTTTGTTTAACTCTTACTTAATCCTTGCCAACAGGTAATAGGCACTTTGTCTCTTAGGTGAGAGTCTAATCCAAGGTGGGTGAGGTAATTCTCCAATGTACTCAAATGGATCTGTCATTTGGTAGCTAGATGGTGCAGTGGATTCACAATGAATTTTCAACTGAAATCTCTTACATGTTTTGTCTCTCTCTATTAGGATGTGGGCTCCTTAAGATCAGGGATTGTCTTTCTTTTCTATTTGTGTCTCTAGCATTTAGTACAATGCTTTGTACAAAGTTAAGTGGTTAACAAATGCTTTATTCATTGATTCATTCATTTATTTATCCATTGAGTCACCTAAATGGTTGAATCTATCTGCTATCCCTGTCTTTGTTCTTTTTTTTCCTTTTTTTTGGGGGGGGGTGTCATTTCTATATACCCTATAAGCACATATAGGACTATAATGTTAGGGTCCAAGTATGGTGATTCCACCATAGTTGGTGAAGGAAACATTCTGTCAAAATGCTTTTTATGAATCTTTTCCTTTTTCTTCTGTTTATAGCCCTTCCATTTTCATCCTTGAATGTCTTTGGGAATTGCTTAATTAGTGATCTTGCCATGCTTTTATTTATTTGATTTTATCCTCCACTGTTTCTCTCTGCTTTATGAGATATTGTTCATTATTCCCTATCACCCTTCTTTGTAAGATTTTAGAAATGCTTTTACATTTTAACCTAGCATTGCTTTTTGGCAACTATCTCTCTCCTTTGGTAAGCAAGTCAGATGTTTGCTAAGTAATGCACTTTTTTTTTTTTTAGGCAATTGGGGTTAAGTGACTTGCCCAGGGTCACACAGCTAGTGTCAAGTGTTTCATCTGAGGCCAGATTTGAACTCAGGTGCTCCTGACTTCAGGGCCGATGCTCTATCCACTGCGCCACCTAGTTGCCCCTAAGTGACGCACTTTTAAAACTCTGGTTCTCCTTGATGTGGTCATTAATTTAGTCATTCAGTCAACAAGCATTTATTAAGCACCTACTATGTGCCAGGTAGTTTGTTAAATGCTAGGGATACAAAGGAAGGGAAACAAATAAACAAAAAAAATCCCTCCTCTCAAGGAGCTCACATTTTAACTGGGGGAAAATATGCAAGCAACTATGTACAAAACAAGATATGGAAAGGATAAACTGGAGAGAATCAACAGTCACTAGCATTAGGTAGGCTTGGGAAAGGGCTTCTTGTAGAAGGTGGGATTTTATCTGAATTTTGAAGGAAGCCAGGGAGAGAGGCTGGGAGATAGGAATAAGGAGGAAGAGAAGTCCAAGAACAGGGGCTAGCCATTAAAAATGCTCCAGAATTGGGACATGGAATGGTGTATGTGAGGAGGCAAGATTGAAGAGAACATGGGTGGGGAGTAAGGTATAGTAAGACTGGAAAGGTAGAAGAGAGCCAGGATATGAAGAGCTTTAAACACCAAACAGAGTACTTTGTTTTGAATCCTGGAGGTGAAAGGGATCTGATAATGAAGTCTGCTTCAATTTTTGGACAAAATTATTATAATCAATGTCACTTCTGTTGCTCATTCTCTATTTTTTTTAAATTTCCAACTGCCTGTTTAAATAATTCAGGGTTAAGTTATTTCAATTGTACACCATATTTTTTTCTTATTGTTATTCTTATTTTTTAAAAACTAATCCTGAATTTAGCTCTGGTGAGTTGATCTCACTGTACAGACAACTGACTCAGGGATAAGCCCCGCATCAATAACAAGTCTTTTCTTGTTTTTTTTTAAAGAATAATTTGTTTCATTCTTTTTGGTGTTATTTAAGGCTTTCCATGTGTAGTGCTTACCAATTCTATTTTGAAGAAATTGTCCATGATGTAAAACATGAGGCTTCTGTGTAAGCCTTTAGACTTTCATTTCTTATTTCTAAACCATACTTTCCCATATATTTCTCCCCATCTTCACCTTTTCACTCTCTTGCATTGAAGTCAGTATCAGAGTGTACATTGGTTTGATTTGAAGTTCGTCAATGTAACAGTTCAAATTTCAAAACCAAGAGATAAGTTGAAGGCAGCAGCAATTTGCCAATTCATTAGAAACTTTAAAATATTTTGTCTTATTTTTAAAGTCTTTTTTTGTTTGAATGGAAAGAGCCTTGGACTTGGAATCAGAAGACCTTACTAGCTATATAACCATGGCAAATAATTCCCATTCCATCTTGAGAAATTTTAAAATATTTTAAAGAAAACCTGGTAAGTCCACCTTGGTACATTCATCACACTAGGCCAAAGAGGAAATTCAATATATTTCAGTTAATTATATTGCCTTATTTACATTTATGGAAGGAGGAGAAGATACAACAGAAACTAAGGAAAAGAAGAGAAAGTCAAAGGATTGAATATAAAAAAATCCATTTATATCAAATAATAAACCCTCAATTAATAAATTGAACTGTATATTCTTCATGAAACCTTAATAGTTCTCTTTGCCCTACTTCAGTCCAACCCTGCTGTGAAGCCTTCTCCAGCTTTGCTGGCCCTTGTTAGGGTATCCCTATTCTAATCATATAATGCCCTTTACTATTTTACAATTGTTTCATGTTTCTATCTTATCTCCCGAGTGAGCCTATCCTTGAGGCAGGGATGACGTGTTCTGTTTTTACTTAATTTAGTTATTTAGTAGACTCATAACTTGATACTTTTAAAATTGACAAAATAGCCTATCTACTTTTCTGATAAATAGGGTAAAAGAGATGGGTTAGTAGGGTGGTGGGAGGGAGAAACAACAACCACTAGATTGAGATTCAGAGGGACAAGGTAGAAAGAGCGGAAGAGGGTGCTAAGTCACACAGTGTTTTACACTGTCAACATACATTAACTTGATTGTTGGTGATCTAATTTGGGGACTCATCAAATGAGTGGACATACCACTAGAGGACTTGATTTCTTATGAGTTTTTATATTCTGGCTATAAGGCAGAATAAAGGCAACTAGGTGGCACAGTGGATAGGGCACCAGATCTGGAGTCAGGAAGACCTGAGTTCAAATCCTGCCTCAGTTCCTTCCTAGCTGTGTGATCTTGAGCAAGTCACTTTAACCTCTCTCTCACTTTCCTCATCTGTAAAATGGGGGTGATAATAACACCTACCTCTCAGGATTGTTGTACAAATCAAATGAGATAATATTTGTAAATTGCTTTACAAACTTTATAGTACTATATAAATACTCGCTATCATTATTATTGTTGATAATATTACTACTACTACTACTAAAATAATTGAAACCAGAACAAAGAACATTTCAGCTAAATGGAAGAATTACCCATAAGTTCTGCTTGGAGAGGCAAAGAAAGGAGTTGGCATTAATTTTATCATACGCTAAGAGGCAATATGAAGCATTACTTCATGCAATATTTAGTCCTTTTGTATTGCAGTGGTAATGATAAGTATGTGCAAAAAGACCACCATGAAAATAATTACAGTTTATGTACCAGTACTGGTTGCAGAGAATGAAGAGTTAAGGAAACTCTGTGACATACTTTGATACTAGGACACTTTGCTGCAAGGGTGGTAATAGGTGAGAGTGATGAGACTATCTCAGAAAGCATGGCTCAGGATGAAGGAATGTGGTAGGGCAAAGATTTGTAGACTTCACAGAGAAGCCTTATGACTTTATATCATGAATACTCCTTTAAGGAAAAAGTTAATAGGTACTGGACATGGCAAGCCCTGAAAAACATCTTAAAATGAAATTGATTTATTTTTAACAGACAGGAAAAGACTTGTTGATGTGGGTGTCATTGCTGAATCAGCTGTGTACAGTCAGAATAACTTGTTAGAGCAGAGAACAGAATTAGCAAAAAAACAAAACAAAAATTACATACTTGAAGAAAGCTTAATGATACTATGGAATAATGCAATGAGAATGAGAGTAATATGAGAATAATGAGAAGACAATAGGATCATGATAATTAGAATAGGATCATGGTATTCTAGGGTCCTTTTCTCAGTATCATATCCTATAGTCTTCTAGTTTTTTAACAATTTCTGACTTATGCTCTGACAAGTTGGTAGTCTGACTATACACAGCTATAGCATACAATCAAACAAGTCAATCCAGAGCCATTTAAACAAGTAATTAATACGGTAAAACATTTATGCAAAGAAATTACAATGACACTGATTATAATTTTATACAGGAGTTTATCTGATATAAATTAATTTCTATAACAAAGAGGAAAAAGGAGTACAAAAGACACTTTAGTCAGGAAGCACCTGACTTATTTGCCAAGTAGAGAGAGATGGTGGCCAAAGGCAACACCAGTGTGGAATATAAACTTTTTAGTAAAATCTTATGAAGAAAAATGACTATGAGAAATATTGCCTCATAAAGCATTGAGAAATAATGGAGGGTAACACCAGTTCATAAAGCAGAGAGAAATAATGGAAGATAATACCTGTTTAAAAAAGCTTGGTAAGCGATTCAACTAATGCCACCCCAAAAACATGTAAAAATGAAAATGGAAAGAGGACAACAAAACAAAAGAAAAATGGAAAAGATATGCAAAAGTTTTTATAACAAATTATAGAAACATCACGTTGGGATTTTACTACTACGGTTCCAGCTGTGTAAAGAGAACAAAAATGGTGGAATCAGCTAGGATAGATAAAATGTATATGAAGTAGATATATGCCAGAAGTGATAGAAATATGTGGGTGTTAAAGGACATGGTCATAAATTCATCAAGAGAAGAAAAGATACCCAAGGTAAGAAAATATCTTAGCCCTTTATAGTCAACCAAGAGAATGTCAACAACCACCAGTCTATATGCCTACGTTTCCACTCATACAGAATCCTTGAGACTCATCTACATGTTGCACTCAGGGAATGCTCATTGAGGTCATTAGTTGGCAATAGGGAGTTTTTCACATAGTGTTTGACTATACTATCATGGACTACATCTTTATTATAATGCAAGTGACTAAAAGATCTAGAGAATACAAAATGCCACTGTGTTTATTTTTTGTCATTTGTGAAAAAGTATTTGATTTACTAGGGCAAAACACTATTAAAAGCTCTCTTCTTTAAAAAAAAAAAAAAGATGTCTGCAATCCATATCAAAATCCTTCAAGATTTCTTGAAAGAAATAACAACAGAATAGTCTTGTTTAGTGACCCTCTGATCACAAGCATTGGCTGTGGAATAAAATAGGAAGATTCAGGACTGATAAAAATGTTTTCCATTGTGTCAGGGTTGTCCAAAGCACATTTTCAGCTAAAGAGGGACTCCCTGTGGAAAGTGAAATCCTTTAGATGCCCTTGTTAGCAGATGGTATCATACTGGTTGTAGCAAGGCCCAGAACATTTCAGAACCTCCTAGAAGAAATCTGTTACTAGTAAAAAGATTTGGTCTGACTGGACACCCAGCCCAGAACAAGTGGATAACAAATATCTAGTGTCTAGAGTATGATATACAGTTGGAGTTACAAAGTATAGAATTTATCAATCAGTAGGGTGGAAAGCAAGCTGAACCCAGAATTAAATGGAAAGAGGAGAGTAGGCTAGATTACCTTTGAGAAACTACAAAGCTGCTTCAATTACCAGTAGCTTCTCTTACAAACAAAGGTCCGTCTTGTTTAATAGCAAAGTTCTATTGTTGTTATATGTCCATAAAGTACAGAACAAAAGAGTCTCTAAAGAACTCAAATGAAGCATCACACAAAGAGGAATATAGAGGCACCTAGTGGGTATGAACGGCTTTCCAATATGTTATCAATGAGGAACTTAGAAGATCAGAAAGAAAAGATCTCATGAGGGAACTATATGATAGGTAAAGATGATGGGTTGATCATAGTGCAAGGATGAATGATTACTCAAGTACCACTGATTGACTTGTGATGTCAGAAGAAATCCAGTTGAACTTCTAAGCTGTTAATGTAGACCTGCTGTGATACTCCTAAGAAAACACAGGTAAGTGTCTCATAAGCATAGATGGGTTGAACCCATGCACTGCTGGAAGAAACATAAAAATTGGTGACACCAAAGATCCATTTGAGAGTATGAGAATCCTGAATACAGGCATCTCTTGCTTTAAGAATATCCAAAGTTTACAAAGTCAAAGGATCATTGGTCTCTAGGAGCAAAACTTTATTTCCAGGGGCAGTTAGCTCCACAGGAATAATGTTCCAATGGGCAATTAGCCAAATAACATGGCAATGAGATTTCACCACTTTACAGTTAGAGTGTACTGTTCTAGGCCAAGACTAACTCAAGCCAGTCCAATGGGCTCAAGGTTAGATGTCAATGAAATACTCTTAGACCGTATAACATCCAATAAAAGAAAGTTTACTTAACAATGGAAAGATGACTAAATACTAATTCAGGATGACACAGCTCCCTTCTGCTTCCACATTTCCAGGTACTTCCATGGTGGCAGCATCTGGTCAGGAAGGTGCACTGACTTTTAAGGCATTAGGGTTTGATCAAGCCACAGGAGCAGCAACTCCTCTTAGGCTGTGCCTTTTGTACCCAAGGCAAACAAGAACCAATGTCAGTGGCTCAAATCTTAGGGACATTTCCCTGACCCTTTAAAGAGAAACTAGCCTGGCCTACGTGAAATAAATGCTGCTCCTACCACAGTAACAATATGCAAAATGACATTGGACAGGGACCTCATATAGGGTACAGTACAGTATAAAAAAGTCTAGATTATGAAAAAGATAAGATTATTTGCTTTACAAAAGGAATCAGAATATGATCCCTTTAAATGATGCATTCTCTTGGTGAATTTAAAATACAATTTGATTCTTGAAAATTCATTTCAGATGTATTTGTGTTGCAGAAAGTGAGATAAACACACGAACTTTTTGTAATGGCTAGAAGAAAAACTAAAAAGATTGCCAGTAACTTTTTACTTGATCGTAAATAATTTCAATCTCAAGAACCTGGAAGCTTGCATACTCCTATAGAAGTAAAGACTGTCTTTCTCTATGAGGTACATCTTACGCTTCTGTTTCATAAACTACTCTCTAGTGGTAAGAATCCTGGGAAATGAATTAATTATTTTAGGATGTGAGTAAATTGTAGCATTAGAATGGCACCCCAAAGGCCCAAGGTAGAGCATTTGTACAAGTACTTAACAGAGCAGATTACATACTAGGAAAAGTGATTCAAAACACAATGTGTAACATACTTTGTGATAACATTCACAAGTTTGTAAAATAATGGAAGGAAGTGATGTTATAGCTAAAGGACTGAAGGGCCAATTTTTTTCTTTACAAGGAAGGATGTCACTATAATGTTCACATGGATGCTTCTCTATTAAATTCTCTAGTTTTCTTCCAGGGAATAGATTTCTTTTCAAATTGATGGCTATGTATTCACCATTTCTCTCTGAAGCATTTTCCCAACAGTAAACATTTGCCTTTATTATTCATTGAAGGAAGAAGAGATCTCTACTTCTGTAGCTAAAGATGGGAACAGAAGATAAGCCAAACAAGGAGAAAAATAATCAGATCCAGATTAGAAAATTAGATCAGAAACAAGGTGGATTAAGGGCTAAGGTAATTCAGATGGGTCAGTTTAGACTATATACAACAGGAACTAAGATAAAACACAAACATAGCATCATTTCCCAATAACAAAGCATCTAAGGTTTTCATGTTTTGATCCATTTTCAATTTAGAGGGGTTTAGTCAATTTTGGCTGATTAAAACACTGACTATGTATAAGACATTTAACTTCTACCAGTTCCACCTTCAGGACCAGCTGCCTCTTTTTCAACTAATCTCTATAGGGAATGAGACAGAAAGTCAATAAGATTAGTATAGAGAAATTGGTAAGTATCAGTGAAGGCCCAGATGAAGTTATGTGCCAGAATTTTAGTGGATGGAACCACTTTGATTTCATGGTTTTCTTAAGAAAGGGAAGGATCGGTAGAAGTAATACAGTCCAATCTCTTCATTTTGCATTTGAAAAAGGCAAAGTTTAGATAAGGTTAAGTGACTTGCCCAAGATCACAAAGACAGAAGTGTCAAGTAGTAGCTGGCAATAGCTGTTGGAATTACCATAGGGTTAAGGCTAGGTATGGAAGCCAAGTGAAGCCACAATGGAATAAAGAGATTATTACTGTGAAGGGGAGAGTAGGAGAGCTGGAAGGATAAAAGGGTTGTGGTTGAAAAAGGGAATTTTAAAGTTCTGGGTCTTGCCGTAATGATGGGATGAGGTGAACTGTAAGTTTGCTTCCAACACTAAAATTCTTTTACAAAATTAATTTTTATTGATTTGTTCTATATCATCTTTACTTCCCAAGCCCCAACCCTGGTAATAAAGAATAAAAAAAGGAAAAAGGCATTTCAGAAAAACTAAACAGTGCATCATTTAAGTCCAACAGCATATGTAGTATTCCACATCCATAGTCCCTTGCTTCTCTGCAAAGTAAGGAGATCAGTGTATTCTCTAATTTCTCTGGGGTCAAGTTAGGCCATTGTAATTACAACAAGAACAGACCAGTTCAAAACCTGGGGAGTTATGGAAATATGGAACAGGCAGTGAATAGAAACCCAGAAGGGAGTCAAAGCAGAATGGGGAATGTGCCATTCCTTCCCACTTGGGTCCACACTGCCCCCCATCTCTGAGTACTCCGTCACTCCTACCACTACTATACAGGGAGCCCTAAATAATCTTTAACCAACCGTTAGGGTTGGTAGTGCAAGTTTCTCCCAATTTCACTGAAGAGAAAACAGGCCACCAGAGATTATGTGATTACCTGTGAACACATGGCTATTAAATACCAGAACCAGGACCCAAACCCAGATCTTCTAAATTCAAGATTCTAAATGCTAATGTGCTTTTTGACTCAAGGCTAATGAGCAGGTCAAAAGATATGAACAGGCAGTTTTTAGATAAATCAAAACAATTTATAGCCATGTGAAAAAATGCTCTAAATCATTATTGATTAGAGAAATGCAAATTAAAACAACCTTGAGATATCATTTTATACTTACCAGAAGGGGAAAGTGACAAATATTGGAAGATATGTGGAAGATTGGGACACTAATTCATTGTTGGTGGCATTATGAAATGATCCAACCATTTTGGAGAGCAATCTGGAATTATGCCCAAAGAGTTATTAAACTTCTTATACCCTTTGACCCAGCAATACCACTATTAGGTCTATTTCCAAAGACAATTAGGGAAACAGGAGAAGAATCTATATGTTCTAGAATATTTATAGCAGCTCTCTTTGTGGTGCCAAAGAACTGGAAACTGCAGAGATGCTTGTCAATTAGGGAAGGCTGAACAAGTTGTGGCATATGATTATGATGGAATATTACTATGCTATAAGAAATGATGAGCTTAGAAAACAAGGATAGACTTGCATGAAATAATGAAGAGTGAAATGAGTAGAACCAAGAGAACATTGTATACAGCAACAGCAATATTGTTTTAAGAACAATTTTGAGTGAATAAGTCATTTTGACTATTATAAATACCTAATGGTATTATAAATGCCTAATGGTAGCCATCTCTAGGGCAGGGGTGGGGAGGAAGGGGGAAAAAGGAAGGCAAAAAGAAATTTTCATAATAACTTTATTATATATTTAAAAGTGAGTTGTACATAAAAAATTGGCAGTTTCATGTGCAATCATCTTTTTAAAATTATACTATGTTATGGAAATGCTTGTTTTATTCCATAAGTTCAAAATAAAAGTTAAATAATAAAAGACTGCTAATCATTGTGTTCTAGAGCTTATTTTATATTGACAAAAGGGCTTATTCTTTTCAATATCTATAGGGACAGGATACTGTAGCTAAATCTAAGATTGACCAACATAGGAGAATTCTTACCAGAAATGAAATAACTAAGACATAAATTCTTTGAATTCTATCTCAAAGCAGAGAATTTAACATAGATTAATTTTGTCTTTTGGGATGGAATGGAAGTGCTCCAGACACTGAAATATGTAGCACTGGTACCTTTGCCAAGCTGTCATAATTACTACTCTCTCCAAGTACAAGAACCCTGATGGGCTTTACATTCAATCATAGCTGTAGTCTAAAACCTTGGGACCCATCTGCTAGGCAAAACAGAAGCATAAACTTTCTGCTGAAAAATTTTTTTTGATTGACTAGGAGTTTTATCTTCCAGCTCAACATTCATTCTTCAACTACCTTCAAAGCATGATGATTCTATTTTGCAATTTTACACTATTATGTATTATTTATATTTGCTTCACATAACTTATAGCCAACTTGACCCAAAAGAAGATAGGACCATGTCTTTTATTTCTTTTATACCCCTTACAGCATCTTGAATAGAACTGAGCACTCAATTGATGATGATTGATTTGTACTGAAATATTTTATCACTTTGGAACCCATTTCATTTGTAACTTCCAATCTGTGTTTTTTGAGTGACCTTGGCAATTCAAGTCTATTATTTACTTTTACAGCCAACAAGCTGTCTACAGTTTGTCAGCTCCAATAAAGGTTTATACTTAGACTGAGAAAAAAATTCTAACCAGCTAGCTGCAAATGCCTTTATAAGCCATAGAATCATAGAATCTTAAGAATCAAAGAAGTCATCTAAACCAACTCCTAATTGAGACATGAAACTTCTCTGTGACATTCCTGACACCTAGCCACCCAGCATTATCTGAAGATCCTTAAAGATGTCCAGTGACGGGGAACTGATGACCCCTCTAAGTCAGTCCACTCCATTTGTAAAGAGATCTAATTGTTAGGGAGTATTTCTTTAAATTCACTTGAAATCTGCTTTCCTTGAACTTCCAAACCTTCATTCTAGTTCTGCCCTCTAGGGGTAAGAGTAAGTTTAATCTATTTCTACATTATAAACTCTTCAAATATTTGAAGACTGTGATGATGTTCATCCTTAGTCTTTTCTTCTCTCGGTTAAGTATCTATAGCTCTTCTCAAGCAATCCTCATATGGTAGCCATCCCTTAACAAACCTGATTTTAAAAAAAGGTCAAAGTGTTGTTATATTCTACATGCTCATGACATCGAAGGAATACACCAAATTCATCTTCATACCCCCATAACCATTGGGTGAAGGAATCACTACTCCTGCCCCACCCTCCACGGCAATGTGGTAATAATGGAAAGAGCACTATACTTAGCCAGACAATCTGAATTCTAGTCCTGGCTTTGTCACTTACTAGCTGTATAAGTTTGGGTAGATCACTCTTAGGGCCTATTTCCTTACTTATAAAAATGGATCTCCTCTGCCTTTTCTCTCAGCAGCAGACCTCAATTTGTATTTCATTGAGAAAACAGAGACCATCCATTGTGAGCCTTCCCTTCTCCATACCAGATGTCCTCATCCTCAAAAAACCTTTACTTTTCCTGTCACCACCTCACACTATTTCATCTTTTCATAGACAAATTCCTAGAAAAAGTCATATTTATTTGTTACATCCACTTCCCTACCTACATTCACTTCTCAAATCCTGTTAGCCAGTAACTTATTGTGATACTGAACCTGCTCTCTCTAAGCATTTCTTAACTGCTACATTTGATGACCCTTTCTTACTACTCATCCTACCTCACCTCATTGTAGCTTTTGCCATTTTTGGTCACTATCCACTCCAGGATATTCTCTATCTCCTTGGTTTTCACAACACTGCTCTCTCTTCCTGGTTCTATTCCTACGTGCCTGCATCATCAAGTATCCTGACCCCTATGCATAGGCATAAGCCAATGGTTCTACATGGTAACCAAACTGGCCATGAGCTGCTCATGGAACATTGTCTCCACACCTAGAATTCACTTCTTCTTCACCTCTCTGTCTCTTATAATTCTTAGTTTCATTTGAGGCTCAACTCAGGAATCAATTCCTGAAAAGGAATGTCCTGATTTTCACTCCCCACCAGTTAGTTTTCTCTCACTCTTTCCCTTTTTTTCTCCTCTCTTTCTCTCTCCTCTTCTTCCTCTTCCTCCTCCGCCTTCTTCTCCTTCTTCTTCTTTTTCTTCTTCTTCCTTCTCTCTATCTCTCCCTCTCTCTCCCCTTATTCACATAGACTCAGATAAAAGCTAATTGTATTGATTGCTCTAACAGGAAAAGTGAGCTCCTAGAGGGGTACAGGGTAATTTTTTTGCTTCTGAATGCCTACAGTCTTTTGTATATGTGCTTTGTGCCTAGTAGGTACTTATTAAATGTTGTTGAATATATGCATGAATTCCCTTCCAGCTCTAATTATCAGAATATGGGGTAATAAAAATTTTATAAATAATAAAAATATAAATTTAAGTCAGTATTTTCAATTTTTTCCCACTAAACTTTTTATTGGAAATGTCAAGAATTGGAGTGAATTCTTAAGTGAACAAAGGATAGAAGTTATTTTTAAAAAGATAAAACTGTTACTTTCAATTACATGAAGCTGAAAAGTTTTTATATAAACAAAATTAATTCAAATAGAATAAGTAGGAAGCAATTAATTATGAAAATCTCTTTGAATCAATTATCTCTGATAAGGATCTAATATCCAACATACGTAAAGAATTTATGAATATATAATACAAAAAGCCATTCTCTACTCAATAAGTGGTTAAGTTATATGAAAAAGCGTTTTTAACAAAGGGAAAAAAAACCCATTAACAACCACATGTAATATTGCTCCAAATCACTAATAATAAGAGAAATGAAAGCCAAAACAACTCGAGGTTTCATTTTCCACCCAACCAACTGGTAAAGATGACTAAATATAAGACATTCAATGTTTGGGCAAAGATGAAACATTTAAAAAATAACACAAAGGAGATCACAGAATGAAATTTAGAAGGAGACATAGACAAACAGGATAGTTTTAATACTATCATGGTAAATTTATAAGAACTGAATGAAGGAAGTTTCAGGTCTCATATATGATCATTTTTTAAAACAAAGATGCTACACTAGAAATAAAATGATACACTAATATACCAGTGCTGAACTGAAAATTGATCTAACCATTCTGGACAGTCATTCAGAATCATGACAATAAAGTGACTAAAATGACCAGAGATCCCACAGCCAGGCATAATGTTGCCAGAGATTAAAGATAAAAAGTTATAGCAGTACTTTTTATAGCAGTAAAGAATGGGATAATACAAAGTCAATGCCCATCAACTGAAGGCTGGCTAAACAAGTTGTGGTACATGAACATAATAGAATGTTTTTGTTCTGTAAGAAACAATGAGCATGAAGAATAAATATAGGGAAGCTTGGGGAGACTCATGAACTGATTCAAAGAGAAGCAGAGTTAGGGAAATGAAATACACACCGAATGCAACAATATAAGGGGAAAGAACAAAAATTGAAAACTGAATGTGAAATCATCATGGTTGACCCCAAAAACTCCTATGTGAATGGACCTCTTTCCCTTCTTTGAAGAGAGTTAAGGGAATTATGCATGTAGGATACTGCTGAATGGATTATTTTTTCCTTCATTATAATAGAGATGACTTTTTGGGAGTGACGGGATAAGGAAAATATTGGAAAATGTAAGGGAATGTAAAATAAAAAAATTAATATTTTAAAAAGCAATCAAAATAACAATTAAATGGAAAAAACCCCAAGAATAGCCAAAATGACTACCTTGAATTTTAGTTGCAAGTAATTTCTCATCCATGTTCTAGAGCTACATTCCACAATGAAATGGCTAAAATCCAGGCAATTGCAGAAAGGAAAAGGAATGATACCAAATTAATTCACAAAATAATATACGCTGAAAACTGTGTTATCTCCATTTTTTAAAAAAGAAAACCTAGAGCTAAGACAAGGGGGCAAACAATTATCCCATATCATTCTGTTGATAAGCAGCAGAATGGGGAATAAAGTTATTCAGTTAGGCCATCAGAAATCTTGGATTATATTTCCTTTTTTTTTTTTTTACCACTAATACAATGGAAGAAAAAGAAAAAAATAAGGGAAAAGAAAAACTGAAAATTTAATAATGTCCCTTTTTTATACCTCAAATTAATTACCTCAGGAAATTACTAAGCATTAGAAGGGAATGTAATGTTCAGGTTTGTTGTCTACTTTAATCTCAGTCAACAGCAAACTGCAACAAATGAATCGTAAGCAAATTCATCTACATTTGGGATAATCACTGCTTAGAAAATGGAAGAAACCCAACTGTCAAATAGATTGAGAGGGGCCTCTCCAGGTAAATTTTCAAGGTCCACTAAACCAATACATTACATTTTCAGTCTTGATTCTTTGAATTCTTGTACTATGGATCAGCAGCATGGATTAGCATACGTGTTTTGTGGGGTCTAGGATTTCTGTCTACTACTACACATGGTAGCTTAGCAGAGGGTATTTCAGGCTCCCAGAAAAGTCTACTGTATGAGGCCTTGACAAATTTAATCCTTAGATGTTTGTGCTCAGCACCCCTTCTAGAAATCAAAGAGACCTCCAGGGTTTTCCAGTTTCACTCACCACTATCCTCACCTAACCCAGCATCACAAAGCTTCCTCCACAAACACAGGATGCCACTGCAATTCCAAGCAAGACACAAAGATTTCCCTCCAACAGCCAAGACTGCTGTTTCCTTCCTAACCCCCAGCCTTGGCAGAAGCTCAGTGGCTGGCCTAGACTTCCTGCTTCTGCCAGATGCTAAGTAATCATGCATGGAAAAGAAAACAACATTGAAGGTGTCGGCTGAAATGCAGGCAGAACTGGATACTACCTTGGGCAAACTCTATCCTAAAGGAAGAACATGGGGAAACTTAACGTTATTATTCCAAAAAATTTACAAAGCACTTTTACATTTGCAAGTCTTAGAATCTGACTTTTCAGAGATATTCCTCTCAATAGCCCTTTGAGAAAAGTGAATATGAGTTTTAGCTTCAGTCTACAAGTCTGTAAAAATAAGGGGATGTAAATGACTTTGCCGAAGTCGGGTAGGTTAGTGGTGAAGTTGGATATAGAATTCATAGAGCTGAAACTGATAATTATTCAAAACCTTCATACTGTGTGATACAATTTCTAGAAATACTTTTCAAAGGTTACTTCTATTCCTACATGCCTATGAAAATGTTTTCTTACCCAGAAATATATTAATGAATCTAACAAACACCAGAAGTATCAAATGACTCAAAAACTTTAAAAGAATTTTTTTATAATTTTACTATAATTTCTTCTATCTATACAAATGTAAATTAAATACAAATAATTATAAATTGCTAGCATTTATATAATCCCTACTACGTATCAGGTACTATGCTAAGTGCTTTACAAATATTATCTCATTTGATCCTCACAACAGCTCTAAGAGGAAAGTGCTATTATTATCCCCATTTTACAGCTGAGGAAACTGAAGCAGATAGGTTAAGTGTCATGCTTGAGGTTACACAGCTAGTAAGTATCCGAGGCTAGATTTAAACTCGTCTTCCTGACTCCAGGCCCAATGTTTTAGCCACTGAATTATTATAATTATAAGCAGATGTTTTAATTTTGCTTTGAAATAAAAATTTTCATCCTACTAGCTCTAGTACATGCAAATGCACCATCCATTGATGTAGTTTGAACCATAGAGTCAAGACACTGGCTATACAAAGGTTAAAAAGTAATATAGTTTCTGTTCTCTAAAAGTTTGTGTCCTATCATACTCTTAATTTTGCCCTGGAATCCTTTTCCTGCTCTCACATTCAAATCATATCCATCTTACCTATATTTAATCCAAGCTAAGCTTCACTGTCTGCTTTTTCAACATCTTAGCTCCCAGGATAGATGGAAAAGGCTGCAACATTATGCTACCGGGGTCTACTACAAATTTATGTTGGGTAGTCTAAGCTGGCTCCTTCCTGATGCTCAGCAAGTCTTTTATTCAACTCTTATCAGCCCTTTATTACATTCCATAGGAGAGATGTTCAGAACTTTTCCATTCTCCTTAAACCCTTAACGCTTATCTCTCTTGATTTTATGCTGATGGTCTCATCTATTTTGCTAAGAAAACCGAGTATAATCAAGGTGAACTCCTTCAACTCCTTCTCATTATGCCTCAAAACCTCTCAATATTTTTAAACTCTATTGTACTCCTTCCCTCTTATTTTGGAAGAGGCAGCCTACCTGTCCAAGGCTAACCACTCCATCTACTTCCTCTGGGGTCTTTGTTCCCTCCCTCCAGGAACTTCAAACCTCCCTTTTTCTACTCTCTCTCTCTTTTTCTGGCACAATGTCTTGCACATAAGATAGACCCATAGATAACATAGATACAGGGTACAAAGATGCTGGTTAGAATAAATTGACAAATCTGGTAACCCCTAGCCAACCACAATAACAACAACAAAAAACAAACAAACCAAAAAACTCCCAATGCTTTCCTTAACCACCTCTGCATCTTTTGGTTTCTGTTGAGACAAATCCTTGATCTTTGCGAGTATCTATCCTCATCCCTCTTACTATTCTGTTGACAGCTGTTGTTCATTGTTTAGTCATTTTTCAGTTGTGTCTGACTCTCTGTGATCCCATTTTTGGGTTTTCTTGGCGAAGATACTAGAGTGGCAGCTCATTTTACAGATGAGGAAACTGAGGCAAACATGGCTAAGTGACTTGCCCAGGTCACACAGCTAGTAAGTGTCTGAAGCCAGATTTGAACTCAGAAAGATGAGTCTTCCTGACTCCAGGCTCAACACTCTATCCACTGCACCACCTGGCTGCCCTTATTTCCAGCTTGTCCCTCTTTTTCCTTTGCCCCTTAAAGTGTTATTTCCCCAAAGTTCTGTTATTAGCTTTCTTCTTTTCTCTCTCTTCTGTTGGTTGCTCATCTAGATTACCACTCTCCCCACCCCACCTCCATCTTAGGTAAATTTGAAAGTTTATCCAAGAGCTAAAAGTGCTGAGAGTCCAAAGGAGGTTCTCACTTCTGTTTGGGTTAGACCTGAAAAGGCTTCATAAAGGAGGAAGCATTTGAATTGGGTCTTAAAAAACAGGAGGAGGCTTTCAACTGGTAGATATTCGGACAGATTTGGATGAGGTGGGGAAGGGCATTCTAGTAACAGCACCTTCCAAGAATAAAAAATGAAGACAACAACAAAAGCAGGGGAGCTCTTCATGGAATGGGCAGATAATTCCATGTGTCTGGAGATTAGGACATCTTATGGAAAATAATGTGGGATGAGTCTGGAAAGGTATGTTGGAATTAGAATGTCAGAGGCCTTGAATGCCAGGTGAATGAGTACGGGATTTATATTGCAGGTAATGGGAATCCACTGAAAGTTTTTGGGCAGGGAAGTGATGTTATTGGGGTGACACATTAGGAAGATTAAAGTGGGTCGGGGCAGTAAAACAGATTGAAGTAGAGATAGACCACAGGTTGTGAGACTAATTGGGATGCTATTTACATGGCCTAGGTGAAAGGTCTGAGCTAGGGAAGGGCAGCTAGGTAGCACAGTGGATAGAGCACTGGGCCTGGAGTCAAGAAGACTTGTTTTTATGAGTTCAAATTTTTCCAGTATCTTTGCCTTCGAAACCCCAAATGAGGTCGTGAAGAGTCAGACATGACTCAAATAACAGGGTGATGGCAAAAGAAATGAAAAGGAGAGGCAAGGTGCAAGAGGTATTTTAAAGATATAATTGGTTAGATATTTAGACATTTTTAAGATATAATTGATTAGATATCTTAGAAGAGGAAAGAGAAGTCAAAGATAATTCTAAGGTATTGATCTTGGGTGACTGAGAAATTAGTGTCACCATTAACAGAAATAAAGAGGTCAGGAGGAAAGTCAGTGTTTGAGAAAAGCTCAGTTTTTGAGCACGTTAAGTTTGAGGAGTTGGCAGGGCATCTGGAAACCAGTTGGAAATTCATTTATGGAATTCAGGAAAGAAGTAGGGACTAGAGACTGACATAAATGTCAACTACATAGAGACGACTGATGAAGCAATGGGAAGGGAGGAAACAAGCATTTATTAGGTACCTCCTATGTGCCAGGCACTGTGTCAATAAGCACTTTAACAAATACTATCTCATTTTATCCTTGCAACAAGCCAAGGAGGCAAACGCTCTTATTATCTTGATCTTGTAGTTGAGGGAACTGAGGAAGACAGATGTTAGGTGACTTGGCTATGGTCATTCAGCTAATAAGTGTCTGAGATTGGATGTGAACTCAGGTATTCTAACTTCAAGCCCAGTACTGTATCCACCGCGCCACTTAGCTCCCTCTATGGGAAAAGTTGCATAATGCCTTCAACTTAGCAAGACCTTAAAATGCCAAGTTCAAAGGTAGAGGGGACTCTAACCCTGTTTAAATCCTATGAGATATAATAAGAACTAAAAAAAAAACAGTATAGACAAATGATGTATTTGTACTCACTCCACGAGTAGGAGGTATTTTTTCATAGCACACAATAAGTACAATGTAAGCATTCTGAAATCCATCCCATCTGGGTAAAATGACACAGTTGAGGTTCGGAGGTGGTGTCAGACTATACTTTTAAAGCACAATGGGGCTTTGTGAAGAACATCCAAGAAGGCAGTTTATTACTGAAAGAGATGAGCCTCTGCCAGCAACTCAAGTTTTCCTACTTTGGCAACGACTCATGCAAACTTCACTGGGACAAAGGATATAAATGAATAGTAGCTGAGATTTGCAAATTCTGCTGACCTGGACAGAGTCTGATGTAGTAATTGGGACCTTTTCCTGAAAGGAACTGATAGCCAGTGGGCCAAGGACATCAGTAGGGAGTAAGAACATTGGGCTTTTGTCACTTTTAAGGGAGAATCTGCACTTCCGGTGACATAGATAAACTGTGGGCAGGGCTCTGGACAGACCTTCCACAAAGAAACACCAGATTTAAATTTAAGTATTAAGAAAATATGATGAATGACATCAATTCATTTCACTAAAGAGGTGGTCCAATCCACTGAAGCTTGCCAGTAAAGTATGGTTTTGAAGCTCATAATAAAAGCAGGTCTGTGGCACCCAGCACAAATGTTGTTTTATGTTCACTGCTCCACATTTCCTTACTGTCAGCTGTTCAAAAACATTTCCTAACTGTGAATGAAATGATTTAGTTTGTGTTTGGTGGCCCACCTGACTAGTATTTACTCTTTCTTTCTCCTACCTCTAAAACTTCTTTCTCCCTTTTGCTGACCAGCTGACCAGAAAACATAAAAACCTTAGACACTGAGATAAATGGAAAATATCATGAGATTGGTCTTTTCGGTCACCCTCATGACAAAGAAACCTCTGCTCTGAAGCCTTTTCCAGTCTCCACAGTTGTAAATTTCTCCTTTGACTGATCTAATACCAAGGTCCTATGCACAATATTTTCTTTTTTTTCCATATTATTCATGTTGTGAAAGAAAACACAGACCAAAAAACAAACCTCACTAAAAATTTAAAAAGTAAAAAAAGTGTGCTTTGATTTGCATTCATACTCCATCGGTTCTTTCTCTGGAGGTGGATAGGATTTTTCATTATAAAGTCTGTCGGAATTGTCTTAGATCATTGTATTACTCATAATAGTTAAGTCATTCACAGTTGATCATTTTTACAATATTGCTGTTACTGTGTATAATGATTTGGTTCTGTTCACTTCACTTTGCATCAGTTCATGTAAGTCCTTCCAGGTTTTTCTGAAGTCAACCTGCTCATCATTTCTTATAGCACAATAGTATTCTATCACAATCATACACCACAACTTGTTCAGCCATTACCTAATTGGTGGGTATCCCTTCAATTTCTAATTCTTATGCACAATATTTTCATTGCAACCCATCCATACCCTTGCATTCTGGGAAATTCTTATCCATAAATTTCATGGTGGGTCTCCCAAACTCCTTGATGTCCTTCATCTGTCCTTCATAGCATGCAGATGATTCATTTGCTATCTTTCAGTTTGATTAAATGACCAGCCTAATTCCTTTCTCCCTCACACAGTTGATGATACACTGTATGCCACTTCTTTCATGCCAAGTCAATTTTTGCCACCTAATTTCAAAGCCTAGGACTTTTTACTCTCTCGTATCCTCTCTGTTCTTTCATAGTTATCCTGATCTATATCTGGCCACTGGACTCAGATGACTCTGGAGGAGAAAGTGAGGCTGGTGACTTTGCACAGCCCTCCCTCACTCAAATCCAATTCAATTACAAGTCATGTCATCATCTCCCTGATGTCATGGTCCTTTTTGAGGACAAAAAACAAACCACAACCTCTTTCATATACAATGAGATACAATGGTTTGCCAATTCTACCTCCACAAAATCCCTTATATCCATCCCTTTCTCTCCATTTATGCCATTACCACCCTAATTCAGACATTAATCTCCTTTTGCCTAGATTATTGCAGTAGTCCAGATGTCTCTCTGAATCCAGCCTCTCCCTCCATTCCATTTTTCACAGAGCTGCTGAATGGATATTCCTGAAAGCATAGGACTGGTTACATCACTCCTCTCACTTCAATGGCTTCTATTTCCTCTAGAACAAAATCCAAACTCCTCTGGCATTTGAAAGTATTCATAATTTAGCTCCAACCTAACCTTCCAGGCTGATTGTATGTTACTCCCTCTCCCTAGAATATTCTATACATTACAGCCACACCGGTCTACCTGCTGTTCCCAGTGCTCTAATAAATGATGAATATAATGAAAAAAGAGAAGCATGGTAAGACTTATATGAACTGATAACATAAAGTAAACAGAACTGGGAAAACAATATGCACAATGACAAAAATAATGCAAACAAAGAGAAAAATAAAAATTTTAAAAGAATGCTATGAAATTTACACGACTGTTTACCCCTAATGTACCTCCTCCCTTCACTGAAGAGATGGAGGATCATGAGTAGGGAATAAATTATAAACTATCACAATTGGTTGATGCGCTAGTTAGTTTTATTAAATAATTTTCTTCTCTTTTTTATTCTTTATTATAAAGGATGGCTCTCTGGATGGATTAGAAGGGAGAGATGATAGATTTGGAAATGAAGGTGATGTAAAATAAGAAGATAGTAATAAAAATGCCGATTGAATTGAATGATTAATACTCTGCAACTTACTCCCAACCACGCATCTCTTTACCACCCTTTGGGTCACTTAAACTATACTCAGATTCTTACAGAATCACACACTCTCTCTCATCAGGATCAAAAAAATACTGTATTTACCCTGTGACCCTTACTCAGTAACTCCAGGCTCTTGATTTTAAAGGGACTAAAAAGAAAATGACCCTGCTTCTTTAATGAAATTCCATTCTGTAGACACGAGAGGACTCCTCACTCTATTTAAAACTATTTTTGTCCCGTGACTTTCAGTCTATTCACACCTTTTTGTTCTCACATTCCACTCTCCCTCTCCACATTGTAGAGGGTAAGATTACTTGATTTCATGAACTCTACATCCCAGTCAAACTGGTCTATGAGCTATACACTGTAGTCAGTGTTTCATCTCCCGTCTCTGCTTTTACATAGTCTGTTCACCATGACTATAACAAATGCCCTCCAGTATATCTTCCTCCCCAGTGCCTTGCACAGTACTCTGCACACAGGAGATGTTTACTAATTGATTTTCTTTCCCTCCCAGATTGATACTTTTGGCATGGTAAACTAGGTCATCTTCTGTCTTAATTCTTACCCAGCCCGTAGTCATTGAACGGGCATTGCCTCAGACAAAATGAGAACTGGGAAAGACCTTGATTTCAAAAGGCTGAGGTCACTCACTGTATCCTGGGCTACTGCCAATTGTCTTGACTCTTGTCTTACCACTGGTCTTTGATGACTCTGGAGGAGACAGTGAGGCTAATGACTTTGTACAGCTCTGCCTCACTTAAACCCAATTCACTCACAAGTCAAGACATCACCTTCATGATGTGTTGGTTCTCTTCAAGAATGAAGGAGGATCAACAACAAGGATGCCCTCCTTGAGTCCTCATCTTGGAATCTATAGCTTCCTTCAAGGCTGAAAATTTTAAAAGCCCTGGGCAAGAAAATAAAGTTAAAAGGGGCATTGATTTTTCCTCACTACTATCTATTGAAGGCAAGATATTGCAAAGAGAAAAGTTGGTTTGTGGAGTACACAACTGACTAAGAAGGTAGCATTTGGGAATGGAATTTGGATTTCTGGATTATGGCATGAAAAACTGGGAGATAGGGGCAGCTAGGTGGCACAGTGGATAGAGCAATGGCCCTGGATTCAGGAAGACCTGAGTTCAAATCTGATCTCAGACACTTGACACTTATTAGCTGTGTGACCCTGGGCAAGTCACTTCACCCCATTGCCTCGGAAAAAAAAAGAAAAGAAAAAAAGAAAAACTGGGAGATAAATACCTGGCCAGGTATGTAGTATACATAAATATAAATGGCTGCTAAGAATCTATTTGCTAGGTGTCTTGAAAATCTAATCAAAAGGCCTTTAAAATAAAAGGGGTGAGGGAAGAAGAAAACTGCCAATATTTCCCCAACCTAGATACCGCAAAGAATACCTAAAATGAAGGAAGAAAAATAGCATTTGGTACAGGCAGCTTATTATAATATCAAGAGTACAGACTCTAGACCCAGAGGATGTGCATTCAAATCCTATCTGTAACGATTACTACCTTTAGGACTTTGGGGAATTGACTTTATGTATGTGGGTATCAGTTTCCTCATTTGTAAAATGGGAAGTTAGACTAAATAGCTCTGGATAGATCCCTTTCAACTATGATCTTATGATCCTAGGAGTTCACAGGAGACGAAAGTCTAAGAAAGGAGTTTGTGATAAAATCTATGACCACAAAGGTATATATACCTGGGATGGATAACTTATCATATCCAGTGATCTGGAAAGGTTAGTATTGGGCTGAATGTGAGAAGATGAATATTAATATGTACAAATTCAATTGCATGACTTTGGAAACAAGGTACAAGTTGCCACAAAAATTTGAATTGTGATATACATATGTTTAGAGAAAGAAGAGGAAAGAGGTTATGTTTTAATTGTCATCTGTGAGAATGAAAAAAACCAAACAAACAAAAAACCCCACTCCTTTTAGTTTAGAGGCACCTGCTACTATTCTTTTTCTTTTCTGAACCAAAACCACTTCAATTCATCTCTTATGTAAAAATTTTTGTTATTGTTGTTTAGTTGTGTTCAACTCTTTGTGATCCCACTTAGGATTTTCTTGGCAGAGATAGTGGAGTGGTTTGCCATTTTCTTCTCCAGCTCATTTTATAGGTGAGGCTTGCCTAAGTTCACACAGCTAGTAAATATCTGAGGCTAGATTTGAACTTAGGAAGAGGAATCTTCCTGACTCCAGGCTCAGCACTCTATCCAATACTGTCACCTAGCTGCCCAACTGATTCATCTCTTGGATAGAAATACAATGTCCCAATAGTTTTAGTGTAAATTTTAAGCTTCTTACAGTAACTATTAAAATTATCTTGTGGCAATGACTGCCATCTAGTGGCCAACTTGAATTAACTACGAGGAAAAGTGCAGCAATTAAATTTAAGGTCTGAAACTCTGAAGACTGCATCTGTCATACAGATAATTTCACAAATGCTTATCCTGTGATACAATGGATAATCTGGAATGCTTCCAGAAAACCTCTGCATTCATGAATCTCTGAACCTTTCCTAAAAGAGTTAATTCCTTTCCTAATATTTCCCCCACTTTACTGTAGTATCAGCTGAAGTTTCAGAAAGTCTTTTCACACAGGTCTAGGGTGAGATGTTCCCTAGAAGTCAGGAACAGCAATTTTTAAAAACAAATTTACTTCATCAGTTAGAGAAACATCAGCCAAAGAAATATTTATTATCTAGGTTTAAATATTGCCAGTTGATTAAAGACTATTTAAGTTGCTAGAGTTAGGAGATGGCTTATTTTTTCTGCTTTCTACTTGCCAGCTATGTGACATTAGGCATTAGACACTTAACCTCTTTACAAATAAAATCAGTTTCCTTATTGCTAATGGGGGACAACAATTTGTGTGCTGCCTACCTTACAGGGCTACTATTCCTTATTTGTAAAATGGGATAATAGGAGCACCTACTTCCCAGGTTTGTTGTGAGGATAAAATGAGATATTTGTAAAACATTCTGCAAATGTTAAAGGGTTATAGAAATGCCACCATTATTAGCCATTATTGTTGAGAGAAAATTATTTTGTAAACCTTATAGTGCTATGTAATAATAATAATAATAATAATAGTAATAATAATAATAATAGCTGAAATTTTACAGTATGCAAAGATGCATAAAGTACTTCACACACATTTTCTCATATGACCCTCACAACCGTCTTATAAATCATGGACTACAGGCAGAGGTGTACTGGAAAATGTTTCCCAAAAAAATGTCTGAAGAATATACTTTTTAGTTTAACCTACTTAACCTGTTTAAAAGTCTACCCAATCAACAAAACAATAAATCAAGCCCTGATTTTGTAGCATTTGCCAATGTGTAAACACACACTGAAACTTTAACAATAAGCTCTCCGCAGTCAGTTTCAGCTGACTTTGCATCGCCCTGACTATAGGTCCTATTATCCCTATTTTGTGGAAGAAGCTAAGGTTCCAGATGTTAAGTAACTTATCCCATGGTCAAACAGCTAGTAAAAGTCAAAATTCAGAATGAAATCTAGGATTTTCTTGACTCCCAAAGCAGGCAGGAATGGGTCTGCTAGTTAATGCTTAGCCCAAAATCCATTACTGTGTTATTGCGGTCCAGTCTTCAAGACAGAGCTGGATTAAAGAAAATTCTTATAATATACTGCTTCATATTTTCTATATCCCATTATATTCAGTTTCCAGAGTAAAAGACTATTAATCTAACCTGAAGACCAAATCACACTTACAGGGGTCTGAAAGCAGCAGAATAGTTGGGTAAGGAAGGGGTGATTTCGGGCCAGGGCTAGGATCCTTTTCTCCGTCATCGTGCACTCTACATCATCATCCTGTAGGATCACGTCCTTCTTCAACACTTTCACAGCATAGAGATTGCCAGTTTCTTTTATTCTGGCAAGCATCACCTATTGTGTAACAAAAATCAGAAATGTTAGGGAACACATATTGTGGATGTACCTGGGTGGGGGGGGGAAGGGAGGCATGGTGCTAGATTTCCACTTGGATTTGGGTTTGAATCTCGGCTCTGCCACTTTTTACCTGTGTGCCCCTGGGCAAGACACTTAGCCCATTCTAGGTCTCAGTTTCCCAAGTTGTAAAGTAAGGGGGTTGGAAAAAATGACTCCTAAAGTTCCTTTGAGCTCTAAATCTATGGTTCTATGATCATACAAATACCATTCAATAAAATCAACAATCATTTATTAATTTGAGACAAAACTAACCTTCCCAAAACTGCCCTTTCCCAACATTCGGATGAACTCAAAATCTTCAATACCAAGTCGGTTAGATGAGGATACACCAATACCATTGCCCTCTTTTATGCTTTCCTTTCCTTGTCGCTTTAGGGGTGACCTGGAAATTAGCTTCTGCAGGAGAAAGGAGCAAAATGGTTACTCAGAAATCTCAAAGAAAGTACATGATATTTTGACCACAAAAGGGACGAACAATACCAGATAGCTCACCTTCTGGCAACATCTTTCCTAGCAAGGTCATCATCCACAACCCAATAAAACAATCATAAACAGATCTCTTCAGTTTGATATATGGCCATATTCCCCCACACAAAGCTCCATCAACACCAGCTCCTGATTTATGGTGGTTTACCATCATTTCTGGTGGAATCATTTTTAAGTCTACACCTCTCGCTTTTATTTTGTATGTAAAGTTAAGTGTAAAGAAGGGAACAGTGTGCCATGGAAGGCATCATAAGACCCAAATTCTCGCCCAATTCTGTCACTAACTAGCTGTGTAAACATGGCAAATCACTTATTCTCTCCTGGCCTCAGTCTCCTCTGTTACTAGACTATATGCTTCTTGAAGGCAGGTATTTTGACCTATTGAAATTTTGCTTATTCTCCAAGGCACTACAGAGTTCCCAGTACTCTGAACAACAGGAGCACTTAATAATATTTGGTGATTTGAGAAGCATCAAATAACTAGAATTGAAGTGGAAATGTCTAGTGATTGGGAATGGCTTAACGAGTTGTAGTTCATGAATGTAACAGGGATATTACTGTGCTATAAAGATGATGACTACAGAAAAGCACAAGGAGTCATATAAACTGATATAAAGTCAATTAAACAAAACTAAGGAAGCAATAGAAACAATATCGATGGAAAAAAAAAACAGCAAAATAATTAAAACTAAACTTCTAATGACCAAGTATGGCCCCAAAGAAGAGAAATGGAGAAGTCACTTCTTCCATCTTTGAAGTTCTGGGGGACTGTTTTTCATTTTAAATTCAATTTTAATCATTCAATTTAAAATTTTTTGTTAAAAAGGATTATTCCTGGAGTGGGTGGGTGGGAGTAGGAGAGAAGAGGTTACACTGGGAAATGGAAATGTAGGTGATGTAAAGACAAAAGCTATGAATAACAATTTGTTGTTGCTGTTTTTTTAAAGAATCATTTGTTGAATGAATAAATAAATGCTGAAGTGAAATCCCTGTCTTTCAAAGAGTTCGATCAGAGGCTAGATGTTCACACATCAAAGATATTGTGGAAGGGATTTCTGGCCGGGATGTTGGACTAAGTGATCTCTGAGACCCCTTCCAGATCTAGGTTTCTATGATTTCTTGAAAAGTGTATGGCAGGACCTCGATATCAGACTTTGTATTCAGCAGTCATTAGAGTTCAAGAGTGCCACCTGCTGGCAGTTTCCTAAGGGAGCAGCCTTCACACTTGCAGTAAGGATTTCAAGATCTGAGAACTTTGTGGCCATAGATAAACAGAGAATGTGCTCAATCAAACATGGCTAATCCCACCCAGCTAACACCCTTTTCTTCTAATACAATTAGAGTTATTACCTCCCTACCCCCACCCAATAATAAGAAGCAATTTGTGAATTTTTAGGTTTCTCATATTTATCAATAATGAATCTACCACAAAAACCTAAAATGTCTATGGTTTTTGACCCTTTGAACCAATGAAATCTATCTTAGCAACTTTAAAGAAGGATTGGCAATTTGCCCTCTGTGTATTAGACCAGAAATTCAGATAACCATTTACTCACAATCCTCAGCCTGGCCAAAAAGTCCATTTAACTAGTCTCTCCCAACAGAACCCTGACTAGAAATGTTTTTTGAGTGTTAAAATTATTAACTCATATTTCATTTTTCTGGTCCAGGAAGGAGGTGGTGATGCTGGTAGTGGTGGGGATGAGGATACAAGAACAGAACTCAAAGCTTCACAGCACTCAAAGTTTCTAACGGCATTTTCATTGATCCTCTATTTTGCCAGGCTCTTCTAATTTAATTTAATTTTAAAAGATAAATGTTCTAGTGATTCTCCTTAAAAAATCACTATCATTTTCTAATGGCTCTACGGCACTACAGAACATGCTCCATGTAACAAAATATAATACAATAAAATAAATCAACATATTGACTATGTCTGAAAATGTATGCTTCATTATATATGCATTGTATTATTATATTATATATAAATCATATATAGATATAATATATTACATATGTATGTGTGTGTGTGTATATATATATATATATGTTACATATGTATGTTTCTATAACCCACCACCCCTGTGATGAGGCAAAGGCAGTATGCTTCCCCATATTAACATTTACCTGCAGACCCCTGCCTACACTCCTGAGGAAAGAAGTAGTATATTCTCTCCCTCTGAAACCTATTCTGTCCGTCCCAGGCAAGTTGGGAGAGTGAGCCCAAAGGGAGTACAACAAGATCAACAAATTTGAAAACTGTTTGGAAGAGGGAGGGGGGTAAGGTAAAGGAGAGAGAAGTACTGAGGATGAGGATAATGTAGCAAGATCTGTTATGGAAGCCCATCTCCATATTTTTCATAAGAACTTCATGAAAGATTTTATCATATGCCTTAGGCAAATCAATTCCCAAATATCTCACAGGCCTTTGTTATAAATTAGGTTTAAAATATTTTCTAGATGTTTATTTTTAGTATATAATAAAATATTTTTATGAATTCATCTTGTATCTTCCAATTCTGCCGAATTCATTTTTTTATAATTTGGTTGAGGCTATTGATTTTTTTTTTAGGTATAACCATATTTTGACCCCTTCATTTATAATGTTTATCTCTTCAATATCTTTTTTTTCCTGTTACTGTAATTCCACAGAAGTGGAAGAAGTAGGTACTTTTTTGAAACTTGAAGCATGAGTTTCTATACTTGTCCTGGTTTAATTTCATCTTATTGAGCTTGGCTCCTACTTCTAGCCTAGTAAAATCTTTTTTTTTGGACATCTGATTCTGCCATTCATTATGTTCACTAACCCTTCCTTGCTTTGAATCACCTGAAAAATTTATAACCATGCTTTTTATGTTTTCATCCAAGATGTTAATAAAAATGCTGAATAGGATAAGGCCAAGGACAGATTCATCTAGCATCTAAAGGAAATCTATTCCAGGCTGGTACTGACAAAAAACAAATTGATTACAATGTAGTTCAACTAGATATGAATTCATTTAACTATAGTGTTACCTAGCATACACTTTTTCCACCTTGTCCACAAAGATATCAAGAGGTATTGCAATATATTTTGCTAAGATCTAGATATACCATAGCATTCCTGTAGCATTCCTCTGATTAGGTATAAGGACTATTTAAAAAATGAAGTTAACTTGGGATTACTTCTCCTTTGAGAATTCCTGCTGACTCCCGGTAGACACTAATTTTTCTATTTACTTACCAACTGTCTAATGAATAATCTGTCCTAGAATGTTGCCTTGTATTTTTGTCAAGTTCACTGGACTTTAGCCTCATAAGCCACCATATTTTCATTCTTAAAAAATTGGGTGGTGGCCTATCTCAGAATTCCTCTCCATGATTTTTCAAAGATTGATGACTTTATTAACACATTTGTAGAATAGTAGTGGGAGTCATTTGAGCTCTGCCATACTAGTTTTGTGACCTTAGGTAAGCTATTTAACTTCATCTAAGCTTTGGTTTCATCGGCTGTAAAACGTTAACAATAATACTTGGCCTGACTACCTCACAGAGTTATTATGAGGATCAAATAGGTTAATAGAAGTAAAATTCTTTGGTAACCTGTAAAGCACCATATAAATGTCAGATATTAGGAGGAAGAGGAGAGCAAAGAGCAAAAAGAAGATTGCAGAACTGCGATGTAGAAGGAAGCTTAGAGTTTATCTACTCCAATGTCATTATTTTACAGAGGAGGAAACTGGGGCCCAGAGAAGGCCCTTACCCAGTGCTGCTAGATGGTACAATGGATAGCTCATTGGTCTGGGAGTCCTGAAGACCTGGGTTCAAATCCTGCCTTAGACACATACTAGCTGTGTGACCACGGGCAAATCACAGAGGATTAACCCTCTGTGAACCTCAGTTTCCTTATCTATAAAGTGGGGTTAATAATAATAGCACATACCTCATAGAATTGTTATGAGGATAACATATCAAAGGATAAGTTATAAACTCTGATGTGTATATATATATATGTGTACACGCATATATATTCACATATAATATGAGGATAACAAATCAGAAAATATATGTAAAACACATAAAATTTAAAGTGCTATATAAAAGCTGGTGGTTGTTGTTATTATTATGGTTATCTAAGATTATACAAGGAGTAAATTGTAAAGATGGAATTTGGCTTTTCTTCAGAGGCAGCTAGGTGGCGTAGTAGATAGAGCTGTGGGCCTGGAGTCAATAAGACCTGAGTCTAAGCTTGGATTCAGACACTTAGTAGCTGTGTGTGCTTGGACAAAGTCACTCAACCTCTGTTTGCCTCAGTTTCCTCAATTGTAAAATGGGAATCATAATCGCACCTACCTCCCAGGGTTGTTTGCTGTGAGTATCAAATGAAATATTATTTATAAAGTGCTTAACACTAGGCACTTAATAAATGCTCATTCCTTTTTGCCGTGAGACCCCTCCTTCCCTCCCATAGCAAGTCCTCACTAACATTGAAAAAAACTCCCCCAAGTCACCTAACCCCAACTGCTTCCCTCTACCAAAAAAAAAGAAAAAGAAAAAGAAAAAAAGCTCCATATGACATGAATCAAAGAACTTTAAAGCTAGCACAGACCTAAGAGATCATCTAACCCTCAGTGTACAGATGATGAAACTGAGGCCCAGAAAAGTTAAGAGATTTTCCCAAAGTCACACAGCAAATCAAGGATAGCACAGGGCCTAAAATCTCTCCCAGTGCCAAGCTTGATGCTATTTCAACTACACCCTGATTGATTCTTCTCTTTATTTCGATATCTATAAGGGACTATTAGTATATGTTTTAACTGCAAATTAATACAACTAGGCAGACAGACCAATCACTGACTAATGGTAAGAAGTTTGTTTACAGAGTGAAATGCTCTTAAAAGAAAGCAATAAATCCATTGCATCTGCCCAGGTCAGCTTTGAATGAGAAGAGGACTCTGACTCACGCTTCCCACATTTATAAAGCCCATAAAGGCAACACATAAAAGAAAGCAAAATCTCACCGAAGCTGGGGAAATATTTCCAGGTTGAAGGCCCATTCCTGCCAAAGTCTTTGCTAACTCCACTGCATTCACCCCACAGTTAGGCGCCACATTGGCTTGGCATCTTTTATGAACGTTCATTTTACAGACTGGGGAAAGAAGAACAAGATCCATGTTTATTTAAAAAAGAGAGAGAGAGAGAGAGAGAATGTGTACAGCTGAAAAACAGGTTTCTTGGTTTAATGGACCAAGATCGGGTCCACACATCCTGTAATGGACATATCCTCTTGCAAGAAACTACAACTGTTATTAGGGTCACCTTACTGCCACTTAGAAATTCTAGACCGAGATAGAAAACTGAGATTATTGCATAATAATACACTTAATATAGCTATTTTTCTCTGTGACAATGATGTCATATGCTCACCCAAATTACATGATATATATTTACGTCTATCATGTTTATTTATATTTACATTATACACTATATATTATATACACACATCTCGGTGATCCTTTTGGCTCAAAAGCATTTTTTTTGAAGAGTGAAGATCTATGATTTAGTTAATGTGGGTAACCCCCAGTGTGGAAACTCCCTCTCCCAAGGCAGATCAGCGACTCATCTGGAACTTAGCATCTTAGAAAGTTGCCTGGGACAATGAGAGGTTAGTTAGTTTTCTTACCTGTGGTTACCCAGCTAGTATGTCTGAGAGGCAAAACGTGAACCCACATCTTCCTGACTCTATCCACTAATGGAGATGATCCCACAGTGCCTTGGCACATAGTAGCCACTATATAAATGCTAGCTATTGTTGTTATTACTGTGTCAGCTTCTCTTCGACTCTAAAATAAAGACCTAAAAGTTCACAGCATGGATAATTTTAGTTCAATTAAATAAAAAGAAATGGAACCATGTTAACTAACTCGATTTCTCCCAGCAGTGAAATAAAGGTCTAAAATCATGCCGAATGAACACAGTGGAAACATTCTCTCTGGCAGCAACCCTCTGAATAATGACACCTGCTGTTTCTGAGTATTGTTGAGGCTGGAAAGACGTGCTGCACAATAGTCCGGGCATCCTGTGGGGTTGTGGTTCTCAGGCTGTGGTTCTATATTGCTTCACAGAAATAATCAAAGGTTTTTTTCCCCCCCTAAACATCTTTTCTTTTTAAGGTCAGTGCTGCTTTGTTCTAGTTTCATGCAAAGTTAAAATAATCCAAGAGCCAAAAAAGGTAGCAAAGCAATAATAGATGCAATGTTACCAACCGAAGTGTTTCACTTCTCATCTTTGGCCGTCTGGTAAATGGAGACTCACGGGACCACAGATAGAGAGCTTGGCAATGTAGAACAACTAGCTAGGGTTTCCAATAGGCCAGGGTTGCCATATTGTGCACTATAGGAAGGGATTAGTAAATGGTGTCCTAGCAGCCTGGAAAGTTCTTTAAAAAAAATGAGCCACTGAATAGTAGACTAGATGATCTTCTAAGAAAGAAGATTTTCTTTTCTTTTTTTTTGTAGCTCTCTTCTTATTAAAAAAAAAACAAAAACATCTAGGCAATTTAACTATCCCTAACCTCACCAAGATTCCTACTTTCTGCCCTCTTTCCCTTGCTTCCTACTGATGGATTCATAGGCAGTGAGGTGGTACAGCAGATAGAATGATGGGCCTGGAGTCAGGAAGACGAGTTCAAATCTTAATTCAGACACTTATTAGCTGTGTGACCCTGGGTACATCACTTAACCTGTTTGCCTAAGTTTCCTCAAATGTAAAATGAAGATAATAATAACAACTACCTCCATGGGTTGTTGTGAAAATAAAATGAGATAAGAGTTGTAAAGCACTTAGCACAGTGTCTGGTTGTGTAAATGTAAGTTATTACTATTACTAATTTTTTAGCCTTATCCTTCAGTAGCTTAAGATGGGTTGGTACATTTCATGCCTGTCAAATTGAAATGGCAACTCTTTATGGGTGATTTATTCAAGACAAACAACCCCTAAATTACAGGCTATGGAAAAGCTGTAACACCCATTTGACAGAACAGGATGGCTCTGCTCCTGCCTTAGTAAACCCTTTTTACAGAAAAGGCTCTCAAATTTTCTTAACGTATTATAACAGTAGGGGCTCTCCCTTTTGCCTCTAGAGGGCTAGGACTGCTTCAGACCAATTTTTCTTACAAATATACAACTGAGGAAGGACATGGCCAAAGTCCTGTATTAGCACAAACATAGCCTTAGTACATAAGATGCTGGAGGGCAGGGAAGAGGGAGAGAGGGAGGGAGAGAGGGGGGCAGGGGGTGGGAAGGAGAGAGAGACACATGGAGAGGGAGAGGAAGAGGGAGACAAAGAGAGAGAGGGAGAGGAAAAGGAAGCGGGGGAAAAGGGGGTAAAAGTGAGAGGGAGAGAGGGAGGAGGAGGGGGAAGGGGGAGGGGGAGAAGGAGAGAGAGGGAGAGGGAGAGGGAAAGGCAGGGGGGGAGAGAGAGAAAGAGAGAAAGAGAGAGAGAGAGAGAGAGAATGAGAATGCAATATGGACACAATAAAATTGTGGGTTAGCCAGCATAAGAAAGGAAACACACTGAGTTACCCACATGGCTGTGCCTGCCCCATTCAACAGAAGCTCAGTTCAAAAACTGAGCAATTTAAAGCTCCTAAGGTCAGTGATAAGTGACCACTGTACTTCCAGTCTGAGTGAGATGGGGAGACCCAATCTTCAAAAAGCAAAACATGTACCAAAAAATAAACACATAGAAAAACACTGACTTATTTTTTCTTCAAATTCATTCCTGTCTATCCCTGATTACAGCAACTATAGCTATTAATCTACTATTCTCTACATAATACCCAAGGTACTCTCCCATCCATTCATGTCCTCTTACTCCCAACTACCACTAGCTATTACCCTCCTCCAAATAATTCATTAAAATCCTTTTCAACATTTGACTAAATATTTTAAAGTTATTTCTTCAAACCAATTTTGTGTTTAACAGAAGTTATTAAGGCATATTATAAACGTGGCTGATACACCATGATCAATACCAGTTGATATGAATACAAGACCCATGAAGAAGTTGTTAAAGTTTTGCAAAATATCTAAAATCAATCATCAGAGACCAGCTTTGATTTCTTTGGAATCCCAAGATCCCATAGCTTGGAGTGACAAAAAAAATGTAAATAACATCTCTCACTTTTACACTGCAGTCCTTGTCTCATTATTCCCCAAAGCAGGGAGCCACAGTGATCACAGAAGGTGGGCACTTTGTAGTTGTGAACACTGAATTTGTGGGGAATGTTGATTCCAAATCTCTGTTCAGAATTCTGCAAGAAATAAAAGACACAATGGGAGATATGATTTCACTAAACATTAAATTGAACATTCGTTTAAAAAACAGCAGGCTATCCTCCCCTCCCAAATATCAGTTATGACAATGCCACCTGGACGTGACAGATCCCTGTTGTTTACATAGTGGTACTCTCTATATCTCTATACTATTCATTGGCTTTACTGTGAAGTAACTTTAAAAACAATTTTTCCAGATACAACTAGACCCTTTTCTTCTCATCTCCCCTAACCTCTGAAAATTTTGCTTCAGAATTAAAATTTCCTCCTATAGTCTTCTTCAGGAAAAGCATGTAGTAGAATTCCAAGGGGCATTGGAGACAGTGCAGTACAACACTCCACCTCTCATTTTACAAATTAGATAATTGAGCCCCAGATGGTAGAAATTACTCTTCCAGGACTTCACAGATAGTAAGGAGGTTTGCTGTCACAAATGTTCTTCAAGAAACAGTATCCCAGCAGTAAATGGTATCTGGGGCATATATTCCAGAAAATGGAATGGGGAAAACGTACATATTAAGCATTTACTGTGTGCAATACACTGGGGAGGCAAACAGAAAAATGGCAGCCCTGCTCTCAAGGAGCTTCCATTCCAATGGGGGAGCCAATAACACATATGGAAGATTTCAGCTTCAAATCAGATGCAAAGGTTCCATGGACCTCAGGGTGTGGCAGCAAAGCAGATGGTAATGCCTTTTCTTTACTGTCATAAAATGAATTTATCCTAAATTTGCATGAACATTTTTATCTTATTTAGTTGCTTTATTTGGATTTTTGCCTGACATTGAAAGTTTTAGCAAACTGAGAGGAAAATCCCAGCTGATATGGTCCAAAAAAACTGTCCCGAGGGTAAAATAAAACTAAAAATAATGATTTTGACATGATTTGGGGGCAATAATAACATACTCAGAGATTAAACTTAATTAAATTAAACTTAACGATGTATATTCCCCTTGAACTTTTAAATTTCTTCCTTTAAACTCTGGTTCGTATGTCTAATTATAGTATTCAGTTCTTATCTGTGCATAACACAAGAATTGTTAAGCACCATAGAATTATACTTCCTAACAAAATCACGTCAATTGTTAAATATCAGTAACTCTCCATCTGTTCACCTCTTCTAGATTTAAGAAACTATGTTTATCCTAATTAAACAACAATCAAGAGGAAATAATAAGAATGAATCATAAAGTGTTAGAATTGGAATGTAGTTTAACTCCTTCATTTTACAAATGAGGAAACTGAGGCCCAGGAGCATTAAGTGAATTTTCCCAAGGTCAAATAGTTAATGAAGGATCCAAGATTCAAATAAAGTTTTTCTGGCTCCAACTCAACATTATTCCCACTAGGCCACAATGACTTTACAATTTTCAGCAGATTGTTAGCTATTACCACTAAACTATGGTGAATAGAACAAAATAAAGAATGTATAATACAGATCATCTCAGCAACATTCTTCCAGAACTCTGGTAATAAAATTGGGTTGAAGATAAATCTGAAGTAAGGGCAATCCACAGAATGTAGACAAAGTGTTGTTGTTCAGTCATTTCAGTTGTACCCAACTCTTTATGACCCCATTTGGGGTTTTCTTGGCAAAGATACTGGAGTGGTTTTCCATTTCCTTCTCCAGCTCATTTATAGATGAGGAAACTGAGGCAAACTAGGTTAAGTGACTTGCCCAGGGTCACACAGCTAGTATGTATCTCAGGCTGGATTTGAACTATGGTCTTGCTGACTCCAGGCCTAGAACTCTATCCACTATACCACCGAGCTGCCCAAGATAAACAAATAATGGATTTAATTATCTTAAACAGAGCCAAGTAAATGCTAATACTGAAAGAATAACTGTGTAATAGCACACAGGGAAAGTCAGTTTGATTGCATAATTACAATAAATCTTGTATAAGACACTTTTCTCCTTACCTTTGCATCCACTTTATTTATATTTTGGCAAGTACAGGCAGTAACTATCAGATGATGGCAGCGCTTATGAACAACGCAGGTGCATACTAAGAAATTTCAAAAAACAAAAACAATTATGCATTACAAAAACGCACAACTTAAAATATAATATTAACTGAGTAAGTAAATGCTATGTCTAAATAATGCCAAGACAGTGAAATGAAAAATCAATTGTCAGCCTATCTCTAGGTATTTACTCAGTGTGGTGCTGGTAAATGTCTAACAACTGGGTCTCTCCAAAAAATGTATGTATAACACACTTTTAAGTATAATCTGCATTATTAACATTTCCCCCATTACTTTCTTAAGTCTCGAAATCCACAAAACAATATAACAAGCCTTGATTTGCAGCATTTGCTGACTTGCAAGGTGCAAGTGCTCCCACTGAAAATTTAACAATCAGTTGTCTTGAGCTCACTCCAGTACATCCCTGAAAACCCCCTCCTCCTTACCCCCAAAAAGGTCAAAGACACAAAGGACTCATGGATTCCAAACTATTCATAGCAGCACTTTTTGTGAGAGTTAAGAGCTGAAAACAAAGAAGTTGCCCATTGATTGGGAAATGGCTGGACAAACTGTGGTAGGTAGATGTAACAGTATATGACTGTGCTGTAAGAAATGACGACTATGAAGAGTTCAGAGAAATGTGGGAAGAATTATATGAACTGATGTATAGTAAAGTAAGCAAAACCAATAACAACTGAACATTAAGTCAAACATTATAATGACCAAGTTTGGTCCTAGAAAAAAGATGAGAAAATGCTCCTCCCTTTTTTGCAGAGGTGAGGGAATAAAGGTAAAGAACATTGCACGTACTATCAGACTGGGTTAAATGTTGATCGACTGCTTTCTTTTTATTTTTTTTGCTCCTTGTTACAAGACATGGTGCACTGGGGTAGAGGGAAAAGGAAGGAGTAAATTTGGAAATAAAGGTGACAAAAAAAATCAATGACTTCTTTCCCCAAATAGGAGGAATACATCTAGATCAGGGGTGGGGAACCTGTGTCCTCCGGGCCACATGTGATCTAGATGTTTTGCCTTTAAGATCATATCCATAAGAGTGTTTCCTTTCTATTCCCAGTGTTTTCACATGAGTTGTATTGACAGGGCCTTCTTACCCCTCCCCTGGACTATAGCTCCCAAACCAGCCTTCCTGCCTTCATATTTCCTATTCTAATCCATTCTTGATACTGTTAGAAAAATCTTACCTCACCGTAACTGTAGCCAACTCAGAATGACACAATGAAACTAATTAGGGGGCCTCATGTTATTCATGCCATCTTTTCTTAACTGCTGCTAATTAGTCTAGATCTTAGAACAATAATTATATGAATCCATGTACAAAACTCAATATATTCATTTTGAAATTATCTCACATCTTTCTTAATTTTTAGAACACTGCCTTGAAAAATGTGCTTATACTTCTTGTCCCTGTATACTGTTGTTGTTACTGTTATTCAGTTATGTCCAACCTTTCATGACCACATTTGGGGTTTTCTTGGCAAAGATGCTAAAGTTGTTTGCCATTTCCTTCTCCAGTTCATTTTACAAACGAGGAAACTGAAGCAAATAAGGTTAAATGACTTACCAAGGGTCACACAGCTAGTATCTGAGGCCAGATTTGAACTCAGGAAGATGAGTCTTACTGACTCTAGGCCTGGCACTCTATCCACTGCACCACCTAGAAGCTCTGGTTCCTGTATACAGTACACCACTATATATGTGGTCCTTATATCAGTATTAACACTAACAACAAGGACACTACAAGCCAAATGTGTCTTTGAAATAGAAGCAAATTGTTATGTTGATAATGATTTCTGGTAGCTTTTTTTTTAAAGAATTAAATTTTTTTTAAAAAAAGAACCCTGATATCTATTGTGTAATCAATTGAATAAAGAGAGAGAGAGAGAGAGAGAGAGAGAGAGAGGAAGAGAAGAACAGAGGAGAGAAGCGAGGATGGCGAGGAGAGGAGGGGAGGGGAGGGGAGAGGGAAGGGAAGAGGAGAGGAGAGGAGGGGAGAGAAAAGAAAATAAAGTAGATTGTTGAAGCATCTTTAAAAATCCACAGAAATGAAAGAAGTTCAGTGAGACTGAGAGAAACAAGTAGAATAGCTTCGAAAGTAACATTCTGAATTTATTATTTAATCACATAATTTTCTTAAAAAGTAAGCTATACCTTATAATAATTTGTGGCATCACATAAAATCCTCTTTTCTGTTCTACTTTGTATTTTCTCTCTTTTCTCCTCTTCTTTCTCCCTCCCCCCATCTCTCCTCCTCATTAAATTCAGAAAAAATAAAATAAAAACCATAATAAATTTCTGAACTTTATAATGATAGGTATCCTGGCTCATGATCCTTCAAGAGTGAAATTTCCCTTTCAATTGCTATCTAAAACAACCATAAAAATGAAATGAGAAAAGTAGAATCTTAGAATATTTGTTGGACCTTAATAGAAGCTAAAAAATTCAAAAGACCATCTGTTCCAATACATTTATTTTCCAGATGAGGAAATTAAGGATTAAAGAGGTTAAGAAGAGGAAGGGCTAACCAAATTTCAGGACATAAAAATATTTTGATTCTAATTCGAGATATAATGTATTGTTCACCATTGAAAATGGAGATATTTAAATATATTATTTTTCTTTTGGTACTGTTTTTAACATAGCTATTTTTTATGATGTTCCCTTACCTTGGCACTGATAGCCTTGTTTCCCAAATAATCCCCTGTTCAAGACAAAAAAAAAATAGATCAATCAAAAACGTCAACAGCAATCACCACATAACTAGAAGAATTAAAAACAAACCTAAATTCTGTTTTCTGGTTATTTATAAAGAGTCATAATTCTATGGCAACAAACACAACTACATGATTCCTGAGTTAGTGTTTGAAACCTATTACAAAGGAGCTAGGAGCTAATGGAGAAGATACTCTAACTACTACTATAATGAATTTTGGTGATTATATTTCAAAATACCCAAAGCTGCAATTCTCACAAAAATAGAGTACCATCTATGCATGCATCCATTTGCTCTTCCATATTCTCTTTCTTGCTTTCCCCTATAGTAAGTAAATAGAGGCAGCTTCTTTCTCTCATGGCACTACACTATCAGGGCCTTCAAAGGGAAAAGCAGAAATTGGCCACCCACAGCTTCAACCCTTATCTCTTAGGCTAAGACTCACATAAGACTCACTTATGTGAGTATGTATTTATGTGTGTGTGTGTATATATATATATATATGTGTGTGTGTGTATATATATACATATATATGTATATATGCCTGTATATATGTTTAGATAGAAAAACTTCAGGAAAATCTTTTATTTCCTATTAGTAAATGATCATGTATTTGAATCCCTCCAAATATGGAATACTTACTATCTATCTATCATTAATCTTTACCTCCACGAAAGCTTCATTGTTTTTCTCGTAGTGTTGATATATTCAAGCTGACCTACTTATACCCAGCTACCCCTGGAGCATGTGACCCCTAGCCTAGATTTACAAGACAGCTGCTGCCCATGATTTAAGGGTATAGTCTGTGGCCATGAAAGTTTCATTCATAGGGATGAAACCCATGATTGTCCTCATTAGCACTGTGTTCTAAAGATCTGAGTTAATTTGTTATGGAGAATATAACAGCAAATGTAAAATTAAATATGAATTTTTATGCAAGTTGCTGTGAAATGAATAGGATTTGCTGGTTTGCTGACTCTTCAATTTAGATGCCTACTTAGAAGTAAGGAGTGAGGCTATGAATAAGAAAGTAAGAAAGATAGAGTGGAGCTAAGCAGGCATAAGTACTTTTTCTCTTGTGGAACTAAGAAAAGATCTACATGATATGGTAGTATTTTTTATCTCTATACTTTGCTAATAAATGTATACATGCTGTCTCAAAAGTCTTAGTGCATTTTTAAGCTAAGGTTAAAGTCTAAATGCCCATAAAAATGCACTAGACAAATGTAATAATATATGACTGTGCTGTAAGAAATTATGAATATGAAGAATTCAGAGAAATATGGGCAGACATATGAACTGATGCATAGTGAAGTAAGCAGAACCAAATGAAAAAAAAATAGCTACACGAAGACACTAAACCAAATGTAATAATGACCAAGTTTGGTCCTAAAAAAAATAAAAAAGATGCAGAGGTGAGAGACCATAGGTAGAGCTAAAGTTTAAAACTGCACTAAGACTTTTGGGATACTGTGTGTATACATGTGTATGTATTCATACATGTAAATAAACAGACATATATGTATACATGCACATATATAATAGCCCACATTTATAAAGTGCATTATAAATTACTAAGAGCATTTCTTGTAACATTTTAAGTAGAGGAGATACCACCTTAGAGAAGGAATAATGGGGAAATTGTGTTTCAGAGAGGTTAAGTGACTGGTCCTAAGTCATGAAGCTAGTAAGTGGCAGATGTTTAACTTTTTAAAAATTTTTTAAATTTTTAATTAATTTTGAATTATCAACAATCACATCCATAAGTTTCTGAGTTTTAAATTTTTCTCCCCCTCTCTCCCCAAGATGGTGCGCAGTCTGATATAGGCTATACATATATATTCCTATTAAACATATTATCACATTAGTGATGTTGTAAGTAAGAATTAGAACCAATAGGAGGAACCACCAGAAAGAGGAAACAAAACACAACAGAAGAAAAAAAATAGCAAATAGTATGCTTCGATTTGCATTCAAATTCCATAGTTCTTTCTTTGGATGTGGATAGCATTTTCCATCATGAGGCCTTTGGAGACATCTTAGATCCTTGTATTGCTGAGAAGGGTTAAGTCTATCAATATTGGTCAAGTGGCTGTTTACTGTGTACAACGTTCTCCTGGTTCTACTCATTTCATCCAGCAACAGACCATACAAGTCTTTCCAGGTTTTCCTGAAGTCAGCCTGTTCATCATTTCTTATAGCACAGTAGTATTCCATTACATTCATATACCACAACTTGTTCAGCCATTCCCCAATTGATGGGCATCCTCTCCATTTCCAATTCTTTGCCACCACAAAAAGAGCTGCTATGAATATTTTTGTATATGTGGGTCCTTTTCCCATTTGTATGATCTCTTTGGGATATAGCCCTAGAAGAGCTATTGCTGGGTCAAAGGGTATGTACATTTTTATAGCCCTTTGGGCATAGTTCCAAATTGCTCTCCAAAATGGTTGGATCATTTCACAACCCCACCAACAAGTGTTCCAATTTTCCCACATGTTCTCCAACATTTGTCATTTTCCTGTTTTGTCATATTGGCCAATCTGATAGGTGTGATGTGATACCTCAGAGTTGTTTTGATTTGCATTTCTCTAATCAATAGTGATTTAGAGGATTTTTTCATATGACTATAGATGGCTTTAATTTCTTCATCTGAGAACTGCCTGCTCATATACTTTGACCATTTATCAAGTGGGGAATGACTTGTATTCTTATAAATTTGACTTAATTCTCTATATATTCAGATGTTTAACTTGAACATATAATGTTGATACTAGTTAGTACTCATGACTTTCACCATGAGGAATATTCCCCCAGTAGAACATGAGCCCTTTGAGGTTAGGGACTCTCATTTTCATCTTTGGATCCTCAGTGCTCACTGGATCACAGGAGTAGATCCAGAAGGTGCCTTGAAGGTCATCTGTTCCAATAATCTCATTTCATAGATGAGAAAACTAAGGCCCAGAGACAGTAAGTGTCTTGCCCCAAATCACAGAGGGAGTTAAGAAGCAGAGTCAGGATTCCTGGGCCTCTGCCTCCAGATGCAGGATTCTGTCCACTGCACGATGATATAGGTACTTTACAAATGTTCGTTGAATTGAAAAAAGACTAAAATCTGATTAGTGGATAATGTTCCTCTGAAGGAAAAACAATTAGTAAATTTAGTAGTGTTCTACTGTGAAGGATGATATTTACTCAAATCAAGAGGCAGCAGAGAGTAATGATAAGAGCAGAAAGCAGATGATCTGGGCTCAATCCTGGCCCTGTCACTTTCAAGCTATGTGACCTTGCCCAGGTCATTTAATCTTGCTCAACATCTTTCCTCATTCCTTATCTTAAAAATAGAGAGAATAAGACTTTTGGGGATCAAATGAGATATTCATCATAAAGGACTTCATGAACCCTTTATAAAAATGTCTCCTCCTGGTACTCTGTAGCTTGTCTGATCCTCACAACATTGTGGGGTAGGTAACACCATTTCACAGATGAGGAAACTGAAGGCTGAGGGTAAATGACTTGCTCATGGTCAAAAAGCTGATCAGAGATGGAATTTGAATCCAAAACTCTCTTGACTCTAGGAACAGTGATAGTATCGTTCATTCATATCTCCTCCAGGGAGATGGCTCAGTGAATAGAGTGCTAGGCCTGGAGACAGGAAGATTTGAGTTCAAATCTAACCCCAGACATTTACCTTGGGAAAGTCACTCTGTTAGCCTTAATCGATTACCCTGAACAAGGAAATGGCAAACTACTCCAGTATCTTTGCCAAGAAAACCCATGGACAGTGTGGTCCATGGGGTCACAAAGAGTCGAACAGAACTGAATAACTGAACAACAATTCTCATTCAGATCCTATACTGTACTATACTTGTTTCTAATGTTAATGTGTGAAAATGCTAATTTGACCCAACCAATCACTGTCCTCAAAGTTTTAAGTCAAGCATATCTGTAAAAATCAAAATAGGTTATAATTTTCTCATTGGCACTAATGACCGGGGTCTTCCTGACTCCAGGCCCAGTGCTCTATCCACTGCAACCACCTAGCTGCCCCAAACATATGTAAAATGCTTTATAAATCTTATGTAAAGTTAACTATTATTGTTATTGGGAAGAAACATTTAAATAAGACTCTGATGAATTTCATAATTGTTCCTACTTACTTTAGGCAATGATCTAAATGGTCTTTTGCTGTAACACATATAGGAGCAGAAAGAGATCTATATATTCATTCTCTCTCTCTGTCTCTCTATCTCTTGTTACACTTTCTGGGCCTGTGCTTATAATGCTGTAGCTCACTTAAAGAGAATTCTGCGCGCTCAGCTGATTTACAAGGCAGACTTGCCTTTGAAACACCCTTGAGCTGTAATGGGTGGTGATGGCTTCCTGGAGATAATACAAACCTTTTACCTCTTAACAAAGATACCAAAATGTTTGTGAAAGATTAGGATATAATTGTTGATGGAAGTTAAGTTATATAGATCATTGAAGCTCCTTCTACAACTTAATTATCTTAAAATTGCATTGAGAGGTTAAGTAATGTTCCCAGGGTCACAAAGCTAGCAGTATGTGTCAGAAATGTGACTTGGGCCAAGGTATTCCTGACTGTGAGGCTGGTTCTGTATCACAATATGAAGTAAAAAACAGCCATAATTCTTTTTGCCTTTATATCAATGAAGAATTGCTCACAGAATTCAACATATATCTACAAATCCACATTAAGAAATTGTTAGAGGGGCAGGTAGGTGGTGCAGTGGATAGAGCACCAGCCTTGAAGTCAGGAGGACCTGAGTTCAAATCTGGCCTCAGACCAAACACTTGACACTTTCTAGCTGTGTGACCCTGGGCAAGTCACTTAACCCCAATTGCCAAAAAAAAAAAAAGAAAGAAATTGTTAGCTCATAATTGTTCAGAATCTGATTACCTAACTTGTAAATAATCCAGATCCTTTGCTCCTTTTCCTGTCTCTAACTTCAGATCACTTGCTTCCTATCCATTTTATGGTATAATAGCATCTTCCTCAGAGAAAGAGAAAATAAATAAGACCACATGAAACACACCCCTGCAATCCCTGCTGCTGGATAGGATGAGGCTGGTGGATGACTTGAGCTCAGGATGCAGGGGTGTGCTGGTAAATGTTAACAACTGCCTCTCCAAAAGGAAAAAAGTAGGAGCAATATACATTTAAGTTTTCTCTTCTTTAACATTTTCTCCATCATTTTCTTAAGTTTTTTTTTTAAATAATCAACAAAACAATAAACCAAGTCATGATACGTGGCAATTATAGATTTCCAAGGTATAAATGCTCTCACATTGAAAATTTAATAATCGGCCCTCAGGAGCCAGTTCAAACTGGCTCCAGTACACCCCTGGGATAACTCCAAATGGGCATTCACAATCTGATGAGACCCTGGGAGCCTAGGGTGACTAGGCTGCCTAAGAAGGGGTCAACAACCCCAGGTCAGAAAAACCAAGTGGGCCAAAGCTTTCATGCCAATCAATGCTGGCCGTACTTCAATCTAGGGCAAGATAGGGAGAACTAGGAAAGGAAGAAGGAAGGAGGGAAAGAAAGAAGGAAAGAAGGAAGGAAGGAAGGAAAGAAGGAAGAAAGGAAGGAAGGAAGGAAGAAAGGAAGGAAGGAAGGAAGGAAAGAAGGAAGGAAGGAAGGAAGAAGAGCAGAGAAAGAGGGAAGAAGGAAGGAAAGAGAAGGGACTTCCATAAGGGAGTTTTGATCCTTGTTTGCAGCTCTGGTAAAAGGTTAGAGAGTACAACAGTTTGACACTATTGACTAAAATGAAACTTCCAGGTCACCAAAAAAACAAAACAAAACAAAACCCTAAATTAATCATTCTATCCTTGTATCACACAATTAAGCAGAATAAAGAGCTGGTTCTATAAAATTATAACTGATAAGGAAAAAGATACAGAGGAGGCAATGGAGAAATCATACCATATGAACTCTTTGCAATGTGAACAGTAGGTAGGTTGTCTCAGATATGTTGCCATAAACTTATGCCCATTAATTTGATGAACTCGTCTTCTCATAGCTCTCTGGCGCTTCCGAGTAAAATGCTTGAAGATTCTGTCTCTCTGGAGAGTTGCTGTACATTGGGAAGATGAATGAGGAAAAGAAATACATAATGAGTATTTCTGCAATGATTTGCAAAGCTGCATACGAACTGTCAACAAACCATTTTGAATATACAAAAATGCATTTGTCATTCTTTAAGCCTGAAAAAACACAGAGTGCTTCCTTTGTTACTGTACTGTAAAGATTCATATTTATGGCTCTGTAGCTATATCTCCACAATGGCACTAATCTTTTGTGACAGTCACAATTTATTTATTTATTTATTTATTTATTTATTTGGCATTTGGGGTTAAGTGACTTGCCCAGGGTCACACAGCTAGAAAGTGTCAAATGTTTTATCTCAGTCCGGATTTGAACTCAGGTCCTCCTGACTTCAGGGCCGGCGCTCTATCCACTGCGCCACCTAGCTGCCCCAACAGTCACAATTTAACAAGATTTGTTGTTGGGTGTTGATCTTCAAAGCAAGATATCATGAACCACACTAATAAATATAAGAATAGCACTAAAAACAACAATAATAATGACAGATTTGTTATGTCAAAGGAGGTGACCGAAATTCTAGCTTCTCTACAAACCTAAAAAGTGGGCAGGCCAGATAAGATCCATTATTATTGCCTCAAATGCCTCACAGTAGTACATTAATTATTAACAAGGCACTTTGCCAGCTTCCTGTCAGAGGTAAGGCTGATCTTTCCTTTCTTAACAGAAAGTATCTACTACAAAGGATGAAAATACCAGTGATCTCTCCAAATATAGGCTAATTACATGTTTATGTAATTTATACAAAGTTTATTGACTGACAGAGCCTGTATCATAAAAAAAATCTATAAATGCTTACAACAAATAAAATATTAGCTTAGGAGCAAAAAAAAAAGCGTATGAAAAAGTCCCATGTGAATAAAGAATAATTGTCTACTTGGGAATTACTGAACAAGCTGCCCTAAAACATTGTACCACTTACACTGCCGTTATTGATTATTCCAATGTTTCTAATTCAATTCTGCACTCATGGCTTCTTTATGAATGATAAACATGTAGTACAGACTCACATATAGTAAGAATGTCAGTTTATTTGACATCCACGTGGAGAACTGTTTTGAATTTAAAAGATGACACTAACACAGCACTCTCAAGATCAATTCATATAAAACATTATATTTTTCAGAAAGTTTAAGCCCATTATAATTCTGCCTAACCTTATATCCATCATCATCTCTCCTAAATAGAACTACTGATGGCTTTCAAATTAAAGGAGTTGAACCAATTGATTTAAATAGGTAACATCAACTTTTATGGCTCCAGTGAACAAAATACACTAAAAATGTCTATTAATGTCATCTCATGGACTCTTTCTCCAATGATATGGCAAGATGTCATTGGAACTTGCTACGTGTAAAATTCTTAACGTACACCAAGGAAAGAGAGAGACTAAAGGTTCTGAGCTGGAGTCAAAGGATCACACTGAATCTATGCTCTAGATAAGACATATGGAGCATAAAGATATCAAGGAAAAGGCTATGGCTAAATACATTTAGAGAAATCAAAGCTGAATAGGTAGAACATACTGAACTAATAAACAATGACTCAACATCTGTCTTACTGAAGCCTTTTAGATTAGTAAAATAGACTCTGACAGGTTTAAAAAACACCTTAGCAAAAACTTATAAAATATTAATAAACCATAAGACCCAGCACCCAATAGCTATAGCAAACACTGTATATCGGCTATAGAAAGATGAACACTTTAGGAAGAATATAGATATAGATGTAGATAGATATTCTGAGACCATAACAACATTTTGAATAAGCAGACATTGCTTTCTAAGTGAAACCAAGGGATGATAAAAGATATAGGCCAATGGATTTTGAAATAACTATGAATGTCCATGAAATGACTATGAAATGAGAGAATTCAAAGGAGTGTTAGCTGTGTGAACTCATATATATCTCTACAAAGAGGTGCAAACATGTGGCTGTCATGTTGTTTGTTTGTGAAAATGGAAGGAATCATGGTGGCAATTCAGTACCAGGTCATTGATACCAGAAACTATAGAAGATAAGTTACCTATATCCTAAGGATCCTGAACTTAGTGATCAGTGTATATTATGCATAGAAGATTATGAGTATTTGGTAGAAGCAATAGAAACTGTATAATACTATGCCTCAGGATTTAACAATTTAGCAGCTACCAAATACCTATCAGGATGTGACCTGGTGACTAGAATTACATATCAGAAGATTAAGAAATCTTTCCATGAAATGACAGCCAACAAATTCTAATACTGTAATATTACATACATCAAAACACCTTAACCAAATCATTCAATAAACTGTACTTGAAACCGCCCACTTTCAAAGACTTGCCTAGACAGAATACTGACACATAAAAACTTAAGAGCAATATTTTTCATATATTTGTTAAGCCATTCTCCAATTTGATGGGTATCTACTTAGCTTCCAATTCTTTGCTATTACCAAAAGTTCTGCTATAAATATCTTGGTGTATATTTAGGGACTCTTTTCTTATCTATAGCCTCTTTATGATATAAGCTTAATAGTGGAGTCTCTGTATCAAAGGGTTTGGACATATTATTCATTTTGTTTGCGCAATTCCAAATTGCTTTCCAAAACGGTAATACTAATAGCTCTACCAACAATGCATTAGTGTGCCTCTCTTCCCATATCTTATTTTTTGTCTTCTTTGTAAATTTATAGCGTGTGAAGTGATACTTCAGAGTTGTTTTGATTTATACTTCTCTTAGTTGTAGTGACCTGGGGCATTATTTCATAGGATTGTAAAGCGTTTGCAATTCTCTTGAGAACTGTTTGTTCATATACTTCAACCACTTTTCTACTGGGGGCTGGCTTTGGGTCATGTATCTATATCTATAGACATATAGATATTTATCTATCTACACATCTGTTAATCATTTATATGTCTTAGATACCAACCCCATATCAGAGAAAGACACAAAGATTTTCTTCCATTCAACCACTTCAAAAACAGAAAATATTTTAACATTTTGCCATACCAAATGCTCACAATCTGCAAGCTACAATGGAAAGAAAATTTTTTAAATACAGTCACTTAACAAAGGAGATCAAAATCAGGTGGGAACAGAATAAGCAGCGTGTCTTCTTTGTTAATCTTGCCTATTATTAGAGTTACATGAAAGATGCATTTAGTGAGACTACAGAGGATGAGTTTATATCCCAATACTTTTATTTAGCTACAAAAAAGTAGTGATTTTATCCACTTGCGGAAAAGCAAATACAACATTAAATATAAAAGAACAATTGAAATACAGCAACTTGTCTTAGGACCATTTCTATTTGAATGCCATCAAAAAGATGAGAATGAGACAATAATAATAATGATAATGATGATGTTTATGATAACAGTAACAAAAATAACAGCTGGCTTTTGTATTGCACTTTAAGGTCTGCAAAGCTCCTTACATACATTGTCTCCTTTGACCTTCAAAATAAATCTGTAGGTTAGTGCTATTATTATTCTCATTTTACAGATAAAGGAATTTTATTAAGCTTAGAAAACTTGAATATTTTGCCCAAGGACACAGCTAATAAGCGTGTTAAGTGGTATTCACATACAATTGTCCTTGTCTCCCCACCAGAACTCCAGCCGCTACACCACATGACCTCTCACCAATGACCGGGTGACACTGAGGTATACTAGGTCCTTCTGTCTAGAATCTATGATATACGTACAGGGATTCAGTTCAAACCCCTTTTGCATCTACCCCCATAAAGTGCATGAAGATACATGACTAGAGCTTAAACATCTGGGGCACCAAGAAAGGGTAAGACGGGAACAAAATACCCTGAGTCACCAGCAGCATCCACATCTGCTTTCCATGTTGTATAATCAGCAGTATCACTAGCCCCCTCCCACAATATCCATCTATTCCTTTGGACCCTGTGACAGCTACAGCAATATACTGTAGGATAGGGGCACATGCACACACAGAGCTGGCTTTCTGGTCCCTGGAGCAATTTAGTCAAAGTGGTGGCAGCTGCCACACTGGCTATCAGTCAGCCCCGTCTTTTGCCAGATATTAAGTGGTAGCAGCGACTGACTAGCAACCTAGCCTACAAAATCAGTCTGTGGGCTGTTCTAGCTTTTGTCTTGGCTATTGCAAAACCCTTTTTCTGAGAGGGGAAAGCTACTGCTGTAGTTGCACGCAAAAAGAGGCTGAATGTTCTGTCCATTTTGCAGTGAACTTAAAGATTTTTTTTCTATTATCCCTTCCCACATGAATTTTCTGTAAGGAAGATTAGAAAGGATGTCTGAGAAGGTATCCCACACCAGTTGCCTACCACAGAATTCCTAATAGGAGCACTGTGATACTTCCCAAAGTGTTGTTCTTGGCTCCCATACTGACAGGAGGGTGACTGCACTGGGATCAATCAATCAATCAACATTTATTAAGTACCTACTACAGTCCAGGCCCTGTGCTAAGTGCTAGGGATATAAAAAGAGGCAAAAGACTGTCCTTGCCCTCAAGGATCACAATCTAATGGGGGAGACAACATGCAAATAATTATATACATATGTATATATGTATATATATATATGTATATACAGAGAGAGAGAGAATGTGTGTGTGTAATGTATACATTGTATATACACATACAAACACATATATCAAGCTATATACAGGATAAATAAACAGAGGAAAGGCACTGGAATTGAGGGATTGGGAAAGACTTCCTGTAGAAGGTGGAATTTTAATTGAGACTTAAAAGAAGAAGGAGGTCAGTAGTCATATCAGAGGAAGGAGAGTATTCCAGGCATGGGGGATAGACAGAGAAAATGCCAGGAGCCAAGAGATGGAGTGTCTTCTTTGTGGAACAGCAAGGAAGTGAGTGTCACTGTATCAAAGAGCATGTGTTGGGGCATAAGGTGTAAGAAGACTGGAAATGTAATAAGGATCTAGTTCATGAAAAGTTTATGAAGGGCTCTGAATGCCAAATAGAACATTTTATATTTGATTCTGGAGGTGATAGGGAACCACTGGAGTCTAAGTGAGGGTGGTTGGGGGTGTGTGACATGGGTCAGACCTGTGCTTTAGCAAAATCACTTTGGAGGCTGGATGGACTGGAGTGGGGAGAGACTCAGGTAGGTAGACCAAGCAGCAGGTGATGAGGGCCTGCACCAGCATGGGGGTAGTGTCAGAGCAGAAAAAGGGGGAATATATGAGAGATGTTGAAAATGTGAAATTGACAGACCTTGGCAACAGCTTGGAAATGGGAGTGAGAGAGAGTAAACAAACCAGGATGGTTCCTAGGTTGTAAGCCTGAGAGACTGTTGGAAAACTCGAGTTCAAATTCAGCCTCAGACACTTACGGGCTATATGGCAAGTCACTAAACATCTCTCAGTCTCAGTTTCCTCATCTGTAAAAGTGAAATAATAATAGTGCCTACTCCAAGGAGTTATGGCAATGATCAAATGAGATAATGTTTGTAAAATATTCTGGAAACCTTAGAGTGCTATGCAAATGCCAGCTATTATTAAGAACCCCTGTGTTAGAATATTGAAAACTAAGTCATTTCCATGCCATAATAAAGCAGAGGAGCAGATCTTTAGAGAAGGATCTTTGAAATTTAGTATAAATTTTTCAAAGACTTTCTTTTTTTGGAATTATTTTGCATGATTGTCTTTCATTTAAAAAAACAAACAAACCTGGAAATATCTTACATGACAATATTCTTTAGCATTGAATGTAGCTTGAATTTTTCAAGTGAAAGGAAGATTATATATTAAAAAGTGTGAACAGAACAGAAAAAAAATAGTCCTAGAAGTGCATTCTGGTCCCTGGCACTGATTCTTCAACTCCTCTGTGGATCACAGAGAGCAGTATCCTCATTATTTATATTATTTTTTCTGGTCAGAGTTAAGAGAACTAAATATTTAATTCTCTTGTGTCAAACCAAATAGGACTTGAAAAATTGGTTAGATCACATTTCTATCAACCATATGACATCAGAATCTAACATGTTTTGCAGCCGAAACTGGTATTTCAACTTTTGTACCCGAAGTATAATTAGAGCAATAGGTAAACAGGTAAATTAATTGGTATGAAGAGATTATATGGGGTCACATTCCAATCTCAAGATACTGTATGTGCTGGCCACTTTTGTTCCTCTCGCTAAGAGTTAGTTATTACAAGCTATCTATTTGGGGTATAGGGGAAGGGTGATTGTAGTGGTACATTAAAAAAAGGGAACAGATAATTTTGAAATAAAATTCAGAATTCCATTTTGGAAAACCTGATTTTGAATTGATACTTCACAAAGATCTTCAGAAAATAGTAATAAGGTCACAGAAAATATCTAAGTCACAGGGGAAAGTTTCTGTGGCAGCAACATAATCTTACACTCAAAATACGCTTCAATTAATTTAGGTCTTTGTAGACTAGCTTAAATCTCCTATTCTTAAAAATCAAGCAAAAAAAAAATCTTAGTTGTCTCATGCCCTGAAAATATCTTGCTGAAATCCACTCGAATTCCAAGTGTCACATTTCTTAGATTATATTTTTAAATAGTTCTAGGATATTTTGCCATTAGCCAACAGTCAATCAATAAGCATTTAATCAACAAGCACCTAAAATGTGCCAGGCGCTATGCTGGTAGGTTCTTGAAATACAACGAAAAAAGTGAAACAATCTCTGCCCTTGAAGAGCTTATTCTAGTGGAAAAAGCAATACACATACACACACATATGTATATATGTATACTTGTGTATATATGTATGTGTATGTATTATATATGTATACACACATATGTACAATAGATCTTCAATATTTGTGCTTTTAACTTTCATGACTTCAAACATTTGTGTGCTTTTATTAGTAACCTCATTTTCACTTTTCTCTTGGCAAGTGTACATTCACAGCTATGCACAGTAGAGAAAAAAGCGAGAGGCAAGAGGCACACAAGTTTGGGGAGCAGCTGGTATCCTAGTAGGCATTTCACTGGTCCTGTTGATCTACATCATGTGGTCTACCACTGTAAAGAGTTCCTTGGGCATTCGTTACATATTTTCATTGTTTGCCCTTAAAATTCAAGTTTTGTGTTGCAATTATGCCTCCCAAGTGTAGTCCAAGTCCTTTGGGCACTAAGGTGATGTTGAGACCTCGCCAGTCTCAGCATCTTCCAGTAGCAGTGATGAAAGTCCCAGCAACCTCTCCCTTGGTTTTTAGAAGGCAGACAAGGTAGAGAAGTTTATGGCAGTATAATATATAGTACAACACCCTCACACTGCCATCTGACACAGTAGAAGGTAAGATTCAGGTTAAAAAAAGTTTTAGTTTTAAGAATTTTATTTGCTATACAGCATTTATGGTACTGTAGATTTCATGTTACGAAAAGTGAATATTGACTGAAATCAATGTTTTTTTTTAAATAAAGATGTTAGCACAAAAGGTCACAGAATTCTAAAGAATTACTAGTGAGAAAACATGTTTTACATGTTACCAATTTTATTCTGTGTACTGAATTTTATGGGTTATTTTATGGCTACTGTGCTAGGAAAAGTACATATCAGAATAAATGTTTTGCTATAAAGAATTATATGCAGAAAAGTGAATTTTTGGCAATTTCTAGTGAAAGATTAAAGTTCTTGTGGTCATAGGAACTTAACTCCCTCTTTTCCATAGGTTCAATGTATCAACATTCACATTTTTTACTTTCATGTCTTTTCTAGAAATACTGCCTTTGAAAAAGCAGAGAATTAACTGTATATACAAACACATACTAAGCATAAAGTAATTTTGGCCTTGAAGGCACTAGTAGACACTGTAGATGGATAATTAGCTGAGCCCAAAGTTGAACAGGAAGAGGAGAGTGGGCAGAATTGCATTTGGCAACCCGCTCTGTACTTTTGATGAAGCCAAGCTTCTCCTTGGAATGAAGGTCCATCTTTTAAACACCAATATTCTTTCAGTAATGATGAATGGCTATATACCACAGAATACCTGAGTTTCTAAAGAAGCAGGTTGCTCAAAGAACAATAGAGGGGCATGCCAGGTGTAAATAGGCTGCAAGATGTAATCAACAAATGATGATATAAAGGGTATCATCAGAGAGATGTAGGAATAGAGAAGATAGGTCAGCCATGCCCAAAAGCAAGGGTTACTGATGGATAGCCAGTCTGCTCCACTTGTATTCATATAATGTAAAGAGATCTGGAGAAACACCCATAGCACATTAAATAGATTGTCTTTGGATAGTCTGAGGCCTTGGCCAAAAATTGAAGAGGATGAGAAAGAAGAATCACGTTACATTCCATTTCTGACTTCAATTCCTTTTCATATAGAATCCTTTTTTGTATGTGTTCTGTGTGTATAGAAATGCTCTTTTAGGGGAATGCTTAAGTCCAGAATAAATTTTTTTTAAAATCTCAAAACAACAACTCCTCTCTGCTTGTCCATATTGCCAGTGCTAAAACCACCTAAATGTGTTACAGCCAGTTCATGTCACTCCAACATCTCTACATGAACAGGAGCCTGAATAGAAGCTTTGCTAAACCCAAGTAAACTTCAGCAGGAGACAGAGAATTATAGAAAGTAATGACCACTGTTCAAACGTGACTGAGAATTCTTTACCTATGACACCTGCTCAGGCCAAGGAGTTACCACTGCCTGAACCTGGCTAGGCAATTATTGTTGTTATTACTCAGTTGTTTCAATCACGTCTGACTCTTTGTGACCCCATTTGGGGTTTTCTTGGCAGAGATATTGGAGTGTTTTACCATTTCCTTCTCCAGCTCATTTCACAGATGAAGAAACGGAGACAAACATGGGTAAGTAACTTGCCCAGGGTCACACAGATAATAAGTGTGAAGCCATATCTGAACTCAGGAAGATGAGTCTTCCAGACTCCAGGACCAACACTCTATCCGCTATGCTACCTAGTTGACCATATAAGATCATAGCATCGTAGATTTAGAGCTGGAAGGAACCTTGGAGGTCACTTAGATGGGAATCAATCAATCAGTATTACCATGTTCCACAAGAACTGGGTAACAGACTCAACTTTATAAGCAAATTTTAATTCTCTCATTTAAGGACACAATTCTTTAAAAAAATTTCAATTAAGAAACATTAATTTTTTTTTGTCACCTAATGGAACAAAAAGGAAACTATAACCTTAAGGTTCCATTTCATTCAGCATGCTCCCCCTCCCCCTCCTACTCTAATTACATTTCAATGTGATAGCCCCCTAACCCAAGAAGTTATATGAAAGTTTACAAAATGTTGCATATGATAACACTATGCACAGTCTTGGCACTTGGTAAAAGCTTAGTAAATGCTTGTTGACTGACTGAATAAACATGAGCACTCTAAATGTTGTAATGTTATTTATAAAAGAAGTTTCCTTGTTGGCAAGAAAGCTACCTGACATTATAAAGAACCTCCAGCCCATGAGAGGAATCATATAACCTTCTTGCTTACAACGTGCTTTATAATATACACAGCTAAAGAGAGAACTCTTCACTCAGTTTCTCATTTCCTTTGGATAACCTTTTGAACTTCTATTTACCACAAAGAACAGACCTGGAATCTGGCAGACTTTCTAAGCCCTCATTGAGCAGCCAGTGAAACTAATATCTAACAATTAAATGGATATCTTTTAAAAGTTATTAAATTGTATTTCAGTTACAATAAATAGTAAAATGATCTTTCCACACCAAAAAGCATTAACGATGATTTCAGAAAAAAAATAGAAGAAATGGGCATGGAGGACAGAAAGATGTGCATTCAGATCAAGCCCCTGACAATTACTAGTTTATGATTATGAGTAAGTTACCCTCTTTGAGCTCTTGCTTCCTCATCTGTAAAACGGAAATAATAATACGTCTGGTACCTACCCCACCAGTTTGTTGTAAGGATCAAATGCGCTAACACAAGGGCGGGGAACCTGCGGCCTCAAGGCCACATGCGGCCCTCAAGGTCCTCAAGTGTGACCCTTTGACTGAATTCAAACTTCACAGAACAAATCCCCTTAATAAAAGGATTTGTTCTGTAAAACTTGGACTCAGTCAAAAGGCCACACCCAAGGACCTAGAAGGCCACATATGGCCTTAAACCTGCAGGTTCCCCAACCCTGGGTTAATAGGAGCTTTGTGCAAAGCTTAAAGAGATAGAAGGTGGTTAATAATATTAAAATATGTAAAAATAATATTAAATAATATTTAAAATAATATTAAAATATTAAAATGAAATGAATAGTTGCATGAAGGCTAAGACATGCAAGTCTTTAACTCTGTGCCTCCCAAAGGCTGCCCCTACTCCTCAACACAGAACCGTTCACACACAGTAGGCACTTAAACATATTTTTTGGAACAAATGTAAATCAGTAGTAACTTAGAAGGAAGGTAAAACAGTTCTGAGAAAAGTTTTCTCACAATGGGAGGACACCCTTCTTTGTTTTAGAACAAAACAGCCCATTCTCAGTGCCCCAAGTTTCACTGAACACCAGGGTTTTACTTCCAGCTTCAAGTTCACTTTCCTCCCTAACAATATCCCTACACAAACAACCTGTCCAACTGTCATCTTTTTCAAGACACGTTTCCTGCTTAAAATCTCAAAGAACCCTACCTCCTCTAACTTGTTTATTTAATTTCTCTTGTTTTTTTTTCCCTGTGTTAACTAGAAAAATTCAGGCCTACTAGGCAAAAAGGTTATATGTTGCATAAACATTCGCTTCTGCTACAAACAGCATCAGCAATGAAATGTAAGCAGTAGTGTTGCTTTGAGATGCTCATTTGATCTTAGTACAAATCACTTTCAAAGCTATTATATGATTGCATATTTATGTATAAATTCAAAATGGGCTTGAAAATTCCCTTACTGGAGGAAAAAAATTTTCTTTACTGTACAACCAGATTTCCTGTAAAACTAATGGCGTTTTAGCCTCCAGCCAATTATTTCTGTTCTAGGGAAAACATCATTATAATGAACTAAAGGAGACAGCTTCCTTTCAGTGAATTTCATCTACATTATACAATCACTGCTATCTATTCAAGGGACAAATCCAACCTGTGTCCTTTGGTACTTCTCTTTTTCCCTTTTAATGCTCAACCTTTGACCAAAAAAGAAAATAAAAGATGAGAAAAATCAAATAAGTAAGTTTACTACACTGTTAGCAACTCTAGTCAAAGGTTTGGCAAGGAGGATGATGAAACTGCTGGCTAAAAAGGTTATCCATTTTATCATCCTTCCTGTCTCTTTCCTATGACTATGAATAATCCACTTGGAGTTCTTGAATTAGGCTTTCTCATCTCTTATAACCCTATGTCATCGATCTGGATGAGAAACAGAACATTCAGTCTATCACCTAAAGTGTTTATCATCAGCTCACCAAAATATCCAGAATACTGCTTTTTACTGTTCATTTAAGGCATCACATAGCCTTAAGTGTATTCAACCAAAAGGCAAGTCGTGGAATGAAATGATATGTAGGAGGTAATTGGTTTAGTATTTCCAAGTGAAATAATTATAGTCTTTGTGAAAAAGAATAGTCCCTAAAGACCACAAGCTGAACTTCTAAACTGAAGATACTTTATCTAAAGTGGAAGATTTTTACCTTTTTAACCAAATGCATAAACTTTGATATTATCTGTAAGAACTTAATTTTGTAACCTTCAACATTATCTCCAGAAACTAAATAAGACCTGAAGGACACAGAACCTACTAGATCTTAAAGACTTGCCTATTTCACTTGGAAATGCAGAGTATTAATGACCTGTAAACTTCAAAACATAGAACCTATAGTTGGAGAAGTCTGAGACAATGGTAGAAATGCTCAGAACCAGATGCATGATCCTTGATGGTGAAATCAAATTCCCTGAGTATTTCTGATGAAGAATAAAGTTATATCCGGAATAAGATAGCACTTGTGACAAAGTAAATTATTGCAGTCCAGAGTAGGAGCTTTGTGAACTCTAAAAATTATATACATGTGTATATGTATATATATATGTCATTGTATTGCTATTAGATAAAATAATTTTTATAATAATAATAGCAACTAGGTGGCTTTTGGATTAAATTATGAATTATTATTTATAATAATAATAGCAATTAGAGTGCTAGACTTGAAGTCAGGAAGACCAGACCTCAAATTCAGCTTTAGATACTTACTAGCTGTATGACCCTGGCAGGTCATTTAACCTATATATGCCTCAGTTTCCTCATATGTAAAATGGGGATAATAATAGCACCTGCCTCCCAGGGGGTTGTTGTGAAGATAAAATGATATCTTTAAGATTTGTTTTGCAAACCTTAAAGCATTATATAAATGCTACTTATTATTAATAATATCCCTCATCCCTAGACAGAATGGAATATCTTATCATCAGTCTCCCTGTTTTCAATACTATCAAATTTCAGGGCTGAACTTCTACAATCCAAGGACAATAAAGTAAAACATCTCTTCATCAAAAAATCTAACTTTGAAAGTCAGTCTGTTAGTCGACAAACATTTATTAAGCACCTACTATTTGCCAGGTACAGTGCTAGGCTCTGGGAATACAAATATAAACAAAAACAAAAACAATTACAATTCCTGTCCTCAAAGAACTTATAATGGTGGTAGTGTTTGGGGGGCTGGGAGAATTGATGGAGAATTCCAAAGAAATCCAAAATCATTATAGTTGGTGGAAAACTGGGAGAAAAACTTTACTTACTTCCTTCTTTAAATAGAGGCCTTGGAACCCATTGCCCTGCCCTCCAGTCAAAGGGTTTAATCAAAATGGCGGAGACTACTGATAAAATGTGAGTATCAGGCAGATTCAATCTTGTAGTATAATGATATTTCCCAATGATGAGTTTTCAGGGGAAAGAAGGCATGATGGAGGGATGCAAAGAAGTCCAAAAGCAAGGTAGCTAATGGAAAATGGGCAAGATCACAGTCTTTTCCACTTTCTCTCTTTCTCTTTGGCATCTCTCTTTGCACCCTTTCCTTATAGTTAGCCATGAATAGTGGCTTCAGAGACACAAGTAAATGAGGATGGTGTGAGAATTCAGTTAAGGCAACTCATTACTATGATCTCAAGCTGCTGAGATAGGCACAGGTTCAAAATTCAAAAGACTTTTTTAGGTATCCCTTCCCTGCTTCCATTCTCCCACTGTAGCTGTCAGGAACCTTTGGGGTCATGTTTATTCCATTACTCTTATTTTCCAACTTCTACTTCAAGACATAGTGATTTTCTTTTTCTTGTCGAGGCCCTCAGTCTAACTTATTTTGCCTTCTAGTAGGAATAACATTGGGGCAGGAAGGTGGTGAAATGGATAGGGCACTGGACCTGGAGTCAGGAAGACTCATCTCCATGAGTTCAAATCTGGCCTCAGATACTTACTAGCTGTGTCACCCTGGGCAAGTCACTTAACCCTGTCTGGCTCAGTTTCTTCATCTGCAAAATGAGCTGGAAGAGGAAATGGCAAATCACTCCAGTATCTTTGCCAAGAAAACCCCAAATGGGGTCATGAAGAGTTGGACATGACTGAACAACAAGAAGGAATAACTTCCAAAGCTGCCAAATCCCATTCTAACTTGGATTCTATTCTCTTTACTTCTATTGCTAGGAATTTTTTTTCTACCTGTCTTCTCTGCATTGCCTTGTTCTTGGTCCTCCAAGAAGTCAAGTGGTAAGAGCCCTGGTTAACAAATATGGTGGGGAAGGGATGGGAAACAGGTATCTTATGATGCTGCTTAACTAAAGTAGACATAGGAGGGATGAACATGCTCAGATGCACATTTACACCCACCTACACACATACTACAATGAGTTTTAAGCAGAAACATATTAAATTCAACAGAGAAATAAGAGAGGACAGGAAGAGGTGAGAGTAGAGTTTAAGAGGTAGGACAGAGTTGGGGAAGGGAACAATAAAAAACAAACAAACAAAAAAAAACCCAAAAAAAGAGAAACAAGAAACTCCAGTTTCAGAGAATAGATCAAATGGGTAAGAACCAAAAATCAGGATCTGGGATTGAAGAGAGGAAGAACAGAGGGCTAAAAGTGGACCATTTCAATGATAAAATATAATGTTCAGATTTCTTCTTTTTCCAGCTACTTCTGTTTTGCAAAGAGAAAAGGAGAGGCAAAGATATAAGGGGATATAGACCACAATAAACAATTAACAATCATAACTGCAACTATAAGTGAGATAAATTTATCCATAAAAGAGAAGAGGATAGCAGAATGGATTAGGAAGCAGAGTTCAATAATATATTGTTTAAAAGGAACACAACTGAAACATCAAACAATCCATAAGTAAGTTCCAGGCACTGTGCTGGACACTGAAAATACAAGTACAAAGAATAAAATGATCCCTAATTGGAAGAAATTTGCATTCTAATGGAGAAACATTAAGTACATGAAAAAATATCTAGCATAAATATAAAGTTAATAAATTCAAATATATACAAAGCAGGGAAAGAGAGGAGGGAATAAGCATTTATATAGTGCCTACTACATGCCAGACACTGTGCTAAGTACTTTTTACAAATATTATCCCATTTGATTCTCACAACAACCCTGTGCAGTATGTATTATTATTATCTCCATTTTACAGTTGATTAAACTGAATAGAACAGAGGTTAAGTGACTTGTACAGTATCACACGGCTAGTAAACGTCTGAGGCTGGATTTGAACACAGGCCTTCCTGATTCAAGGTCCAGCTCTTGATCCACTCTGCCACTAGCTGCCTCTAAGCAATAAAATACAAGGCAGTTTGGAAGGGAGGGCACTCACTAGCAATTGGGAAAGATCAAGAAAGACTTCCTGCTAAAGATAGTTCTTGAGCTTTACTTTTTTTTAAAGGAAGAATATATTTATTCTGGGCATAGAAGATGGCCAAATGAAAACATATAGAAATGGCGTGCCATGTAAGGAATAAGGAAAAAGGAGAGTTTAAATGGCTTGCAGAAGTGGGAGAGAGAGAAACATCCAATGAGGCTAGAAAGATAGACTGGGCACAAGAAGGGCTTTAGAAGCCAGACAGGAGTTTCTCTTTTATCCTAGAGGCAATAATAATCCATTGACATTGAATAGGAAAGTGGCATGGCAGCAGTTTTCAGAATGGACTGAAATAGTGACAAGCTTGAGGTAGGAAATTAGAAGTCTGTTGCAATAATCTGGGTGAGAGGTAATGAGAGCCTGATCTAAGGAGGTAATTCACCTCCCCACCATCAATTATTTGAACTCCTCTTCTAGGTTCCTGGGCTCTAATAGGTCTTTTGCCTTGTCTTGCAAGGATCTATGATCTTTATGCTACTTCCAGGACTGCTCCAGGCAATGCCATTTCTGTTTCTTCTTGGACCATGACTTCCACCTTCTTCCCACCAGGAAGCTGAATTCTACTCCTAGGTCCCTAGGCAAAGATGGATCAGCTTTTGTCTTATCTTATTGAGCCTAGCCCACCTTGCTACTTCTATGGGAATGCTGCTGCATGCATGCTCCATCTTCATGGTTATTTTCCTTCATTAAAAGTATAAGCTCTTTGAGGGGGAAGACTGTCTTGTTTACTTGTATTTATATCTCAGCACCTAGCACAATATTTGGCACAAAATAAGTGCTTAATAAGTGATTTATTTAACTAAAGGAATTTAGAAACTGTATCGTTCAATTATAAGCCAACAACCACGATAAATAAAATGGAGGAATGTTTACAAAAACATAAAATACCAGAGTATTTTAAGTTCAGAGTAACAGTAACAAGAAATGGAAAAATTTTAAATTCTAATATGAGGAAAAGAAATTGAATAAGAAAATAAGAAACTCTTAAAGGAAGTTAGGAAAAAACCCTAGAACCATATATATTTACAAGGAAATTCTTCAAAACATTCAGGAACACTTTATTCCAATTTTATATAAATTATTTGCAAAAAGAATGAATCCTACTAATTCCGTTTATATGGTCCTGGTGTCTAAACCAAAGAGAGAAAAGTCAGAGAAAAATAAAATATAGATCAATATGTCTAATGAATGTTGATGCAAAAATTTTGGACAAAGTATTAGCAGATAGGTCATAATAACATATTAAAAAGGTTATACACTATGACCAGTTTGGCTTAAGATTATGAAAATTATCAACATCACAGACCATATTAATAACAAAACAAAAAAATCCACATGATTATATTAATGCAAAATAAGTTTTTCATAAAATATGAAATCCATTTATGTAAAATAAAACTTTTAAGATATATGAATGGATTATTCCTTAACATGGTAATTATAACCCATCTAAAACTAAGAGACCACTAGAGGCCTTTCCAATAAGATCAGGGGTAAAGACACAATGCCCACAGTCATCACTATTATTTTATATACACCTAAAAAAGCTAGCTATACCAAGACAAAAATAAATTGAGGGAATAAGCATAAGCTAATAGGAGACAAAATCACTGCTTTTTGCTGACGGTGTGATGGTTCATTTAAAAAAATAAATAAATAAATAGATAAAACAACATCCTCAGTGAAGCAGTGAGATATAAGATAAACCAATTAAAAGTCATTAGCTTTCTGTTTATTTCCAACAGAACCCAGCAAGAACCCCCAGAAATTATAAAATAACTACAGAATTTATAATAGATTTGGAAATTCAAGACACACACGGGAATTATATCAACATGACTACAAAATACTCTCTACAGAACTTAGGCAGTTAAACAATTTGAGAGATAATAATTGCTTATGGTTAAAATGTGCTAATATAATAAAAATAATAATAAAATGATATAAATATAACAATTAGGCTCTGCCAATAAAATAAAATGACCCAAATGAAACTACTAAAAAAGTATATTAGAAAATCTTTAAAAATTTAAAAAATTCATATAAAAGAAAAAATATTAAGAATTTCAGGGAAAATAATGTAAAAAAGCAAGCAAAGAAGTGACCCTAGCAGTATCAAAGTTCAGAATACACTATAAAGTAGAAATCATCTTAACTATTTTGTATTAGTTAAAAAAATAGGAAAGCTGATCAGTGGAATAGATTAGGTACATAAGATCCAGAAGCAAATGAACATAGAAGAATAGTATTGAATAAACTCAAGAACTCCAACTACTGAGGTAAAGACTCATTATTTGGAAACCTATCTGGAGGAAATTAGGTTTAGACCAATAGCTCACATAATATACCACAATAAGCTCTAAATGGATGTATGACCTCGATTAAAAAAAAAAGGTCATATCTTAACCAAATTAGAGAAGCAAAGAAGGGAATATCCTTCAATCAGTCAGTTGACTAGAATTTATCAAGCAACTACTCTGTGATAGGTACTGTAACAAGTGTTTTCACAACTATGAGTAGGGGACGAGCTCTTGATCAACTAAGAGATGTAATGGAACACAAGAAATAAAATGGACAATTTTAATTACATACAACTTTAAAAAGTTTTTGTATAAACAACATCCATTCAGTTAACAGGGAAATAGTTACTGGAGGAAAATATTTACATCAAGTTTCTCTGATAAATAAATGTCTGACCCAATAGTTTATACAAATAGAGAGAACAAGAGCCATTCTCCAATAAATAAAATATTAAAAGATATAAAAACAATTCCCAAAGGAAAAAAGCAAGCCATCAATAACCATATGAAAAAAGGTTCTAAGTCATTAATAACAGAAATGCTAATTAAAATGACAGTGATGTTCCACCTCACATTCATCAGACTGGTAAAGATAACTACTCATACTACCCCCAGAAAAATATGGTTATTGAAGGGACTATGTGAGTGAGGAAAAAGACATGAAATACACTGGTGGTAGAGCTGTGAAGTATGGTGCATCTATTTTGCAAAGTAATTTTTAACTATACTCCCAAAATTGCTAGACCCCTTGACCCAACAATACCACAATTAGACCTATACCCCCAAAGAAATCAAAGAAAGAGAAGAACTCATATGCACAAAAATTGGGATGTTGTTACTGTTGATCATTTCAGTTGTGTCCAACTCTATGACCCCATGTGGGGTTTTCTTGGCAAAGATCCTAGAGTGGTTTGCCATTTTCTTCTCCAGCTTATTTTACAGATGAGAAAACTAAGGCAAACAGGGCAAAGTGACTTGTGCTCTATCCATTCTACCACCTGGCTACCTCCAAATAGGTATAGCATGATTTTTTTGTTTAAGCAAAAACCTGACAACAAAAGAGGTACTCATCAATTGTAAAATGGCTTAATGGATTATGGTATATGAATATAATGGAATATTATCATGCTACAAAAAGCGACAAAAGAGTTGGATTTAGAGAAACTGGGAAGGACTTATATGAGCTGATACAGAGTGAAGTGAGCAGAATTAAGAGAACTAGTTATATAATAACTAAATTTTAAAAGAAAACAACTATGACTTTAAAACTATGGTCAATTAAATTATCAATCACGAGTCTAGAAAATAATGATAAATCATGCTTTATCTCCCTGACAGAGGGATCATTAACTAGAAGCACAAAATGAGACATACATTTTCAGACTGGCCAATGTGTGGATTGCTTTTGTGTGATTTGCTGCAAAGGAGAGCTTTCATTTGAGGGTGAGTGAAGAAATAAGAGGAAAAGTAGGAATATTGATAGTGATACTACCCACAAATAATGAAAATAAATGTTAATGAAAATATAAAAATACACAGAAAAGAGCAGAAGGAAATTTAGAAGATGATAGATACATCCATCTATGACAAGGTTGGAATCACCATATTAAATTTAATATATACCTAAAAAAATCTGTATTAAAAAGATTCACTGGGTCATCTAAATCCTATTATTATTTGTTAATCAAGGGTGTGTTCATTTCCAACAAATGGTTGTCCAGTTTCTACTTAAAAGCTTCCATAGATAAAGAATAACTCATTACCTACCTGGACAGTTCTAACTCAGAGGAAATTATTCCTTTTTTTAATGGAACCAAAATCTGCCTCTCTATATCTTCTACTCATGGCCTCTTGTTCTGCCTCTGGTGCAGAAAACAAAGAAAAAGCTAATCCTACTTCCTTATAACTGATAATCCATTGAATATGATGAAAACTATTATGTATTCCCTACATATTTTCTTTGCATTCCTATATATTTTATTCTATGTATTTAAAAACATAATTCTGAGAAGGGGTGCATAGGCTTCACCAGACAACCAAAGGAATCCAGGGCACAAAAACAGTTTAAAAATGCATGTGTGTATGTATGTGCATGTATGCATGCGTGTGTGTGTGTGTGTGTGTGTGTGGGTGTGTGTGTGTGTAGTACATAGACCCCAGGTTAAGAAACCCTGAAACCCTGATCTAAAGGGTTCTTTGGGCTAATAATTACCATTGCCTTCAACCAATCCTTGCATGAATAAATTACAGCTTTGCTCACAATCATGATTGTACCCCAGTCTGACCCAATATTTCCCAAAATGTGGCAACTGCTACCAAATGCAATTAAATGGTTGTCTGATGTAGACAGAGTAAAACTAGATGAAGATCTCTCTTGTTATAAAAACTTTTTTCTCCTAATGCAATAAAGTTCACATTTACTTTTGGGGGGGAGGTGGAATGATGTGACTATTTACTCATACAGCACTTTGAAGTTCATTATAATCCATAGATTCTTTCCACATTGTGAAATTTTGAAGCTTAGGACTTCACATTTTATCCCTGTCATTTTATGAGATTTTAGTCTTTTATTCCAATTGGTTGAGATCTTCTTGAATCTCATTCCTTTGGCTCAATGGTGCTATCCCTGTGAGCTTCCTGGCATCTGCAGATTTTAAACATATCATCTCTCCTTTCATCTAAGTCCTCGATTTTAAAAAGTGAGCATAAGTAAGCCAAAGATAGAGCCCTGTAGAAGACTATTACAGACATCCCTCGAAGTGAAGACATCATCCCATGAACCATCACCTTTGAGTCTAGTTGTAAAAATAGTTCCAAATCCACCTAACTGTCCCACAACCATCCCACATATCTCTATCTTGTCCAAAAGATATGACTCCAGTCATTCCTCAACATTTAGCCCAGTCTGTAACACTTATCCAAGAAAACCTCAAATGAGGTCACAAAGAGTTGGACACAACTGAAATGACTGAACAACAACAAATAAAACTCAGCCAGTAATAGTTACAACCTGAGACTCAAATGGAAAATACACATACATTAATACTTATAGAATAATCATCACCCAATTCACTTTTTTTTTTCAAAGCTGCTTTTGAAGGACTGAGAACATCATGTCCCTAGTTTTGTTTTGGGCAAAGATGACCAAGCAGAATTCGGAAAGTTAGGGATGATGCTTTACTGTTTCTTCAGTGCTTTCGTGGGTTCTGAGCACACACAGAACAATATTACCTGCTTAGTAGAAAGAATGAATCATCCTTGTTCCAAGTTGGTTCTACCAGATATAGCTGAATGAGAAACTCTAAGATAATTCTTTCTCATGAAATTGTTGCTACCTCCTCTTAATTTAAATTTATTAAAACACAAGCCAACTTGCTCCCAGACTTCTCAGAGTATGCCTTGTTTACCCAGTTGACAAGTTCTTCCTTATCTAGAATAAATTGGTTTTGCTAATTGCCCTTGGAACTAGTCAATGACTTACACAGTGAATGCTATAATCCATTGCTACATATATTTTAATTTCCCTCAGAGGATCTGAAAGCAACAACAATGGGTGTGGCCACTCACCACAATTGGTAACAAGTATACTTTGTTTTTTCTCCTTTAAAAATCCAAACAAAAAAAAAAGTACCTTAAAATTCATTCTCTTTGGTCACAATGGGATTTGATCCTGCATTCTAGGGAGAATACTGAATAAAATGTTTATTTCTTTACTTAGTAAAATATATACACATTAAAATATTTATTAGTCTAAATGTTTGGTATGCAAATATCTGATACTGACAAAAGACATTTCATAAAGTCAGTATTCTGGCCTACCTACAGTTTTATATTTCTTCAATTTTGTGTTTGTGTCAAATAGGCAGAGGATAAGAGCCAGTTTCACCTGATTTTTCAGGAATCAAGCTTTTCACGTTTTTTTCTATTCATTGTATCTCCTGAAAACTCCTATAAAGCTGAGAATGTTCACTGCATGTTTTCTACTCTGGACTAAAAATCTCTATCTCCTTCTACCAATCCTACATAGACTGGGGTTTGCTCATAGTCCTGGCTGTAGTCCCAAATACAGCATCCAGAACTGAACACAATACTGTGGATATTTGACATGGGCAGAATACAACTAGATTATAACTTCCCTTGTTATACTGCTTCTATTCATATACTCTCAGATCCAGTGGACTGGACTCCAACACTCCATCTCTGCCATGACTCCAAGCATTTTTACTGGCTGTCTCCCATACCTGGAATGCTCCCTTAACTTCACCTCCTGCATTCCCTGGCTTCCTTCAAGCCTCAGCTAAAGTCTCACTTATGGGCAGCTAGGTGGTGCAGTGGATACAGTGTTGATCCTGGAGGAAGACTCATCTTCCTGAGTTCAAATGTAGCCTCAGACACTTACTAGTTGTGTGACCCTAGGTAAGTCACTGAACCCTGTTTGCCTCAGTTTCTTCATTTTCAAAATGAGATAAAGAAGGAAATGGCAAATCACTCCAGTATCTTTGCCAAGAAAACCTCAAATGAACTCACAAAGAGTTAGACAGGACTGAAATGACATCAACAAAATCCCACCTAGTTTACAAAACTTTTCCCAGTTCCCCTTAATGCTAGTCCTGTCTTTCTAAGATTAGCTTCAATTGATCCAATCTATATATTGTTTGTGCATAGTTGTTTACATATACTCTCTGCCCTTAGACCTGAGCTCCTTAAGAACAGGGACCATTTCATTTTGTTTGCCTTTCTTTGTATCTGTCTAACAGTTACTCAGCATAATGCTTAGAACATAGTGGTTGCATGTTGACTGACTAAAACTAGCATATGTGATTCCCTCCTTCTTACTAACTTGTACTTCCTTTAACTTAGTTTTAATTTTTAACCTTATTATGTGAAATATTTGATAGCTGTAGAATGTGAATTGAGACATTTGATATTCTTAATCCATTAAAGTCTATTGCTTAAGTAAGAAATGTAGAAGCTACTTTTAATGGAAGTTGGCAAGAAAAAAGTTAAGAAAAGTTTTTTTCAATTATTTTTTACTAGCCAGGACTGAATCGAAGAATAAAATCTTATCCTCTTTGGTACTGTTATGCACAGAAAATTCCTATTATTCAGACACAAGGGCTGTATTAATGTCACCAGAAGCATCACTAAAGTGACAGGTTTAAGCTATGCTAATACTGAGAAAGAGAGTTAATCAATTATTGAACATTTCCAGTATTGGGCAGAGGGAAATGAAAAGAGATATGAGACATAAGACATTGTACCTTGGCTTAGAAAATTTACAAGTTATTTGGGGACACAGGAAATTTTATATATATATATTATATATATATATACACACAGATATACAGATATACATATATATACACACATATATTCTATAGATAGATAGATATACATCTATCTGTATGTGTATATATATATACATATATATATATGTATATATACACGGATGGAGAGAGAGAGAGAGAGTGAGTGTGTATATATATATAGAGAGAGAGAGAGGAGAGGGGAGGAAGAGACAGAGAGGACAGAGAAAGAAAAAACCAATCCATATCTAAAAGTCTTAGTATAAGAGCTTCAAGATCCATCCATTTACTCTGTATAGTCATGAACATCAAATCACTTATCTTCATTTCGGTTCTCTAGGCATGGTCAGACATGAGGCAGGCAAATTCTTTCTTGACATGAGCCTTGCCTGACTCACCCCAAACCTGGCAAAATAGGCAGGTTCAGATACTCTTGGCATCTGAATGTGGAATGATAACAAAAGAGCATGGATTTTAAAATGAAGCAAGGTAGCTGTCATTTGGTTAGCAATACATTTCCCAGTTCAAACTCCACTTTGGTAAATTGCATTCCTGATGGTTTAAATCATGAAAGATGAAAGAGTCAAATTTCCTCAGACAAAACTTCCCACGTTTTCTTGTCATTACATGAGAAAATTCCCTGAGAACACAAAGACGATGTTTTGTTTTTTTAAAATTTTAACAGTTTTGGGCACTCAATTTTTACCTGACATGATTTATTAAAGACTTTATTATTTCTAAAAGTAATAGAGGACAAAGTAATATTTTCCTTTTTTCATGATTTTTTTTTGGCAACCTTAAGAATACAATATGAAGGCTCACAAAAGACTTCTTTGTTCTCAAAAGGAAAAATTCCTAACCAATCAAGCTTATTTAAAAAAGAAGAAGAAGAAAGAAGAAGAAGAAGAAGAAGAAGAAGAAGAAGAAGAAGAAGAAGAA